>NC_058135.1:241533611-241548775 GCF_016433145.1 Gracilinanus agilis
CTTCTGTACCAGCAGCAATGCAATGACCCAGGACAATTCTGTGGGATTTATGGTAAAGATGCTACCTACATCCAGAGGAAGAACTGCAGGAGAGGAAACACAGAAGAAAAACACCCGCTTGAACGCATGGGTTGAGGTGGACATGATTGGGGATGTGGACTCAAAACTACCACACCAATGCAATGATCAACAATTTGGAAATAGGTATTGATCAGACACATGTTAAAACCAGTGGAAATGTGCATCAGCCACGGGTGGGGGAAGTGCGGGGGGTGAAGGGGAAAGTAGGAGCATGAATCATGTAACCATGTTAAAAATGAATATTAATAAATGTTTTTTAAAAATTGCCTCCACATGCAATCTAGAAAATGTGCTCTTTTCCAATGTTTTTAAAAGTTAATTTTAATTATCTAATTTTAATTTATTTATATATAATATAGAAATATAATATAAAATTTATATTATTTGTATATTATATAATAAACATTACATTTACATGAAAATATATACTATATTTTATTGTTTTTTAATCATAACATAAATATTAAATAAACTAAATTTATCTTTATAAATAAATGTTAGAATTTAAAAAAAGAATAGAAAAAGAAATAGAAAAAAAAGAATATTTTGAGAATTGCATTTTAATATTGGTTTTCTTGTAGCCCTTAACATTTAAAAACATAATTCAGAGAAGGTGTATATAGGCTGTACCAGACTTCCCAAGGAGTCCATGACATCAAAAAGCTTAAGGACCCTCTTGCGTTAGAAAATCAACTCTGGGGGGCAGCTGGGTAGCTCAGTGGATTGAGAGCCAGGCCTAGAGATGGGAGGTCCTAGGTTCAAATCCGGCCTCAGACACTTCCTAGCTGTGACCCTGAGCAAGTCACTTGACCCCCCATTGCCTTAAAAAAAAAAAAAGAAAAGAAAGGGGAAAAAAAAAGAAAATCAACTCTGATTCTTAGGAAAGGAAAGATGTAAAATTGTTCTGGAACCCACCCAAGCATCATCTGTGTTAGTGGGAGTTGGGAGGTTTCCTCAGAGCTTACATGGGCTACACGTGTGGTCATATGTCATGGGCTACATTCGTTGAATATGTTGGCTACAAAGTACATTCAGTATTCTGTGATGATTGAGCCTGGGGAAGAGACTGAGATAGGATGGGAAAGGAAGCAATTTCCTTAGCTAGAGCCACATTTTCTAACCCCATGGCTGTGGGAATCTATATACTCTAACAATCATTCTTCCACATAGTGACCACAGTTGCCTGTGGCCCCGGAGTCAGACTGAAAGCCTACTGGATCGCATCTTTTCTCCTTGAAATTTTCCCCTTGAAATTACTGCAAGGCCTCTCCTGGAGCTAGCAGCAGGGAGGAATGGGTGAATCAGGGTCATGAAAGTCTCTCATGGCCCTACCCCTCTTCAGTTGCTTCCCCATCTTTCCCCACAAACATTTGCCCTCATGGCCTCAGTCTCCCAGGATCCAAATGACTCCAATTACCAGTCCCTAGAGAGGCAGGGGATCACATCATAGGTTGAACATGTTCTGTGAAGTACCTCCTACAGCATAGGCTTAATAAATACTAAACATCAACAGTCATGAGTTCTTAACCCCTCTCCTACACTGATGGTCAAAGCTTCCTGCCCCACTTGGCCAAATTGCAAAGCAGACTAAAGTTGTTTGCTTACAGAAACCTCTGGGATGGTATTAGTAACTGAGCTGCATTGAAAGAAATCTTGATAAACTGAAAAGCTGCAGAAGTTCTTCACCTTGTTGTAGTTCAAAGTCTCAGTAGCTGCAATGGTTTCATTTAGGAAGCTATGGGTGTTCCCAGAAGGTCATTTCAGGAAGGACCATTGTCTAGCACCACCAGTAATAAGGATGGGGGAGGAAGGGCGAGGAAGGGCAATCATAATCATAATCAGTCATAGGATCTGATCATGGGAAAGGACAATAGAAATCATCTGGCCAGATGAATCAACCAATTCATGAATTATATCCTTGATAGATTGTTCTAGTTCCAGATCCTCCAGTCAATAAGCATTTGTCAAGTGCCCACTATGGGCCAGGCACTGGGCTAGATCAGCAATACAAAGCAATTATGAAAACAGTCCTTGATCTTGACTTCTGTTTCACCAAGGGTAACAACAGATAACAGTACAGAAGTGTGTGTGTGTGTGTGTGTGTGTGTGTGTGTGTGTGTGTATGTGTGTGTAAAGTACAAGGCAATGGGAGGAGACAAATGGAATGGGAAAGGCACTCAGGACCCTAAAAGTCTGAAATGAGAAGAGTCACCACTTTAGGCATGAGAGATAACTAGTACAAAGTTACAACAAAAGGCAGAAAGATAGGAGATAGTGTTGTATATGAGAAACAATACCAATAAAGGTGTGACCTTCAACAAGTTCCTTCATTTCTTTTGGTTTCACTTTTCTCACCTATAAAGTGGGTATTGTTATAAACAAAAAGGGACTTAGGGAGATATAGATATACAGTGATGTGAGTGTATCTATGTATTCTCCCTAGTTGCAGATGATGGAGGAACACCAACCCCGATCACCCTTGATAGTTGTTGTAATTTCCCCTTTTCTCTAACAGTTGCCCAGGGAAGACCCCAAAAGGTTAGGTGGATGGGTAATCCTTTCAGGTCCAACCTGAGGCTGGATAAATTATTATAGGGCTTTGATTTGCTTTGGATCACGTTTGAAATCTGACTGCGTTGACTCCCTTCCCAAGGGTCATGATAGAAAGACCACTCAGGAAGGTACTTGTTAAAGACTCTTTATCTATAATCTATAATCAGGGAAAGGATAAACAGGATAAAGAATGGGGATTGGAGACCCTGTCAATATAATACTATAACTTGTTGACAATCAGGACTGGAGGCTATTGATCTAGTAAAAGCTGGAGCTTTATTCTCCACTACCCCTCTGGCCCAGCCTGGCCACAGCCAAACCAGAGAATAGGAACTGCTATTGATGCAGCTGTGTTGGTGATTTTATTCTCTCAGCTTTCTCACTATCACTGTTTGGTGATACACTAGCTCTCACAATCTTCAGGAAATATTCAGATTCTTCTTACCCTCTTCTTCATAGACCTCCCAGCCTCCCTTCACCACCCAGACACCTAGAGACCTAAAGAGCTAGAAAGATCCAGAGACCTAAAGACCTAAAGAGCCCAAAGACCCAACACCAAAGACCAAAGACCAAAGACCTCTTCAAGTGGCTGTCAGGGGAATTTATACTGCCAGGCCAACTGATGTTTGCCCCTGGCTCACAGCATCTGGAGACATTCTATGCCTTCTAACTGCCTCCCCTGTCATTCAAGGTGGCATCCATCATTTCCCAGAATATGAACGTAACAGTATGAAAATATCAGCCTATTTTTCTGGATGGCTTTAAACATTTACAAAAAAGTTTTCTTAAAAAAATTCTGTGAGGTATCATTAGCCCCATTTTGCAATCAAGGAAACTGAGTCTTATGAAACAAAGTGACTTGACCCAGGTCGAGGTCACAGAGCTAGTAAAGCTCAGAGCCTGGGCTTAAATCCAGGTCTTCCAACATCAAGTGCAATCAGTGCTCAGTTCCTTCCATCATGTTGCCTTTCCCACAGTAGTAATGGAACTATGGCTAGGGACTGAATTTATGGGTTCACTGAAAAGAGGAACTTGAAGAGAAAGTTCCCTCTACCAGTGCAGGCTAACGCCCTTTCTGCAGCACAGACTTGGACACTTGCCTGGGGCACTAAGGATTTGGGTATCTTGCCCAGGGTCACATAGCCAGGAACCATCAGAGGCAGGATGTGTCAGGTATGACTAAATCCGTTTCTAAAAGGATTGAGTTTCAATTATTGGACATTTTGTATGTGGTTATTTTGAATGTTTCCCTCTTTATGCTGAGAGTTCTTCCTAAATGGGTCAATGATTTAATTCTTTACAGGCATGAGTCCTCAGTCGGTGCCAGCTTTAGAGACTATGAGGGTAAGGGAAGTTGGTAAATGGATACTGGGGCCATGGAGAAGGGTGGACACCACCCCCAACCCAGTATTGGGTTCACTACTGGACTAAGTCAAGTAGGTCTCTCCTTGGGAATCGGCTCATCCCTGTCCTTGGCTGTTGCTGGGACCAGCAGATTCTGCCATGGATTCCAATAGCAGAATCTTTGGTGGCTCTTCCATCCTTCTGAGATTAACAAGGTCAAAACTGGATCTGCTAATCATTAATTCTCATACAGCTAAGATTAGGAAAAAGAAGCACACCAGATATATATTAAAAAGAAAAAAGAAAGAAAGAAGCAGCATAGTGTATTCACAGCACTGTGGTGACATGAATTGAGAAATGAGACACGTAGCATCAAATTGCTACCACTTCCACTAGAGTAACATCTCTCACTACCTTGACGCTTACAGCAGCAATTGCAATTGCCCCACTCACCACAAGGCAAGAGAGGCTTCTTCCAGTTTTAGAGTCTTTTATATGCACATTCAATTATGGTTCAGCAGCCAAATAACCTTTTTGTTGCCACAGTAAGTTGACAATAAAGCAATAGGACATTTGTGCATGCTTTGAGTCAGGGAGGGGAAGGGCTCCTCCATCATCCACTCCCAGAGATGAGCTTACCAAGCTTCCACATAGATATAACACAGGCAGAACATACTGTACATAATCTAAGAACTGGACCCTCATTAACCATCTCTATTCTTCTCTCATAACGCATCTTTGTACAAATTCTGTGTCTATCCAACACCGTGTAGACCCTCCTGAGATTCCTTTAATGGTTTACAAATGCAAATGTAAAACTTGGGTTGTTTCTTGTTATTCATTCTTCCCACATGTCCTTTTCTACTCATACATATCCTTCAAAATGTCCTGTAATACCACTTATTGCATTTAAGTCACTATTGATAAGATGTCGTATTCTACTTATACCTATGATGCTATTTGTAATTCTACTTATACCTATGGGGCTATTTGTAATTTTCATATTTCTGAAATTGTGGTCTTTAGCTATATCCAATGGGAGAACATGAGTTATTATAGGACAGTGATGGTGAACCTTTTAAAGGGGCAGGTGATGTCTTCAGGTGTACGTGGAGTGGAAGAGGGAAGTAGTCCCCAGCCCCATGTCCCTCTGGCTTTCAACTCTTGTGAACTCTTTGCTTGGGTGAAGGTGGGTGTACCCACAGAGAGAGCTCTGAGTGCCCCCCTGGCATGCATGCCATAGGTTTGCCACTCCGGTTATAGGGTTTCTAAAGTAGCTAGCAATTTGGCATCACTGGATGTGTCTTTTCCTGATATGAAACAGCTCAAACTCTTCTTCAATTCTGTGGCCAGCTTTCTGGTCTGTAGTGCTTGCCCAAAGCTGCTTTTCCAACTACTTGGCATTATGTGTAAAACGCATCCTCTCATCTCATGTTTTTCTCAAGTGGATGATTAGTTAGTGGATGAACTCTTTCACTCTGCTTTGAACTACATTAAGGAGACTCTGTGATGTTCTAAAGTGTGTCGTAATTAGTAGGAATGGAAAGGAAAGGAATAAGCATTTGAACTGTGCCTATTTTGTGCTAGGGTACATGAGATATGCGTGGAGGGCCAGCAGCTCTGGTGTAAAGGTTTGCCATGAGCTTTTCAGGGATGCTAATCCATCTTTGGTGTCCATCTTTCATCAAACTCTCACCTGTGACTCCAAGAAACTGTGGCATGTGCAGTGACCAATCTGGTAAAACTATCTTGGCAGAAAGGCTAAACCAGGTTGAAGGTATCTGACAGGCTTTAAACCAGTGAATGAGTTAGGCGGGTGTCTACTTGTACCCTCAGAATTCTTCCCCTGGCGAAATGGGTGGATAAGAACTATTTCTTCCAACAGTCATGAAGGCAGCTGAAGCAGGAACTATGGAGTGCTTAGAGCTTGGGTCAGACATTGAAGACGCTAAGGTCATCCACTGCATTCACTGGCTATTGTCAGTCATCCTGACTTGCCTTGCCATTGGACTTACCATTGGACTGCCTCACTTTAATCCAAGCTGATGACTTTGGCGACTCTGTCTCACTTTAATCTAATTCATAGGTAAGTCGAGACATTACCCCATGATGTCACTGGTCCTCTTCAAAACAAAAGGCAAGCAAAAACAGATGCTTTATAAATATCTCTCATTTGATACAATGTCATTTGCAAGCAGGACAAAAAGGAGCAGCTGGAGAATTTCTTTATATTCCTTTTATAAGGATTCTGTAAGACATCATCCATAACATGGCAAGCACCCTTGATATTACAACTCACTTTATGCCAACTCTTTATATGACTCACTAAATAAATCTGTCCCCATTCTCATCTCTACTAGAGTCCTATATAATTCTAATGTATGAGTAGCAGGCATTTTTTGAGGACTGCCTTCAAGGCTACATTTTGTTCTACCAATTCAAAAGCTTTTAAAAAATCAATAATCAGTATACAGAATAAGGATCTTATGTTCGCTACATCTCTCAGGCAGTAGTCGTGCCATAAAACATTGTTAGCTAAAGAAAATTTGTGAAACCTATGAGTTTGCACTTCTCGTGGTTTTTTCATCAAAAATATCCTTGATGAATGGAAAGACTATTCTCATGGAGATTTTATAGAGATAAGAAAGAAGGCACATGGATCAGTCATTGCTAATATTGACTGTTCCTTCTATCCCTCTCCTTTTTTTTTTTTTTTTTTTTTGGTTGGGGGGATGACAATTGAATTTCAATTCTTTTGAAATCTTTCCTCTTTGGGACATCATGAAAGTCATGCTATATCACACCCCCACCCCAGGATCAGCTCTACCTCTATGGCAGTGATGGGCAAACTTTTTAAAGAGGGGGCCAAAGGAAAGGAAATGCTAATCTCTCAGTCTGCTTCTAAGGCAATTCTTTCATTGTATTGTATCCTACTCATTGTATTAGTCAGATTAGGAATAATGTCTCATGGTCCGATAGAACATTTCAGGGCTCCGCATTTGGCCCGCAGGCTGTAGTTTGCCCATTACTGCTCTGTAGCATTCATAATAACACAAATAGTACCATAGTCACTTTCCTCCATTTACTTCCATCACCATCTACCAAGACCCCATCAACCAAAATGAGACATCCTCTGACATTTAAAAGATTGGAGAGATCAGAAGAGGCTGTTCCTAGAGATGGGAGGTGGGGGAAGACAGGAGGACAAAGAGTACCATTGATGATGCACTCGTTGGTGAAAACACCTCTCCTGACAGTCCTGAGGATGGAACTTCACAAAAGAATCCTATAAAAAATACATCCAAAATGGCATGAAATCAGTTCCAAGGAAGACTTGAAGAACAGAAGCCAAATGGAAAAGCTTTTATGATTGGAACTACAGAACAAATTCAACCTAGCCTTTGTAATTTTTAAAAACTATCAATTTTCATAGGTAACAATAGTAATCCAGAACTCCTGGTGGCTTTATTGGACTTCTGTGAAGATGGGTGAACCCATTTATGATTTTCTTTAAGGATGGTCTAGCAATGAAAAAAATCTTATCAAATTTAGTTGATTATTTTGCATCATCTGTCATTAGAACTGACTGCTGCTTTTTGTCATCTATACCACGCCAGGACTTGGACAATCTTGGAATGATGTCATCTGGAGCTTCATTCATTTATGTTTTCCTTTGATTTATATGGAGTAGAGGCATTGTTCTAAGAAAATGCGTTATTTGAGTTGTCAAAAGTAAATCACATTTAAAACCATTCAAGAAAATTCCTTTTGGTTTAACTTTTTAAAGCTCAAATTACAATAAGCAGATACAGTCATTGTACTTGGTCCTCGGTTGCTTTGCAAAATAATACTATTGTTGGGCAGACTTTTCTATAATTGTCTGTTTATGAAACTGAAATCTGAAGTCTGCCAGCTAGTTAAATCTGGCCTAAATAATGGGGAGAGATGCCTTCATACATGCCAAAAATATAAAGTGGACTTTTCTACATTTCCTTTCATTATCTACAAGCCAAAATAGAATTGATGCTGATTGAGATTAGTCAAATTGAATAGAATAAAAATATGTTTTTTAAAATACAAATAAGTCACTCCCTGAGTAGTTTAGAATTACATCAGCTTAAGCATAGTTTTATTCTGTATATTACTGGTCAAGTGTAGTTATTCATAGAATTTATCTTCTTAAAGATCATTTCTGTTTCCTCACAAATCACATCAGAAACTGAGATGGTATCAGTTGCACTATCATTACTAATGAAATAAATCACATAGAAGGATAGCAGAACTGTACCATGCCAAGTCTATTTGTTTTTCTCCTCCTCAGAGGTAGTCTGCTAGATGTGAATGAAGAAGATCTGTGTTCAGATCCTGCCTCCAACAGTTACCCACTGTGACTGTCAGCTAGTTGCGACATTTCTCTAAACCACTGTTTCTTATCCATAAAATGAGGGGGTTGAGCTAGATAAACTCTGAGATTCCTTAAAACCAATAAACTTGCATTGAGCATGATTAACAAAACTCTGACCTAACCTGTTTAAAGGAGCTTTTAATTCTGGAAAATGGCCAATGGATAAAAGTGCGTTGACTTTCATTATCACCATTTCTTAGATGAGTTTAACCAAAGCAAAAAAGTTCCTAAAATAGGGAGACCTGAACACCTCTAGCATCCGTGTTAGCCTGTGAAGACAGTCTCTGTGCCAAGTAGAGAAACATGGCAGCCAAGAACAACACTATTTTTTTGTAAGGAGGAGAGGGACCCAATTCCTCTGACTCAAAACCTAGTCTCCTCTGCACTGCATTGGGCTGCCTCCTTTATTTCTCTGAGGAGAAATTTAACAGAATTTCAAGAGAAACTTGGTAGTCTTTTTTTAGATCTTCTGGTTTCATTTAGAGCATGTAAGCCAATATGGCTGTGGTTTTATTGAATTTGGTTCAACAAGCATTGTGTCTACTTATTTTTAAAAACATTTTCATGGAGTAGCTAGGTAGCTCAGTGGCTAGAGAGCCAGGTCTGGAGATAGGAGGACCTGGGTTCAAATCCAGCCTCCGATATGTCCTAGCTATGTGACCCTGAGTAAGTCACTTAATAACAATTACCAACTACTCTTCTGCCTTAAAACTGATACTTAGTGCCAATTCTGGGACATACGGGAAGAGTTTTTAAAAACCAAAAACACTTTTGTAGCCTACAGTGTACCCCACTCAACTCCCTTTTACAAAATTAACCACTTGTTGCTACATAAGCCATGGAATACTTTCCTCTTTGGCACTTTCAAAGGGAAGGGGGCAATGCTCAAAATACAAACCTGGCCAGCAGATACTACAACTACATTCAAAGATTACTCTTCAACAAAACCAAAACTTTAATAAAAGAATACAAGTCTTTAGCCACATTAAACAATGATTTTGCAGATAATAACTTGGCTAAAAACAAATTATGGAAAAATAAGATATAATCCCAAAGATTAGAATAGTATTACTACGACATCAAAACTGTTAGGATATAGCTAAAGAATTGCAAGGCAAATTCACAGCCCCGAAAGCCAATAAAAAAGAGAAAAATATGAGGAATTGTACTTGCTTTTAGAAAAATGGGAAAATAAAATAAAAGATAATTAAATTAAAATAGAAATGGTTTAATTAGAAAATTAAAAATTAAATTCATAAATGAAATCAAGGATTATTTTGGGAAAGACCAATTAAATTTGAAAAGCAACTAATACATTTAATTTTTAAAGGAAAAATGATCAAAATTGGGAACGCAATTTCTGTGGTAACAATAATGTTACCAGAAGGCACCCAAAAAGCATTGCTAAGGGTTATCAAGTTCTAGGCAAGGAACCAAGAAAGTGGTGATTCTGTCATCACCATTGGCAAAGATAGAATAAAAACAGTTAGCAGCCAGTAGAAACCCAGATAAATGGGGAAATGGTCAAATAACAAATCCTTGTCAATGAATTCATGTGACCAGGTCCAGCTGAATTGCTCTTTGATTATTGAAAGAACTGGCCTGAGTGATTACTGGACTTCTACCAATTTTGTTTAAAAGTATGTAGAGAGAAGGGTCAGCTAGGTGGTTCAGTGCATAGAGAGTCAGGTGGGGAGATGGGAGGTTCTGAGTTCAAATCTGACCTCAGATACTTCCTAGCTATGTGACCTTGGGCAAGTCACTTAACTTCAATTGCCCAGCCCTTATCACTCTTCTGACTTAGAACTAAAACAGAAAGTAAGAGGTTTTTTTTTTTTTTAAGTATGTAGAGAACACAAAAGATTCCATAAGAGATTGAAGAAAGATTAAGCTTCAAAACTAAATGGGTAAATAGCCAAACTTGGATTCTTTGGTTCCTGGCAAAATTCTAAAATGTATTATCAAAGGGATCAGTTGTGAGCATTTAAAAACTGACATAAGGTCACACAGCCAGGATATATCAGATACAGGTCTCAGAACTAGTTCTTCCTGGTTTCAAGCTCAGTTATTTATCCATGACTCTAGTCTACAAACTAAACAAAGGAAACAGAGTAGATCTTTAAGAAGCAGAGAAGGCAGACCATGGGAAACCAGAGCAAAGGAAGACTAGTTTAAGGAATTCACGATGTTCAGGTTGGATAAAACTCGGGGAGGCATGCTTACTTGTCAGCTGTGTAGGGTGCTGAGTGAAATAAGAAGTACATTCCTTTTTGGATGATCTAGGAAGACAGAACTACTACTAAGGAATCATTTTAAGGAGGCAGATTTCCATAGGATCAGAGAACTAGAGGTAGGCAGGAATTTGTGGGCCACCTTGTCCAACCTCGTTCATATTACTGAAGATGAAACCTAAACCAAGAGTGGTTAAATAATTTTCCCAAGGGCACGTAGGTAGGGATGGTAGCAGAGCCAGAATTTAAAAACATACTCTCCAGCTCCTTCTGTAGTACATCTGGCTCTGGAGTTATTATTTCAATTCACGCTCACACTGACGAATAGGGGTATGAGAACTTGAAGTGCTTCTTGTCCTCTTCAGAATTTTAGGGAAGCTTTCAGGGATTTGGGGTTGTCTTTCTAATGCTATAGCTCATGAGCCCTCACTAGTATACTTCCCACTATTATTATCAGTTGACATCAACTAATCATCCAGACTTAATTAGCTTTTCAGAAGGGTTATTTATTAAGATGATAGAGAAAGAACAGTTGATACAAAAATATTCCCTCAAAAGTCTAGGACACATTCTTCCACAAGTACGACAAGAGTCCAGGGGAAAGTGGGCTCAAGTTTAGAATGCAGCTGGCCAAGGGGTAGGTGTTAACTTACAACTCCTAGAAATGCTTTTACTGGAGTTTTCAAGACATTCCTCTTGGCTCTGATATAATATTTTTTCTAGGTATTTCAGAGTCCTGAATCTGCTTTCCTTCCCTTATCCAATCAGTCCTTTGCTTCCGATTCAGACTCTGCCATCAGTTGTTCCAAAGATGCCACTAGGACATTGATGGGAAGATGGAAAGTCCAAAAACTTTCAGACCTTTTGAAGCTCTGACCGAGTTGTCAAGCAGACAGAGAAAAGAAGGAGAAGGGGAAACAGACACTAAGATATTCTCTGCCCCCTCCACCCTCCTTTCAGCAGTCTTCTGGCAATCAACTGTAACATTATCTCCTGCCTTACCTCTTGTCCCCTGGATTCTGAACTAGCTCTTCGTTCAATATTGGCCCCAGAGGACATGATCAAATCCTTCAACCCAGTGGTATCAAAATTAAATAGAAATTATTCTCTACAGGACTTGACTTAGAAAACTACAAATTAACATTATCTGTGTCATATTGTATTTTTCTTTGTTTTGTTATACATTTCCTAGTTACATTTTAACCTGGCTCCTGCCATTCTCAGGAATTCTGAAGGTTGATTGCTGATCATGATCTCAACGTTGATATCTCTGCTTCGGCCAATCTGAACAGATTTTCTACAACACTTTGGGAAAGATACAGGTCTTGTCCACCTAGTGACATTTAAGATGCAATCTCATTTGATGAATGAATCAGGGCTGAGTGGTGTGGGAGTGATTTGGGCTCCAGTTTTACCTTATACCAGCAATGAAAGATATCTTTGACATAGACATTACAAGAAAAGGAAATGAATAATTTTGATTACACTAAATTAAAAAGGTTTTTTTTTACAAATAAAACCAATACAACCAAGATTAGAAGGTAAACAACAAATGGGGGAAGAGGGAGTAGATTTCAAGCAAGTGTCTCTGACACAGGCCTCATTTCTCAAATATATAGAGAGCTGAGTTGAATTTATAAAAATACAAAACATTCCCCCAGTTGACAAATGGTTGAAAGACATAAACGGGCAGTACTCAGAGGAAGAAATTTAAACTATCTTTACTCATATGAAAAAATGCTCCAAAAAGCTATCAATTAGAGAAATACAAATTAAAACAACTCTGTAATACCACCTCACACCTATCACATTGGCTAATGTAACCAAAAGAGAAAATAATAAATGTTGGAGGGGATGTGGGAAATTTGGGACACTAATACTATACTTACCCTTTGACCTAACAATACCAGTACTAGGTCTATATTCCAAAGAGATCAGAAAGAAGGGAAAAGGACCTACTTCTACCAAAATATTTTAGCATCTCTTTTTGTAGTAGCAAAGAATTGGAAACTGAGCAGTTGTTCATCACTTGGGAAATAGATGAACAAGTTCTGATATATGGTTGCAATGAAATACTATTGCACCATAAGAAACAATGAACAGAATGAATTCAGAAAAACCTGGAAAGACTTATATGAACTGATGAAAAGTAAAGTCAGAAGAACAATGGACATAGTAATAGAAACATTATATAATGATCAACTGTGAAGGGCTAAATTGTTATCAGCAAAGCAAGTTTCTAAGATAACTGAAAGAGACTCACAGAAAAATGCTATCCACAGTCAAAGAAGGAATTTCTGGGAGCCTGGGGGCAGATCAAAGCATGTCATCTTCCACTTTATTTCCTTCATGAGTTTTTATTGTATGTGTGATAGTGTCATCTATAATGACATGAACAATATGGAAATGTGTATTGCATGAAAGCACTGTTATAACCTATAGCAAATTATTTACTGCTTGGGCAGAGGGAAGAAAATCTGAATCCTAAAATATCAGAAAACAATTGCCAAAACTGTTTCTATATGTAACTGAAAACATAAATACATAATCTAAAGAAATATGGCTTTGACAAGTAGTGAGTTTCTGACCTCTGAAAGTATTCAAACAGAAGTTTTATTACCCCTTGGTTAACCCTTTCCACTATTCTGCCTTAGAATCGATACTTAGTATTGATTATAAGACAGAAGTTAAGGGGTTTTTATAATGCTTTGCAGAAATCTAAGTATTTTGTATACTAAGGATAACATCCCTATGATCTATCAGTCTAGTCACAACATCAGAAAAAGGAAATTAAGTTAGTCTTGTATAGCAATGTTTAGGGTAATGGATTATTCTCATATTATTCTCCTATTATGTTCCTTATTGTTTAGTCATTTTCAATCATGTCCAGCTCTTTGTGACTCCTTTTGAGGTTTTCTTGGGAAAGATATTGGAGTGGTTTGACATTTCCTTCTCCAGTTCATTTTACAGATAAGGAAACCAGGACAAACAAAGTCACAACAGCTAGTATCTGAAGCCAGATTTGAACTCAAGTCTTCCTGACCACAGACCTGGCATCTATCTGCTAGCCTACTTACCTGGCTAATTAATTTGTTTTCACATAGGTTTCTTTTTTAAAAAACATTTATTAATATTTATTTTTTAGAAAAGTTAACATGGTTACATAATTCATGCTCTTACTTTCCCCTTCACCCCCCGAGCTTCCCCCCACCTATGGCTGATGCGTATTTCCACTGTTTTGTTTTGTTTTGTTTTTTAAACCCTTGTACTTTGGTGTATTGTCTCATAGGTGGAAGAGTGGGGTCAAGTGACTTGCCCAGGGTCACACAGCTGGGAAGTGGCTGAGGCCGGGTTTGAACCCAGGACCTCCTGTCTCTAGGCCTGACTCTCACTCCACTGAGCTACCCATCTGCCCCCTTCCACTGGTTTTAACATGTGTCATTGATCAAGACCTATTTCCAAATTGTTGATAGTTGCATTGGTGTGGTAGTTTCGAGTCTACATCCCCAATCATGTCCGCCTCAACCCATGCATTCAAGCAGTTGCTTTTCTTCTGTTTCCACTCCTATAGTTCTTCCTCTGAATGTGGGTAGTGTTCTTTTCCATAAATCCTCAGAATTGCCCTGGATCATTGCATTGCTGCTAGTACAGAAGTCCATTGCATTCTATTTTACCACAGTATATCAGTCTCTGTGTACAGTGTTCTTCTGGCTCTGCTCCTTTCACTCTGCATCAGTTCCTGGAGGTCTTTCCAGTTCACATGGAATTCCTCCAGTTCATTATTCCTTAGAGCACAATAGTATTCCATCACCAGCATATACCACAATTTGTTCAGCCATTCCCCAATTGAAGAACATACCCTCCTTTTCCAGTTCTTTGCCACCACAAAAAGCACGACTATAAATATTTTCATACAAGTCTGTTTATCTATGATCTCTTTGGGGTGCAAACCCAACAATGGTATGGCTGGATCAAAGGGCAGGCATTCTTTTATAGCCCTTTAAGCATAGTTCCAAATTGCCAGCCAGAATGGTTGGATCAGTTCACAACTCCACCAGTAATGCATTAATGTCCCAATTTTGCCCCATCACCTCCAGCATTCATTACTCTCCCCTTCTTTCATTCAACAACTGTAGCAAAGTTGCAGGATACAAAATAAATGCACATAAATCATCAGCATTGCTATATATTTCCAACACATCCCAGCAGCAAGAGGTAGAAAGAGAAACACCATTTAAAATCACCCTAGACAATATAAAATACTTAGGAATCTATCTACCAAAACAAACACAGCAATTATACAAAAACAACTACAAAACACTTTCCAAACAATTAAAACTAGATCTAAACAATTGGAAAAACATTGATTGCTCATGAGTAGGACGAGCTAAGGTAATAAAAATAACCATTCTACCCAAATTAATTTACCTATTTAGCGCCATACCTATCAAACTACCAAAAAACTTTTTTCCTGAATCAGGAAAAACTATAACAAAGTTCATCTGGAATAACAAAAGATCAAGAATATCAAAGGAAATAATGAAAAAAAA
>NC_058135.1:241549166-241579457 GCF_016433145.1 Gracilinanus agilis
GAAAAAATCTTTATAACAAAAAACTCTGACAGGGGTCTAATTACTCAAATATACAAGGAATTAAACCAATTGCATAAAAAATCAAGCCATTCCCCAATTGATAAATGGGCAAGAGACATGAATAGGCAATTTTCAGATAAAGAAATCAAAAGTATCAATAAGCACATGAGAAAGTGTTCACATAGGTTTCTTTATAGTAATACTCCATCTCTAGTTTGGAATGTACTAACCAAAGATCTGTCTTTTTCTTTATTGTTAGCTCTTAGCTCCCAACCAGAGTCAGCACTTCTGGCAAAACACCTGAAGGCTTCTCTTCCCTAGGCATGTTTTTCCTTCAGTTACCTCATCCCAAATATATTCCCAATAAGTACACCTAACTAGCAAATGCCATTGTTTATTATTATTTATAAAGACAATGTAACTATTTAAAGCAAGCCTAAACATAATTTTCTTGTGCCCGAGGAAAATGGTTAAGGATTCTATGAATGAGTTCTATGAAGGAAAGAGAAAGAAAATACAGGATTAAAACCTTGGTATCTTTATTACATTAGGGTTTCAGCAAGAAAAATTTCTGTCTTGGTACTCCCAGAGTGCTGGTACCTTTCCTGAAAGTAGTCATTTCTGCTTTTATTCCCATTATCCCAGCTCCACATAGTTTCTTCCATGCCCCTTCTACTCTACCCATCAGAAACTGAATTCTTCTCTAAGTCTATTTTTAGTGAACTGATTTTAAAGATGACCAGGATGTGTGGTCTATTATTCTTCACCCTATCACTTTGCTTCATTTATCGATAATTCCAGGGATCACCTGATGTGATTGAATTTTTACAATTAATTTAATACCTTTTCTGTGAGCTCTCTGGGTGGGAGTGGGGGAACCCAATTCCCTTACACTGGCATGACCAACTCTTGATAAAGTTACTTTGTTTTTTTTAATGATCCCTTCATTCCTTCATAAATACTCACCTTTCATCTCTTCAATAATTGTTTAATTGTTTTTTAGTTGTGTCCAACTCTTCATGATCCCATTTGGTCAATTCTGATTTTTAACCTGCTTATTTCTTCTTTTGATTTCTAGATTTCTTTTTCCATTTGACAAATTTTGCTTTTTAAGGTGTTATTTTCTTTTTGCATTACCTTCTTTTTCCCACTTGTCTACCTGTTATTTGATTTTTGAACTCCTTTTTGAGTTCTTCAGGAGCTTGTGACCAATTTCCTTTTTTTTTTTTTGGAGATTATGCATGTTTTCTTGTTTCTCACCATCTCCTGTTGTTTTGGTTCTTTGCTCTTTTCCCTTGTAGAAATTTTCAAGGGTCAAGAGGGTTTTTCTTTGCTGCTGTTTGCTCATTTTCCTGCTGGAGGACTGGGAGATCTACAAGTTGCTCACCATTTTTATCTTAGCTTCTGGCTTGCAGGGTTTTGCCCTGAGGCTATCTTCACTGCTGCCTTACAGGCTTGAGCACAACCAGTGCTATGGAGCTCTGAACCTTATTTCTAGAGGTAGGTCTGTAGTGCTCTTTTGTTGGTATAGCCCAAGTTCCAGGATCCTGAAGTTGCCTAGGTCCTTCTTCTGTGTCTGGGGTGGTAGGTGAGTGGGTTGATCAACCTGTGCTTTAACTTGTGCAGTTTTGCCCCTGTACACCTTTTATATCATGGAAATCCACTCTCTCTGCTTACCTTTCAAGTTGTGTTCAGTAGGAACTCTTCTTGCTTTGACTCCTATACTTTTGAGGTCCCTTTTAAAGAACAGTTTGAAAGGATATTCAGAGCAGGTTCAGGATTTCATTTACTATGCTACCATCTTGACTCCACCTCCCCCATAATTCCATTTGGGATTTTCTTGGCAGAGATATTGGAGTGGTTTTCCATTTCCTTCTCCTTTTCATTTTTATTTCCTTTCTTCTTTGAATTCCCTCTATTTTCATTTTAAAGATGAGGAAACTGAAGCAAACAAGGTTAAGTAACTTGCCTTAGGTTACACTGCTAATAAGTATCTGAGGCCATATTTAAGCCCAGGAAGAGAAATCTTGCTAACTCCAGGTCCATCACTTTATTCACTGTGTCACCTAGCTGTCCTTTGATAATAAATACATTTTAATATTTTGCCAGAATTCAAAGTTATATTCATTGGCCTACAATTTTGGGACTGCATCTTTTCATTCATACTTTCTGAACTTCCTTACAGTTTCCCCAAAAAAGATTCTAATAATTTGTTGTTCCACTAGCAATGATTAACATTCTTTTTCTCTACATCCCCAACAATGGTGAGTCTCATTATTTTCAACTAGGTATGGGTAATTTTTATGGGTGTAAGGTAGTATCTCAAACTTGAATTTGTATTATTTCTTTGATTAATTTTGAAGTTCTACATACTTTCTTTTTTCCTTTTTAAAAATTATTTTAGCTCAAAATTCATTTATTTTTCAAAATTTTTTATTTGTTTATTACATTTAAATACTTAGTTAACTCCCTTTCTCCATTCCTCCACCCATTAAGGAGACATCATTTGACACAGAGATACATGTACATATAAAACTATGTCTTGCTTATTTTGATTTATCAATTCTTTCTCTGGAGGTGGGCATATACAAGTATTCTTTAAACAATATTTTCATTGCTGTATATAACATTCTCTTGGTTCTGCTTGTTTTACTTTTCATAAATTCATGTAGTCTTTCCATGTTTTTCTGAAATTAAGCTGTTCATCGTTTCTTATGGTATAATAGTATTCCATCACAATCAACATTCATTTAAAAATGGGGATTTTTTTTAATCTACCTCCCTCCTGTACCTCCCCCCAACTATTGAGAAGGCAAGAAATATGCTATCAAGGTTCTATACATTTTCAGTTAGTCATCTTTTATTTTTCTTTATTTTTAAGGAAAATTCATTTATTTATTTTTAACATTTTCTTTAAATTTTGAGTTCCAAATTCTCTTCTTCCTTCCCACCCCCCTCTCCCATCTACTGATAAGGCAAACAAAATGAGATCAATTCTACACGTGAAATCCTATAAAATATTCCCATGTTAACCATATTTCCAAATGTTAATTGGGAGGGAGACCCTGTATTATTAATATAAATGGATGATCAGGATTTTGCGTAACCTGATCTGATGGGGTAACTCCCTCTGGGACAGAGAACAAAGTGAGAAAAACAAAGAAATGAGAAAAATATATTTCAGTTTGCACTCAACGCTTAATTCTCTCTCTGGAGATGGATAGCATTTTTCATCATGAGTTCTTTGGTATGTTCTGGGATCTCTGTATTGATCAGAGTAGCCAAGTCTTTCACAGTTGATCAACATTCCAACAATACTTTGCTCTGCACAATGATTTCCTGGTTCTTCTTACTTCACTTTGCATCAGTTCATAGGGATCTTGTCAGGTTTTCTGAAACCATTCTTCTCATCATTTCTTTTTTTTTAACTGTTTAAAACTACATGTAGAAACAATTTTATTATTACTATTATCTGAAATTTCATGATTCAGATTCTCTCCTTCCCTCAGGTGATAAATAGTCTGATGTAAGTTGTACCAGAGCTGTCATGCAATACATATTCTTCATGCTACGAGAGAAGATGCATATCACATACACAATTAAAAAAAACTCACTCATCATTTCTTATAGCACAATAGCACTCTATCACAATCACGTGCCACAACTTGTTCAGCTATTCTCCAATTTATGGACATCTCAATTTCCAATTCCTTTCCACCACAGAAAGAGCAGCTATGAATATTTTTGTACATACAGGTCCTTTTCCTTTTTTTTTTTTTTTTTTTTTTTTGATGTCTTTGGGATACAGACCTAGTAGCGATATTGCTGGATCAAAATGTATGCACAGTTTTATAACCCTTTGGGCATAGTTCCAAATCATTCTCCAGAATGGTTGAATCAATTCACTACTCTACCAGCAATTCATTAGTGGACCATTTTCAAATAATCATTAACAATTTGTATTTCTTCTTATGAAAATTATCTGCCAAAAAAAGTGAAAGTCTTTTTTTTTTTAACCCTTGTACTTCGGTGTATTGTCTCATAGGTGGAAGATTGGTAAGGGTGGGCAATGGGGGTCAAGTGACTTGCCCAGGGTCACACAGCTGGGAAGTGGCTGAGGCCGGGTTTGAACCTAGGACCTCCTGTCTCTAGGCCTGACTCTCACTCCACTGAGCTACCCAGCTGCCCCTAAAAGTGAAAGTCTTGATGGAGCAGGTACATGGACCTATCCAATCATTACCAAACTACTCTCCAAATAACACCTCCAAATGAATTCTAGATCAACACAACCCACAAAATGATGGAGTGAAGTGATTTTTCAGTCCAAAACAACTTAGAAGGTCAGCACAAAGGATCTAGTGCACCAGGATGGAGGTAGAGATCAAAATAGCATGCCAGGGAAGACCCCACTGTGGCAACAGGTCTTGGGTACAACTGAAACAGCAGCAAGGGCTTCCAGAGAGCTCAGCCACAGGTTGGTAAAGGGGGTCAAACAAGTACTCAGAAAAAGATTTCAGGAATCCCTTTACTGGCTCTGGGTGCAAGACTCTTTTTGCATTGTCCATACACAGATCCAGATAACAGTCCTAGGGCAAGATTTCATGGGGAGGAGGAGCACTAACACACACCAGCATTTGCAGACCACAAGGGAGTAGGGGACCCTGCTCACAGTTCCAAAAGGTAAAAGAGTACTTGGGGGGTTACTCATAGAATAGAACATAGGCCAGAAGAATATTAAACATACTTTGAAAGAAATGAAAGCAGATAGATTTTTCCAGAGCCAGCTCTGAAGACAGCTATACAAAGAACCAAAAGCTTAGAACAGTGCTCCCTTCACCACAGTTAGAGAGCCCAACTTTAACAGTTTTTTAAATTAAAAGAAAAAAGCAGGAAAATGAGCAAATAAAAAAGAAACCCAATAAAGAAAGTTATTTTAGTAACAGAGAAGAACAAATTCAGGAAGAGGACAAAGTCGAAACTGTTGCATCCAAAACGTCTAACAAAAATATGAATTATTCTCAGATCCAAAAGAATTAATAGAGGAGCTCGAAAAGGATTTAAAAGATCAAATAAGAGAGATAGAAGAAAAATTGGGAAAAGAAAGGAGAATGATACAGGAAAATCATGGGGAAAAATAACAACTTAGAAAAGGAGGCACAAAAATATGATGAAGAAATGAATACTTTAAAAAGAGGTACAGAAATTCACTGAAGAAAAGAACTCTTTACAAAGTAGAATTGGCCAAATGGAAAAGGAGTTACCTTGACTTGGAAATTAGAATTGGGCAAGTAAAGCTAATAACTCCGTGAGACATCAAGAACAATAAAAAACAAAGTCAAAGAATGAAAAATGGCAGAAAATGTGAAATATTGCATGAGAAAAACAACTGACCTAGAAAATAAATCCAGAAAGCCATGATTTAAAAAAGACCTTAGACATTATCTTTCAAGAAATTATCAAGGAAAATTTCCCTGATATTCCAGAGCCAGAGGGCAAAATAGAACTTGAAAGAAGCCACCTATCACTTCCTGAAAAAGATCCCAAAAGGAAAACTCCCAGAAATATCATAGCCAAATTCCAGAACTTCCAGGTCAAGGAGATAATATTGCAAACAACCATAAAGAAATAATTCAAATATTATGGAATCATAGTCAGAATAATACAAGCTTTAGCTTTAGCCACATTAAAGGGACAAAAGGCATGGAATATGGCATTGCAGAGGGCAAAGGAACTAAGACATCAACCAAGAACCAAGTTAGAAGGACTATACATAGACAGTGGTCAAGGGTGTGAGTTGAATATAATGAGAGGATATAAAAAAAATAAATAAAGCCATGAAAAAGAGGAATGCATTGGAAGGAGGGGAAAGAGAAAAAAGAATGGGGTAAATTACATAAAAGAGGCATGAAGGAGCTTTTACAATGGAGGGGAAGATGGAGGAGATGAAGAAAGGAGGACATAGGTCTTACTCTCATCAACATTACTTAAGTGAGGGAAGAATATACACAATCAACTGAGTATAGAAATCCATCTTGCCCTTCTGAAAAATAGGAAGGGAAGGGCATACAAGAAGTGGTGATAGGACTATAAGAAAAGAGGGAAAATTGGGGAGGTAATGGTCAGAAACTAAACAGGGGGAAATAATATGGAGAGTAATACACAGCAATTATAATAGTGCAAGAAATTTAAAAACAAATCTCTAATAAAAGCCTCATTTCTCAAATACATACAGAAGTGGGTCGAATATATAAGAATACAAGTCATTCCCCAATTGATAAATCATCAAAGGATATAAACAGTCAGTCTTCTAAGTAAGTAAAGTTCCCTATAGTTATGTAAAAAATGCTCCAAATTACTAGAAATTAAAATTAAAACAACTTAAGTTGCTACCCCACAGGTTGACTATTATGACAAAAAAAAAGGAAAATGACAAAACTTGGAGAGAATGTGGAAAAATTGAGATATGAATGCACTGTTGGGAGAATTGCAAATTGATTCAATCATTCTACAGAGCAATTTGGACCTGTGCCCAAAGAGCTAAAAAACAGTATATGTCCTTTGACCCAGCTATTATTCCTAGGCTTATGTGCCAAAGAGATAAAAAAGAAAAAGTGGAAGGATCTATATATACAAAAATATTTAAGGCAGTTCTTTTGGTGGGGGCAAAGAATTGGAAAGTGAGGGGATACCCATCAATTGGGAAATGGCTAAGTTATGGTCTATGACTGTAATGAAATACTATTGTGCTATAACAAGCACAATAAAATAAGCAGGTAAGAACTCAGAAACACGTGTAAAGACTTACAGAAACTGAAGCGGACTAAAATAAGCAGAACCAGGAGAACATTATACATAGTGACAGGAATACTATATAGTGAACAGTCATGAATAAAAGCTTTTCTCAGCAATACAATAATCCCAAATGATTCCAAAAGACTCATGATAAAAAATGCCACCTGCTTCCAGAGAAAAAAGAACTGACAGAGTCTGAATCCAGACCAAAACCAACTTTTTTCACTTTCTTCCACAAAGAGATTAAAATGGAAAAATGTTTTATATGATTATACATAAAAATTGATATACAATTATCATTTCAAGGTGAGGGGAGAGAGGGAAAGAATTAGAGATTCAACATTCTTTGGAAAATGTTGGAAACTTTCTTTCATGTAATTGGGGAAAAGTAAAATAAATGTTTTTAAAGAAAAAATTGTCTGCCCATATCTATCACTTGTCCATTGTAGATTGGGAATTACCTTTATAATTTTTTAAAGTCCCCTATATATTTGAGATGTCAAAATTTTTCCATCACATTTGCCATAAGTATATTTTCCAACATGTCATTTGTCTATTGAATAGATCAGTAATAGTGTGCCTATGGCATGGGTGCCAAAGATGGCACACCAAGAGCTCTCTGTGGGCACTCAGCAACCCTCTCTCCCCATGCCCCAAGCCCCCAGAGTTCATTACTAGAAAGGCAGAGGGATTTGGATTGAGGTGTTCCCCTCCCTCTCTCCACCATGCCTGATGACATTTTTTCACATCACCTGCCCTTCTGTCCAGCAACCAAATGGGAGCACGCAGGGGGTAAGGTGGGCAGCTCACAGGCAGAAGAGCTAGAGGGGAGCAGAAACTTGGACCACTCATCTCACCCTCTCTATACTTGCTGAGGATTTTCCTCATTTCACCCACCCCTCCATTGAGCAGCCCAATGGGAGCACTTCTTCCCTCCCCTGTGTGGTATGAGGGATGGGGTATACCCAGCATGTGGTGGTGGAGAGGGGCATGGCACATGGTCTCTGGGGGTGGGCAGGCACAGAACTTGGTCTGGGGAGGGGGTGGCACTCCATCTCTAAAAGGTTCGCCATCACTGGCATAACTGCTTTCCATTTTGATGTAATTAAGCACAACAATCTAGTCATTAACAATGTCATATTTATTTTTTTATTTTTATTTCCAAATATTTTTTCCATGTTTATGTGATTCATTTTCTTTCCCCCCTCCCAAAACTGAAAAGCAATTCCCCTGGGTTGTACAAAGAAGATGTGGTACACTTCACTAATTTGCATGTCATCCTTGCACAGGGGCCATGCTAATCTACTCTGTATTATTCCAATTTTAGTATATGTGCTATAGAAGCAAGCACATCCTATTTATTTAAAAGAAAAGTAATGCCCTCCCTCCCATAATTAAGTTAAATACACTATTCTACTTATTTCTATTTTAAAAACAATTCACATTCTTATGTTTAAGTACATCATCCAACTGGCATTCACTGAAGTATATGGTGTGAGAAGTGGATCTAAATCCATTTCCTGCTAAATTGCCAACCAATTTTCCCAAGTACATTTTTTCAATAATGAATCATTTCCCCAGTTTTTATTTTCCATAGTTTTACCAGATGCTAATTTTTAGAATACATTTAGCTAGATGACTGGGCTATCCATACTGTTGCATTGAGTTACTCATCTGTTTTTTGTACAATGCAAAAAAAAAAAGCCTCAATGATTTGAAATATGTTTTAAAATATAGGAGTACAAACCCACCTTGAAGACTATTGCCTTATTTTTGTTTTTGACAGCATGTCCTGGAAATAGAACTACTTTTAGGATTTTTTTTAAAAAATAGGAATTTTTGCTTGGCCACTTCTTTCTTTCTGTTGTTACTCATCTACATTAAACGTCTTTTCATTAGGACATGAGGATGAATTATACCGTTTGCTATTAATCATAATAAACCATTTACCTAAACTCTAATTAGATTTCTTCTGTTACAACTAAAAAAATGTATATACTTTATTTTTATATGCAAGCATGAGCATAGTACATGTGCACACACACAACTTAACTATAGTTTGCATTAGCTACAACATCATTATTTTTATGAGTTTACTATTTTATCAGATTAAAGTCCTTTCTCTCCTGCTTATAGAGAGTTCTTTAGGAAGTTATGGCTTTGGGTTCATAAACTCTTCACGTCTTGTTTGTTTTTTGTTTTTTTTTTTAAACCCTTAACTTCTGTGTATTGGCTCCTAGATGGAAGAGTGGTAAGGGTGGGCAATGGGGGTCAAGTGACTTGCCCAGGGTCACACAGCTGTTGTTTGGTTTTTAAAGGTATAATCGTATTACCAAACAAAATGTTCTTGTACAAGCTAATAGCAATAATGTACAATCATCAACTGTGAAAGACTTAGCTATTCTCGTCAATACAATGACCCAGGAAAATTCTGAAGGACTTGTGACAAAGGGCTAACCACCTCCAGAGAAAGAACTGTTGGAGTTAGATACAAATCAAAGCATACGATTTTCACGTTAATTTATTTGTGTTTTTAATTTGGGCTTCTGGTTTTATGTGAGTATTCTCTTACAACAATAATCATGTATAACCCAGATCAAATTGCTTACCCTCTCTCAGAGAGGGAGGGAAGGGAGGGAAGGAAATGCACGTAGGAAATTGTTATCACATGTAATTGGGAAAATAAAATATTTTAAAAAACAATAGGTTCGTGTTTACAGGTTATGTGGCATAAAGAGCCAATCCTATTTTCAAAATACTTTTCAAAATGTTTGTCCAGTCCTGACATTTTCCTTTGGAATCCTAGATTCAAATAAAAACTGAATTTTATTTTGGTAACCTACTGATGTTAGGCCAATTCCCAGCTCAACCAATAATGTATTTATGTGCTTGTTTTCCTGACGCCCCTTAAATATAGATCTTTGTCCGTGTTTTTATTCGTTGTACATTTGTGTGGTATGAGGTAAAGCCTCATAATTATTTCTATTTGTGTTTTTTCTTGTTATTAGTGATTTTGAGTATGTTTTCATGTGGTCAGTGATAACGTTTTATAATCCTCTCATTCTTTAACTGTCCACAGAGTGGGGCTGGGGGCTTGCTTCTGTGTGTTTGTGTCACTTCCCTACACATTTTGGATATAAGACACCAGCCAGTAGAAGATAATAAGTCTTTTATAGAGGTTACCCTCAGAATTGGCATGCCCAGGTGTGTTAAGCCCTCCATCACACCTAGTCAATGTGTGGAACTGGATTCCCATCATTTTCACAACAGGGAAGCTCGCTGAGATAGCCGAGCATCATGGGTTTTATGAGGAGGGAGCACATTCACCCTCAAGTACAACCTGTTGGTTTTCTGCCTTCAAGACTATAGGCAAGAAAACCATTATCAGTGGCTAGCAGGAGAGACCTGGAAATAAAGAAGGTATGCCGTCAATCAATAATTATTTATTAAGCACCCACTATGTGCCAGACAGTGGGCTAAGTGTTGAGAATGAAAAGGTAGAAGTGAAGCACTTAATTAAATCAAGGAGTGGAATCATTTGATCAGATCTGCATCCAACAGGTAGGTACATGGAAGTTGGATTGGAGTGGTGACAGACTTAAGGCAGGGACACCAAAAAAGTGTCTAAGGAGACTATGACTACAGTCCAGGCAAGGGGAAATGAAAGAGGCAGCTAGGTGGCTCAGCAGATTGAGAGCCAGACCTACAGATAAGAGTTCTTGGGTTCAAATCTGTCCTTGGACACTTCCTAGCTATGAGACCTTGGGCCAGTCACTTAACCCCCATTGCTTAGCCTTTACCACTCTTCTGCCTTGGAACCAATTCTAGTGCTGATTTTTTATTTTATTTTTGTTTTTAATAATTTTTTAAATTTAGAATATTTTTCCATGGTTATATGATTCGTGTTCCCTAGTGTTGATTCTAAGACAGAAGGTAAGGGTTTAACAAAAAAGAACTAATGAGGGGTGGCTTGTGTGAGTTTAGAGAAGGAGATACATGTGAGATATATTGCAGATCTATTAATGATGATATTTGGCAACTGAGTGTATATTTGTGGGATGAGTGAGCATGAAGAGTCACAACTGACAGAGAGATTATAAAATTGAGTTACTGTAATGATGGCGTAACCTGTGATAGCTGTTCCTCTTTAGCTTTCAGAGGACCAATGAAATCACAATGTTGGGGCAAAATAGTGGCTGATGGGTGATATGTTGATTTGCTCGTGAATTGGATTTAAGTGAGGCAGAGTTTCACAAAGCTGTCGACCTCACTTTCTCTTCTAGAGACATCCAAGTAATAGGAAAAGTCTGGAGAAACGGTGAGATGGAGGGGCAAAGATACTGAATTCTATTTTGAACATACTATATTTGAGATATCAATGGGCTATCCAGTTTTAAATGTTCAATCAGCAAGTAGTGATATGACACTAGAGTTCAGAAAAACTAGAAGATGTCACACACACACACACACACACACACACACACACACCCCTGAGAGGCGTCTGCATGTAAATGATAACTGAGTCCATGCAAATCGATGAGATCATTAAATGAGAAAGAATAGAGAGAAAAAAGAAGAGAACCCAAGACGGAATGCTAGGACACATCCCTAAGCAGGTGTGACATGAATAGGGTATGGAGATTTTAATAATATGGCAGGAGAAGACATTTCCTAAGCACGGACCGCTTGCCACAAATGAATCTCATAAGAGTAAGAGACTGAAAATGTTCAAGGTTTTTTTTTTTAACTTTCACATTTTAAAAAATCATTTAAGCCCCCTCTTCTATAATCCAATCTATCTATATTATCTCTAATATTTTCTTTCATTTATTTAATAGATAAATAAATTTTTGATTCCTTACAATTGAGAAAAATCTCATTCTTTTCCTTCCAGTTTTAATATTAAAATATTTAGAGTATTAATTAGAATTTATTGTAGCATATAATATGAGGTGTGGATCTAAACACATTTCTTTTTAAACTACACTCCCCTCTAATTGTACCGATAATTTTTAGTAAATAATCATTCCCTCTTCCCAGGTTGAGTATTCTTTGGTTTAACCAAAATGTTAATCTATCATGTATGCCTTTGATCCTAGTTCTGGATTCTATTCTATTCCACTAATTTATTTTTTGTTTTGATTTTTTTATCAAAGACCAGAGAGTTTTTATAATTGCTGCTTTACTTTTGAGATCTAGCAGTTTGGGGTCATTTTTGTTTTGATCATTCCCCTTTATATTCTTGTCCATTTGTTTTTAATACCATTTTAAAATTTTTTTTAAATTTAATTAATTAATTGATTAATTAAGAATATTCTCCCATAGTTACATGATTCATGTTCTTTCCCTCCCCTCCTCCCTCTCCCCTGTGGTAGCCAATGAGCAATTCCACTTTTCATACCATTTTTATGATTTTCTCTAATTTGATGGAGTGGTAAATGGGTATAAACATTGTTATAATGACTCAACCCAGTCATGTACATAGAATCTTCCTGCAATTAGTCTTCCTTTTTTTTATTTTATGATTATCTTTTATCCTGCCTTAGACACTTATAGGCTGTGAACCCCTGAATCAATTAAGCTCTGTCTCAGTTTTTTTATCTATAAAATGGATACAAACCTCACAGCATTTTGCAAACCTTAACGTACCATATAAATGCTAGTCAGAGTAGTTGGCTGTTTGTTGTGCTTGTAGATCTGTGTATGTCTTTGTAAATTGATGTCTTTACATTTAATATTTTTGTAATTACCAAAAAATGGTACTTTTCTTTTTATTATTTCCATTAGTGAGATATAAAAATTTGAAAACATCCATGGGTTTTCTGATGGAGCGCAGTGTAAAATGTACTCAATTTTGATATCAAAGGGCTTGGGTTTAAGTCCTACCTCTCCCATACACCACTATAGCAAGATTGGAGGCAATTTCCCCAACCTTCATGTACATTAGCAGGTCAAATTTCCAGAGCTAGACTGGCTCCATCTTCCCTTACATTTTCTAGGGTCATTTCCAAGGGCTTAGGATGATTCTTCTAATATACCTCCATAGCCATATGTTATTTTTATTTTTGTCCCCAAACCCTAGGAAAAGCAGTGTTTTTAACGTGATTTTTTCCCTCTAATTAAATGTGTTAACTAAATGTGTCTTCAATTTCTGATAAAAGTAAATGTATTCTCCGAATGGTAAAGACACAGTAAATAAAGTAAATGCTTTGGATGACTGAAAAAAAAAAAAGGCATGCCACTGGCTGCCCCTCTTTGCCCATCTTCATTATAGTCCTCCTCTTCAGTGGTTACTTCAGTTCCTCCATCATTCTCAGTCATTGACTGCCTTGACTTCTGCCCCTAACAAGCTCATTTTCCTTCCTGGTCCTCACATAAGGGCCAGGGACTGGTTTGCAAGTAGATGCAATATAAAATAAAAATTCCCTGGGACCAGAAACATGTAACCCTAATATTCTATGAAATGACCGTGTTCTGAAACTTGCATTCCAAACAACAGAGAATGACTACATTTGTTCTAAAATCATGAGTCCTAGAGGGGTAGCTAGGTGGTTGGTTTGGTGGCTAGAATCCTGGGTCTTGAGTCAGGAAGATTCATCTTCCTGAATTCAAATCTGGCGTGAGACGTTTGTTACCTGTGTGACTCTGGGCATGTCACTTCACCACGTTTGCCTCAGTTTCCTCTTCTGTAAAATGAGCTGGAGCAGGAAATAAGATGCAAACGAACAATAGCTGCAACAACATGAGTCCTATATCTATCACCATGCCTCAGAGTAAAAAAAAAAAAAAAGGCTGTTTCCCCTAAGAGGGTCCAGTTTCCCCTTTAGAAGGGATTTATTTATTACTTAGTTCCATATGTCCAATTGTCATTTTTCTTCCCTTCCTTCTCTGTCACATCCTTCAACCTTCTAACCTCCTGGCCTAGAGTGTAATTCCCTTCTGTTCCTTCAGATCATTTTTCTTCTTCAGCTCCACCCTGAAAATCTGCCATTTGGTGAATAAAAATTACATGTTTGCTAATAGCCCATAGCAGGAGTTGGCACACTATGGCCGGAGGGCTCAATCCAGGCTCTATTTTTATATGATTTTAAAATGTACAAACATTCTTAGCTCAGTTCAGGCAGGGGCTGGATTGGGCCATCTGGGCTTAGTTTGCCAATCCCTGCTTCAGAGGGATGTTCCTGGGGTCATTTCACCTTCTTCTTTAGGAGAAAAACCAACCTACACACTGGGACTACATAGCATTTCCTTGGCATTGGCAGACACCGAATTGTACGCTCTCCAGATCGCTGCTGGTGGTTCCTTTGCCCTTGGAATTGCTACAAGAGGCAGTCTCAGTCCTTTGTTATTTTTGTTGGTAGCCCTTGTAACTAATTCTCACGGTGAACAGTTGCATCAAACTATCCGTTTGCCAGTCCTGTTTTCTTCAAGAAGGTTTTGGAATGAAATTCAATTCCTTTATGGAGGCCTTCCCACCTTTGGGGGAGATACAGGATCAGTCTGCTCATCTGCCTCAGAGCTAAAATCGACAGATACCTGCCAATCAATTAAGGAGCATTTATGAAGTGCCTCCCCTTGTGCCAGGCACTGTGGTGAGCTCTAAAGTATACAGTTGCTCCTCTGGGTGCAGATCTGAAGCAAGAATCCAATTACCCACAAGACTTTATCTAATTAAATCTGGTTACCTCTCTGGTCTCTTCTAACTGATAACGTGAGCTACACCTTTGCCCATCCCTGACAACACAGTTCTTTTGATTGTTTAAACTTGCTTTACCCCCTTCTTATTAAACTGAAAATAGTTTATGGTTTTCCATATTATTCTGTTCCTTACTTTGGTCATTTACTTGATTGTTTTAGTTGAGGGAGTTATAAAGTTTTTGCCTTTGTCTTTGTGCTAGATCCTAGCATGGTGTCTATAGATGATGGACACAAAATCAAAGCCTGATGAACTGAAGCGTGTGTGTGTGTGTGTGTGTGTGTGTGTGTGTGTGTGTGTGTGTGTGTGTGTGTTTGGGCTGGAAAATTCTGAGCTCTTTATTTTATCTTTTTAACTTAAAAATATTTTTTTTCAATTTCTTGTAGAAACATTTTTTGACAATTATTTTCTGATATTTTGAGATTCAGATTCTCTCTTTCTCTCTCAACTCCATCCATGAGCTGTAAATAGTCTGATATAGGTTATACTAGTGCTTTTATACAATAAGTATTTCCATATTCCTCATGCCATGACAGAAGACACATATCACATGTAAAATAAAAAATTCATAAAGGAAATAAAGTGAAGGGTGGCATGCTTTGATCTTCAATCAGTTCCTCCGTCATGAACTGAAGTTTTTTAATAAAATATTGGGGCAGCTAGGCAATGCAGTGGATAGAGTACCCAGTCTGGAGTCAGGAAGTCTCATCTTCCTGAGCTCAGATCTACTCTCAGACATTTACTAGCTGTGTGACCCTAGGCAAGTCACTTTACCTTATTTGCCTCAGTTTCCTCTTCTGTGAAATGAACCAGAAAAGGAAATGGCAAGCCACTCCAATATCTTTGCCAAGAAAACCCAAAAGAGAATAGCAAAGATTAAGAGACAACTGAAATGACTGAACAACAATGAAATAACATAAAATATTAGTTTGGTTTTTGTTGTGGTTATAGTTAATAATGTTTGAGGTAGTATCAGTGGCACAGGGTTCTCAGCACTCACTTTTGCCATGACTTCTGTGGCCTGAGGACAATTTTTTAAAAAAATAACATTGTATTAGTATATTTTGTTTTTCATATTATAATCATTTTCCAATTTACTGGCCCCTCCCAGCTGTTCACCATGAGAATTAGTTACAAGGGCTACTAACAAAAATAACAAAGGACTGAGACTGCCTCTTGTAGCAATACCAAGGGCAAGGAAGGGCCCCTCAGTCTTTGAACAAAGAGAAAAAGCCAAGCAAAACCAATGTAAATGTGTTTGTGTCTGCCAGTGTATGTAACATTTGAGGCACATTTCATCATCCATGACTAAGAGCCATTTTGAATTTTTTGTCCATCTTATGGAGATCATAATGAACAAACCTACCCAACCACCCTTCTCACACAAAAAATAAAAAAGTAGCCATCACGTAGAAGAGAGAAGAGGCTTGTTCTAAGTGGCACAATTAAGTGCTATGAATGGAAGTTACTGAGAGATAACATCTGCATGGGTAAAAATAAAAATCTTTCTGACAATTAAAGCTATTCTAAAAGAAAAGGAAAGGGACACCCAGGAAGTAGTGGGTTTCCCTTCACTTGAAATCTTTGAGCAAAGGCTAGATGATGAGCATTCTGTGTGTGTGTGTGAGGGGGGGGGGGTTGGAGAGAGAGAGAGAAAGAGAGAGAGAGAGAGAGAAAGAAAGAGAGAGGGGGGGAAGGAGAGAGAGAGAAAGAGAGAGAGAGAGAGAGAGAGAGTAAGGAGAGAGAGAGAGAGAGAGAGAGAGTAAGGAGAGAGAGAGAGAGAGCGAGAGAGCATGTGTGTGGAGAGTATGGAGGATCTTATAGATTGGACTAGAAGGCCTCCAGTGCCCTCTGCATCCCTGAGATCCTGTGATCTGCAAATGTACCTACTTGGTTTGCAAAGCTAACAAACACCTCAAGTCAAAAGATGAACCACTTAGACCAGAAAGTTGGGGGCTGAGGAGGAGAATGTTTCCAAAGGTCAAAACCCTAATCATTACTGAATTTCCCACTGTAAATTGGGGACCACTGGAATTTTCCTTTCTAGCTTTGAGAGACCTGCACATTCTCTAGATAAGGGTGACGGAGGAGAGCCCGGGGATTCAACATCCATCCCCAAAGGGGGTCTGGTAGTTTCCCAGAGCTGATAATATGAAAATTCCCAGATCCCAGAAGGGCTGAAGCTGACCCGAGAGAGGAACAGTTTTCCCTAGTTCTTAAAGCTAGTCAGAGAGGTAATGATTTCAAAAGTTTCCAAAGGACTGCTGGCAATGGAGTGGGGAGGTTTGTGAAAATGAAAGGCATTTTCAAGTTGGATTTTTTTTTTAAAGAGAGAGGAAAAGAGAAAGAAATCCTTGTGAAACCTTGCCTGTCAAAAATTTCCTAAAAGAGGAAACTCCCTGAAACTCCCCTTATTTAGAGAGTATCTAGTGCCATCAGGGATTTGAAATGCAAAATCTTTTTCTTCCCCATTTGCCAGGCATTAAGTGTAATTCATTATAATCCATGCTGTGAGTTGCCCTCTCTACCTTAATAAAAATAATAGCTATCATTTATATTGTGCTTTACACATATTATTCCATTAGAGCATCACAACAGCCCTGTGAGGTAAATACTATTATTATCCTTACTTTACAGATGAGGAAATGGAGTCTGGGAGAGGTCAAGTGACTTGTCAGTGGTCGAACAGCAAGTGTTTGGGGTAGGATTAGACTTCACAGTTTTCTCAATCCCAATTGTAGCACTCTCCACCATTGCCATATAGCCTCTTCTTTAACATTTCCCCCATTATTTTGCCTGGGAGAGAACTCAGTCAGGCACCCCCAGATGCTACCAGTAGCTTAGAAATACAGCCTAGATCTTGGCATGGGGATTTAAGAAAAACAGATTCAGGCATGTTCATTTCAGTGGTGGGGAAACAAACTCTTATTTTTAGAAGAAAATCTATTTCTTTGCAGCCTGATTTGGGAGTGGAGGGGGCAGGGAATGATTTATTTTCCTTGTAGGTGTACATTCACCTGGTCACAAATGGCACGTGCCCTAGTTGGCACAAGGTGAACAATGGTATAATGGGAGAACATCCAATTGTTGGATGTTAGAACATCCAGTACAGTGAAATGCCTTGCTAACTGAGGATTACCAAAAGAGGAAAATCATGCAATCTAGTCATTTGTGGTTTTCCATTATTGTTATTGTCATTATTACTAAATGAACAGATTTATCACTAACCATAGCTTTGACAGTGAATATTTGCTTTGGAAACTTAGGACAAAATCAAGATTAAGATGATTAAATAATACTATAATGGGTGTCTGGTGCTTGTGTAAACCCCATCAGCTTGCTAAGGTGGCATCTCCACGTGGAAGACTATAGGGATCTGCTTCCAGGAGAATTAAGATTTTCATAAGGAAAATGCCAAGGAGGGACTGGATCAGGCAGGGACATTGTGTAACTGATCCTGGTTAGCCAAGTGGGTGTTGAAGAAGAGGCTCTGTGATTGCTTCTGGAGACACTCAAAAAGACCAATCAGCTTCACCCATGCTCTCTTTGCCAATTTGGCTTCTGGGTGATCTGGGTGACTTGTTTGCTCATGATGTGCAGTGGACAGTTTCCAATCTTGGGAGCATCACCAGGTCAGGCCAGCAAGCCAGAGGAAGCCAAGGATGGGACTGTGGGTTGGGTTTCTTATCCAACCTAGAGCTGCTGTGCTGGGAAGCAAGGAACCATTTTCAGGGACAACCTTTAGGACTCAAGTCCAGCAAGATTTATCTAGCAGCTGTGCCATATTTGCACTTAAAATTGGTAGGACAGGGATGTAGACTCTAAACCATCGCCCTAGTGCAATTATTAATAATATGGAAATAGGTCTTGATCAATGACACATGTAAAACCCAGTGGAAATGCATGTTGGCTTTGGGAGGGGGTGGGAAAAAGGGAGGGAAAGAACATCAATCATGTAACCATGGAAAATGGAAAATCTAAATGGATTAATTAAATAAAAATTTTCAATTAAAGAAAAAATTGGTAGGACCAAGGCTTTGCAATAATTGCGTTCAATTTTGAGCCTAATCCATTCCCCTACCCCCACCCAAGTGAAATAGGGGGCACAGGTATTAGGAGAAACATCTGAATGTCCTGGCTGCATCTTTGAGGGAAATATCCCTTTGTAAAAGCCTATATAGATGCTGAGCCACTAAATGGAAGTGGGGTACTAGTCACTGGACCCCTAAAAATGGAGGGGACCCAGTCAGTAAGGAACCAGAGCTCATAGAAGAAAGAGAAACCACGAGCCCCTCAAGGTACCTGAGAGCCTTTAGGGAAGGGAGGTAACAGCCAACCATGTTACAATACAAACACCTAAACACAAGTTAGCTATTACTGTATCTGTCAGTGCTTAATATAAGCACAGATACTCTCCCAGAGTTAAGTTGAAAATCCCCCTTCAATCCCTCTTAAGAATCAAAGGAACCTTCTGCGCTGTGCTGGCTCTGGCAATTGGGCTTTGGAGTTTGTCACTTCTGGAAGTGACAAGAAAGAGGCTTCTGTCTTTTCCAGCTCTTTCACCAACCTTCAGGCATCAAAAACCTTTCAATAAACTGCTTATATTCATTACTAGGGAAGGATTTTACCTGCTCATACCCGTTGTTGCTGCCAGGAAATGAAATGAAAGAAATAGAGTAGATGACCCGAAAGGTGTCTTCTAGTTCTATAAATCTACCATCCCATGATCTTCGAGAGACCTCCCTGAACACAACTTCTCTTTGCTTGGAATGTTAGCTTTGGGGAAGACTTCAGGGAATATATAAGCTAATCTCTTCATTTTATAGAGGAGGAAACTTCAAAGACACAAGAGGGCATATGAATTATCAAGGTTGCATAGCTAAAGGATGGTTAGCCTCTCTCTAGTCTCATGAATTCTGGACTTCTGTCTCCTCTTTGGACACACAGAAAGAGAATAGCAGGGACCATACTTAGAATAATTCTTAATTAGAAATTCCTAATTAGGCAGTTCCCAAGTGTCTTTGATTTTCATTTCCAATAAGAAATAGTATACTATGATAGAACAAATATTTTTAAAGCACCTACTGTGTGCAGAGCAATAAATCAGGTTCTGATTCATAAATTTGGTGATTTTTGAAACTGAAATTTTGAAATTTAAATTAAAAAAATTGAACTAAAAATCAAAACAACTAAAAATTTTATACTGAAATTTAAAACTAAAAATTAAAATGTTGAATATTTGTCAATTACCTCTGAACTGATTGGAACTGACTCCACACACCTCAGAATGAACTTTTTTTTTTAACCCTTACCTTCCATCTTGGAATCAATGCTCTGTATTGGTTCCAAGGCAGAAGAGTGGTAAGGGCTAGGCAATGGGGGTTAAGTGACTTGCCCAGGGTCACACAGTTAGGAAGGGTCTGAGGCCAGATTTGAACCTACGACCTCCTATCACTAGGCCTGGCTCTCAATCCACTGAGCCACCCAGCTGTTGAATTTTTGGATCACATGCCTAAAGTTCTCTTCCCACTTCTGCTCAGTTACCCATCTACCCAATCTCCTTCTGCATCTTTGTTTTCTTACTATATTGTATCCATCCTTCAAAGCTAAACCCAAGCCTGTATCCTCCAGAATACCTTCTCTGAGTGCTCCACTCTCTTCTTTCTGAGTTCATATAGCTCTTACTATGTCACACAATTTGGCTTTTAATTACAAGATACTGTTTTGTGTGGTTTTCTAATCATGCCTTCCTGTTGTTAGTCCTATCTGCCCAGTGAGATTTTATGAATCTTCCTTATATTTTCATGTATCTTCCCTACTAACCCAGTGCTAGGTGCACAGTTGTTATTATTGCTCCTGTCATTGTTGTTCTTCCTTCATTTTTAAAGAGGACCAATGACATCTCTGGGCAATGTCTTGACTCGACAGCAAATTGGATTTCAGTGAGACAGAGTTGCACAAAGTCATCAGCCTCAGTCTCTCTTCCACAGTCATCAAAGATATGGGACACAACAAAAGTCGGGCTAATTGGCGATGACTCAAGATTCGGTGGAAGAGGTCTTTGAGGTCTGACCAAGCTCTAAGTACTCTACAAGGTCCACCTCAGCTGCCTTCATGGCCACTGGAACAAATTTCTCTCATCCACCCATTCCACCTGGGGGGAAGTCTTCACATACTTCGGATAGACATTCCCCTAACTCACTGATGGGTTTGAGACTTCTCAGGTGCTCTCAGCCTGGTTTAGCCTGACTGCTGAGATGGCTTTATGGGCTGTGGTTGCTAAGCATGTTACAGCTGTAAGACAGAAGGGAAGGGTTTAAAAAAGGGAGAAGGTTTTGCAAGTCCTCATCTCAGAGGTACTAATTCTTCCTGGGGGAAATAGAAGGTATTTAGGAAAAATGAGTTGAGTTGATTTGAATTGAATTTGGGAGGCAGTGGGAAAGGAACACTGAAGCACCCTTTTTATTTTGTTAAATATTTCTCAAAGCCATTTTAATCTGGTTGGGCCATATGTGTTGTGGGCCATGTGTTGGACACCTCTGCTCTAAAACACTTTGGGAACCTTAAAGTACTATATACATTCTATCTATTATTATTATTTATCATTATTATTAATATTTAATAACTATTATTACTTATTTCTGATAGTTATTTTTAAAAATGCTTTCTAGAACCTTGGGCTTGACATCAGGAAAAACTCATTCAAATGCTATCTCAGATACTTAGGAGTTCTGAGGCAAGTCACTTAAACTCTTTGGGCCTCAGTTACCTCATCTGTAAAATGGATTCAGTGACCTCTACGATCCCTTGGAGCTCTAAATCAATGTTCCTATGAAAAGCAGTCCCATTCTTTCTTTGAATTCCAATGGGGGCAGGAAGGGGGGGTTGGTGTTGAGCAGGAATAGGCAGACTTGGGGCTGGATTTCGGGGAGTGGCTACTGCTCACAGAGTGAGGAGAGGGGGTGTGTTCCATAGATCAAAAAAAAAAAAAAAAAAAAAAAAAGTCAATGCATCCAGACTGGCTTTGCCTGTTTTTTAGCTGTTGTACATTAAGTGCCTGGTCTCCATCTCTAATTGCCCAGGACAGATGTCTATCTCTTATATCAGTAACTGGTCTGCAGCACTGGCCCCAGTCCCCTGACTGCATTGTCATTCTGCAAACAGGCCTGGTTGGTAATCAGAATCAGCTGCTAGGATCAATCATGGCCTTACTGGGCCTTATCTCCCCATTGTAGCTCTGCAAATTATTATTTCTTTCTACTGTAATGAAAAAAAAAAGTCTCCATTGATTGCTAAATGCAAGGCCTGATGTTCCCTCGTGATTGCCTTCAGAATAAATTGAATACTGTATTGTCCAGTAATAATTATCATGTTATAGAGATTTCAGCTGGCGAGATAGGAAAAATGGCTGTCAATTAGAAGCTAGCAAACAAGCCAGTGACCAAACTGTACCAATGCATATTTTGAAATGGTTTGGTATATTTGCGGATTAAGCTACTGCATTGCTTCCTGGGAATATCACTGAGCCATGATGGAAAACCTCTTGTAAGACCAAAACTCACCTTGAACTCTCAAGTCAGGGAAAGAAAAACTCTAAAGCCACAAGGGACCGGGCAGCAAAGAGGGAGGTGGAAGCCCAGTTTGGGTCAGATGCTGAAAAGAAAAGAAGGAGGCAGGTAGTCCTTTTCCCTCTTCTCCACTGCCATGGGTGTGCCACCCAACTCTGTCATCACCTCACACCTAGACCATCGCCATTGTTTCCCAACTTGTCTCCATGATTCCAGTCTCTTTCCTCTCCATTTTGACACATCCATGCACCAATCAAACTCTCTAATGCATTGCTCTGCCTCTTCTTTTCCTCTTCTAACCCACATTTGATCTGTAGCTTTATTTTTTTTGTTTTTTTAAACATTTATTAATGTTTATTTTTTTGAAAAGTTAACATGGTTACATAATCCATGCTCTTACTTTCTCCTTCACCTCCTGACTTTCCCTCCACCCACCATGGCCGATGCGCATTTCCCCTGGTTTCAATATGTGTCATTGATCAAGACCTATTTCCAAATTGTTGATAGTAGCATTGGTGGTAGTTTGGAGTCCACATCCCCAATCATGTCCGCCTCAACCCATGTGTTCAAGCAGTTGTTTTTCTTCTGTGTTTCCACTCCTGTGGTTCTTCTTCTGAATGTGGGTAGCATTCTTTTCCATAAATCCCTCAGAATGATCTGTGGCTTTAAATGCTGACACCTATGTTGGTCCCTGAGTGGGACCAAGCTAGACTACTACTGGAGTCCTCACTACCTGTAGAATTATCATAGTGTGTGTGTGTGCGTGTATGTCTACACAATAAATAAATAACGTATTCTAGGAATGATATATGTTTGTGTGTGTGTGTTTGTGTAAGATCATGTGGGTCTAATTAGCTCAGGGTCCCTGAGGGCTTCTGGGCTCTGGGTCCTCAAACAACAATCAGGGCTAATGCCACCAGCGTCTTCAGCCCCTTAGCCGAGGCAAAGCCAAAGATGTCCTCAGGCGAAAGAAGTATACCAACTGTACCACTCTGCTCTGACTTATTTCCTTATAAACTTTTCTCTCTGACTTCCAAATGGCTATGTGGTTGGTGTGGATGTATTCTAGGATAGCATTAAAGCTGTGGATACACACACACACACACACACACCATCTCTCTGATTGGCTCTTCTTCTATGGCGGTCAAAACTAAGAAAATCTGTTCCCTTTGGGGGTAACTTCCTCTCTCTTTCCTCTCTCTCTTTCACAGCATTCACCTACAGGAAAGAAAAACTCAATAAATGATCATATAGTTTAATGGCAGCCTCAAGGGCATTGCAATGCAAATGAATGGAAAAAGGACAAGTTATGAGTGTTTGTCAATAGCTATATCTGGTAGTGGAAGGATATCATTTCTTTCCCTTTCTACCAGCCCTCCTTCCATCCCTCAGAAGATAAAATGGGAAAACTATGTTGGGACAGGCACAAAAGGGGGTGGATAGCAGTACTCCTCAACTGCTTTCTTAGTAAGTAATGGATGGGAAAGGGAGCCAAAAAGGTGGTGGACTGGACTTAGTGTCTCAACAACCTTTTCACTCAGTCTACTTTCCACTCCTCTGGCCCACTCCAATCTACCTGCTTATTCCCGATTAGCATCTCGGGTCGAGTTCTAGATTTGTCAAGTGTATTATCTTCTGTTCCTCTCCATCTCCATGATCTGGCAAACAGCAATAGGTTTTAGTCAATATGGATGCCAAGTATGGATTCCTAAGCAACAGCACTTTCTCCTCCATTTTCCATGTAACTACCTCAGCCCTTCTGTAGTAGAAAGCTTTTTACAATGATAGTAAAACCCAAATGGACCTGCAGCTTCTAGGGCAAACCAGGTCTTTTGGCCCTCATCCCTCTCATGCGTTACAAACACATTTTTGAGGAAAGGACAGTTGTGTTAACATAATTTGATGCCAAGCCACATTTCTAGCTTTATCTCACAATAATTTTTTCATATTCTCTTCTCTAGCCACACTGGACTACTCCCATGTCTTTCCTCTGTGTGTGAATTTTTCTTCCTTCCTTCCTTCCTTTCTTCCTTTCTTCCTTTCTTCCTTCCTTCCTTCCTTCCCTCCCTCTCTCCTTCCTTCCTTCCTTTCTTTCTCTCTCTTTCTTTGTTTCCATCTTTTTCTTTCTTTCTTTCTTTCTTTCTTTCTTTCTTTCTTTCTTTCTTTCTTTCTTTTTTTCTTTCTTTCTTTCTTTCTTTCTTCCTTTCTTTCTTCCTTTCTTTCTTCCTTTCTTTCTTCCTTTCTTTCTCCTTACATTCCACCTTAGAAGTAATACTATGTATTGGTTCCAAGGCAGAAGAGTGATAAAGGCTAGGCAATGGGGGTTAAGTGACTTGCCCAGGGTCATACAGCTAGGAAGTGCCTGAGGCTAGATTTGAGCCTAGGACCTTAGGACTCTCTAGGCCTGACTCTCAATCTACTGAGTTACCCAGCTGCCTCCTATGCTGTGAGTTTCTACTTCCACACATTTGTTCCTCCTTATATTTCCATTTATTGTCATCCTATTGAGTTTAAGTCAAGCTCAGTACCAACTCCATGGAATCTTCCTCAATTCCTCTGAAGGGCAGGGAGTGAAGCTTAGGGACTAGTGATGAGAAGTTTGTCAATTAAAAACTTTAACTTTTATTTCTTTTTTCTTCTTGCCCATACCCTTCAGAGTCCCAGAGCTATCAGCTATGGAAACTGTGGAATTGTGGATTGAGCTATGGAAAATAAACTGTCCAAGAGAACCAAGGGGCAAAAAATACATCTAGGTGATCTTTTTCCTCGACTCAAATTCAAGAAGCCAAATTCCCTAGGCAGAAAAGGAGCCTCCTGGGAACAGGAGCCCTCTTGACTCCAAAAACAACCATATTCTGCCAAACAAAAATGACTCAAGACTGGAGGAAGGTCATAAAGGGTCACCAGGCAGGGGCCTGGGATGACCAAGTCATTAGACATGCTTCTTTCTTCCACACCAGAATTTCAAGGAAGTAGTAGGTGGGGAGCAAAAGAAGCCAGGGTGAAGGTATATTAGGATATATCTGGTCATACCTGATATATCTGGTATGCGTAAGATTCAAGGTATTTTGCACATCAGAATCCTTTCCAAATCATAGTTCATGCATCTATACTGATATTTTTACAAGTTAACTAGAGGACTTAATTCAAAGCAAAAGCTTTAGTGAAATAACATAGTAATAAAAAACATCTACAGAATATCCTGCCCATAAACCTGGGAATCATTCTCCCTGAAATATATAGACTCTCAGTGGGAGTAGTGAACATATGTAGTGATTGATGGCATATGTGGCATATGCCCAAGGGCAACATGTGTGGCAGTGGTACAACTAACAGCTTTAATTCTGCAGAGCTGCTGATGTCTTCTGGTGATATCTTCACACTGTTCTCTGCTGGACCTGTTTTCTGAGAAGTGTCACTTCCTAGGTATTTCTCAATAGTCTGATTTCCTGCAGTTGGTCTTTAGCTATGTAGTTATGGGCTACAGTTCTTTCAGGCACCTCTAATGTTTACTAAGTGGTTCTCAAGCCTCTTCTCTTCAAGGGAGGGCTATAGCAATTTTAGCCAGCTCTTTCAGTATTCTACCTGCTTTAGTTATGGTCTTTAGTTGAGAATGTATCTTTGGGGTCAATTGCTATACTGTCCATCATCTGCTGGGAGTGCTATGATTTGTAAGCCTCTCCTTTGCAGAAGAGGGATATACGTTTCTTCAGAGAGCTCTTTTTTTATTTTTTTAAACCTTTACATTCTGTCTTAGAATCAATACTATGTATTGGTTCCAAGACAGAAGAGTGACAAGGGCTAGGCAATGAGGGTTAAGCAACTGGCCCAAGGTCACATAGCTAGGAAGTATCTGAGGCCATATTTGAACCCAGAACCTCCCATCTCTAGGTCTGGCTCTCAATCCACTGAGCCACCCAGCTGCCACCCAGAGAACTCTTTCAGTTAATGGCTATAAAGTTCTTCTCAGCCAGGTTTATGAAAGGTGGCAGACTAAAATCATGTCTGTTTGGAACTACTCTCCTGTCTGAGTCTCTCAATTCAAATCTTGCCTAAGTCGTGATCAGAAACCCATATTAATTTTTATTCAACAAATATTTATTAAAAACCTTCCATGTGCCAGGAAGTATGCTAAGCACTGTCCTTGTTATGACCCTGAGTTGAGGCAAATATTCACAAGGTTCTTCTAAAATGGAGACACTGCTGAGTTAAATTGTGGTAAACAAGTTGCTTTTGACCTCATTCATTAGGTTCTTCTGTACTACATGGAATAAAACAAATAACACAGATAAGGATCATGCTATTAAGAAAAAAAGCTAAAAAGGGTGGAATGATTTGTATTAAGCCCCTTGCCTCTCTTGCCTGGACCTCTTTCCTTTCTTGCCCCAGCCACAAATTACAACTGAACTCATGTTTAAAATCAAATGCTTGTTCTTGTACTAGAAAAGTGAATAAATAGTACATGCAGGGCAGCTAGTTGGCTCAGAAGACAGAGAGCCAGGCCTGTGTTGGGAAGTCTTGGGCTCAAATCTGGCCTCAGACCCTTCCTAACTGTGTGACCCTGGGCAAGTCACTTAACCCCCATCGCCTAGCCCTTACCACTCTTCTACCTTGGAACCAATACACAGTATTGAGTCTAAGATGAAAATTAAGGGTATTTTTTTAAAGAAGGATTTTCAATAACTCTTATATTCCTCCAGTAGTAAGAAAAGATGGTAATTTGCTTTTTGCACATGTGCTCTCCCAGCAATGAGGGAGGTCTCACTGCGGAGGGCCAGCGCTTTCATTGGATGGGGAGTCCTGGTTCCTACATAGGGTAGGAGTTCACAGGGAGTAGACAAGGAGATGGGCAGCATCAGAACTTTCTGGGTGGTAGATAGGAAGGTGGCATATCACCAGAGGAAAGGAAATGATGCTTTGACCTCTAAAACCATCCCCTCCAGAAAAGAGCCTGATTTATCTTCCACAGAGTTAAGCTCTCAGTTCTACTGTCCCTGCCAAAATGGGGAAGGGAAGACAATAAGCATTTTTAGAGCTAGGTGCCAGGCAGTGAGCAAAGCACTTTTTATAATTATTTTTATAGGGACAACTAATTGACTCAGTAGATAGAGAGCCAGGCCAGGAGAAAGGAGGTCTTGGATTCAAATTCAGCCTCAAACATTGACTTGCTGTGTGACCCTAAACAAGTCATTTAACTCCCAACATCTAGCCCTTACTGACTTCTGCCTTTGGTTCTAACAACATCAAGACAGAAAGGAAAGGCTTTAAAAACACAAAAATAAAATATTATTTCATTTCATTCTCACAACAATCCTGTGAGGTAGAAGATATTATTTTATTGTTGAGGAATTGAGGCAAACAGGTTGTGACTTGCCCAGGGTCTCACAGCTAGTAAGTATCTGAAGCCAAATTTGAACTCAAGTTTTCCGGATTCTAAGACCAGTACTTTATCCGCTGTACCACCAGCTGCCTGCATCTTTGTTTGTTTCTAAATGCTTCCTCCCAGGGTATTCTTCTTGTACATTGGAGAGAGCTTCTCTAAAAGGACACAAAAAGACCTGTCCATGTTAAAGGAAGCAGATGTGAGGCTGAATCTTAATATCTACTACTTTCTGTCTCAGTTTCCTCTTCTATAAAATGGGAATAATAATATTGTACCATGCATCTTACAAAGATGTTTCAGGGAAAGTGGTCTAAAAAGCTTCTAGTACTATAGAGATGTGACTCGCCTTTAGAAACCTTGCTGTAAACCAGTGGTAAGTGTGTGAGCAGAGTTGCAGGCCTCTTGCCAGGGGCTGCTCAGAAATTTCCCTTCCATTAGGGAAAGATTTGACAGTCGTGATAACCATTCTGAAGGTACCTCAGGCCTTGGCTCCATTGCAAATGGCAGGCCTGCACTAGTCCCTGTCTCCTCCATGCTCTAGGCTGGGAATCAAAGCTACAATGGAATGGTACTGACTCACTTTGCTACCAGATTCAGTTAGGGTGTTTTCCATGCCCAGAGGGAAGGGCCAGAACCTCCAGATTCACAGAGAAGCCAGCTCTGTCCAGCAGCTGAGGAACCAATATCACCACATGGGGTTTGAAGACTTGCAAAGGAGTCAGAGAAAATCTGAAGCCATAGTGTGGGCTCATGGACGAGAAGGATCCCACCCTCCATCTCTCCTTCTTCACCCTTAATCTCTCAACTCTCACCCCTAATCTCTGACCCCCTTCCCAATTCCTCTTTCCTCCTCCTTTATTCTTTATGCACCAATCCATACTTTTCCTGTTTTTCCCTCCCTTCGTATTCCCTCCACTTCTCATTCATTGCCAATAACTTTTCACCTCTTAATTTCATTTGCCCCCTTTAGCCTCTCATATCCTACTTCTTAAGTCACATTTCTCTTTACTTTCTGCCCTTCTCCCCCCACTCACCCACTTCACGCATCCCTACCTTTCATACTTTGCTTTTATCCTTTCTCCCCTAGATCTCACCCATCTCCTTCTTCCCCATCCTTCATCTTCCTTCTGCCATTCATTACCCACTTCTGGCATGCCTTCTTATTTATATCTTTATTATATAAATATTTTATATTTTATGTTGTATGCAGGGAGAGAGAGAGCGAAAAAGAGAGAGAGAGAGAGAGAGAGAGAGAGAGAGAGAGAGAGAGAGAGAATCCCAAGCTTAGCTCAGCACATTGCCCGGCACACAGTAGGCATTTAATAAATGCTTACTAAGCTTAGAAAGTTAGGTTTGAGGGGGCAACTGGGTAACTCAGTGGACTGAGAGCCAGGCCTAGAGATGGGAGGTCCTAGGTTCAAATCTGGCCTCAGACACTTCCCAGCTGTATAACCCTAGGCAAGTCACTTGACCCCCATTGCCTACCCTTACCACTCTTCTGCCTTGGAGTCAATATTGACTCCAAGATGGAATGTAAGGGTTTTAATAAAAAAATGAAAGAAAGTTAGGTTCGGACCAGGTGGTAAAGGGCTTTGGAATGGTCAAACAAGTTGTGACAAATGGTTGTGACAGAATTGGAAGGGACCCAAGGCTATCTAGTCTGAGACCCAGGGAAATTAAGTGACTTACCCAAGGTCAACACATCTGGGTTTTAATCTGACTCAGAGCCAATATTCTTCCCCCTGTACTACACTCATCCCTCACCTCTCTCCTCTTCCTTCTCCTGAGTTCAGATCCTGAAGCTGTTATTATCCAGGTGACCTTGGCCAAGTCATTTCACCATTTTGAGGCTTAGTTTCTTAATCTGTAAAATGAGGGGGTTGGATTGGATAATTGCTTCAATTCCTTCCAGTTCTAAATATATTTTCTGTTATCTTTTTTTCCCAACTTCAGGCCCATCACTCTATCCACGGTTCCACTTAGCTATCCTTTAATTTCCTCATCTGTATAACAAAAGGGATGGACTCAGTGACCTCTGAAGGCTCTTCTAATTCTAGGTCTCTGATCCTACCTAGAACACTGAGTATTGAGTAAGATGTGTTGGTGCAGAAAAAATTGTGATTTCCTAGGACAAGGTAAGTAGAGAAAACCTCAGCTATGTTTGTGAACCTGTGTTATGACAGATTCTTCAACAATTTACATACAGAGGCCATTTCAGGCTATAAATTTTAATCTTGAATCTATACGTTTCCTTCATCAAATCTTTATCTGATCCATTACTATGTCCTAGAGATGATTCTAGGTCCTTAAAGCAGTACCCATAGATCTTAAATTCTGATAGGTCCTAAAAAGTTAGAAAGGGTTCTAGTGCAAGGACTAAGTCTCCCATGGGAGTCCTAGTACCAAGGGCCACTCATCTTGTTCTTAACTTGTAAAACCATTTACTACAGGATCTGGAAGGTGAGGGACATTCAGAATCAGGAATCCACATGGAGTCACAGAATCTTAGAATTGGAAAGGACCTCAGAGAGTCAATTTAGTGAAATTGGTATCTGAGCAAGCAGTCCCTTTCCAGCATACCCAACAAATGGTGGTCTGATCTCCTTTGGAAAATGTCAAATGATAGCTCGTTCTGCTTTTAAATGGATCTAATTGTTAGGGGGAAAATGTCCTTGTTGAACTTAAATCTACACCCCACTGCCATCAGGGTCCCCCTACTAGAGACCAGCTCCTATTTAGGACTTCTGACATTAAAAAAAGAAGAAAGAAAGAAAGAAAGAAAGAAAGAAAGAAAGAAAGAAAGAAAGAAAGAAAGAAAGAAAGAAAGAAAGGAAGGAAGGAAGAAAGGAAGG
>NC_058135.1:241584268-241638852 GCF_016433145.1 Gracilinanus agilis
AAGGAAAAGAAGGAAGGAAGGAAGGAAGGAAGGAAGGAAGGAAGGAAGGAAGGAAGGAAGGAAGGAAGGAAGGAAGGAAGGAAGGAAGAAACAAACAAACTTTAAAAGAATGTATGGGCTACAATCAAGGCAAGGCTTGGGAAAATGTTCAGTTTGTCAAAGGTACATTTAATATAGTGATTATGATTTCATGGTGAAGAAATAAAGAACATGTCAAAATCTTGTGAAATTTGACACTTATGTACCTATGATACATGAGTAAAGCCATGAAAAAAGGAAAGGAGGGGCATTTTTAGGAGACAAAGAATAGCCCTCTTTGGTTGGAGTATAAGCACATGTAGGAGAATATTAAGAAAACAATACTAAACAGAGTAAAAATAAATGAATATAAAAGACATTGCATATTAAATTTTTAAGATGTTAAAAAATGTAAGGCTTATTGTATGTTAATAAATGTAACAGTTTCATGTGGTGACCAGTAATTTGCACACCACTGTACAAGTTCCTCTGTATTATCATCCTCACAACTAGAAGGTTTCTTCCTTCAAGTTACTTTAACTCGGGCCTCCAGCTGCTACATAGATCCCCAAAAGGGGCTTCCCCTCCTCTATTAGAGGAACTGTGCAAGACTCTCCCAGGTTCATGCATGACCCCAGGGAATACAAACACAGACATAGTGGGGAAGTCACCCAGGTAACCAGACTCCCTAGAGCTGTGCTCTTCTGCCAAGAAGAGGCCTCACCTGATACTTTTGATCTTCCTCTTTCTGACACAATCTGATCTAGGGCCATAGTTTAAGGGTCAGTTTAGGAAAACAGGTCCATAGAAGTGAGCTCACCCTGCTTTGAACTGTTCCATAAAGGCATCCAAAGAATGGCTGATGCCCCCCTGAAGACAACTGTAGCAGCTGTTTTATTCCTGCCCCCGCAGTTCAAGTCCTCTGACTTCCTGCTTGTGGTAACAGGTGGCATCTGGGTGGGGCTCTTGACAGATGGCAATGCAGGGGAAGGGTATCCAATATAGTGGGAAGGACATGGGTAAAGCTACTAAAAAAAAAAGAGGAAAGGAGAGGCATTTTTAGGGGACAAAGAGTAGCCCAGTTTGGCTGGAATATAAGCACTGTAAGGGAATAGCAAATAAACAACCTCAACAGGAAGTTGGTTCTAGGTTGTGGAAGGTCTTGAATGACACCCTAAGAAGTTTGGGCTTTATTCCATAAATTATGTGAAGGCACTAAAGATTTTTAAGCAATAGAGAGTTCTTGCTTGGAGTTCTGTATTGAGTCATCTTTTTAAGGAAGATAAATCTCATAATGGTGAGCAGATTGTGGCATAGATTGAGAGGTGGGAAGACCTTAATTCAACTCCCTCTTCTTAAAAAATGAAAAAAATACAGGCAAAGCAATAATAATAGTGAATACTAGCTAACATATTTATAGAGCACATTACAGTTTACAAAGCACTTTACAAACTCTATCTTATCTCATCTTTAAAAAAAACAACAAAAAAAATCTTACCTTCTTTCTTAAAATCTGTACTAAATATAAACTCCAAGGCAGAAGAGCAATATGAGTGAGGCAATTGGGGTTAAGTGACTTGCCCAGGGTCACACAGCTAAGAAGTATCTGAGTCCGGATTTGAACCTAGCACCTCCCAGATTCAAGTCTGGCATTCTATCCCCTGAGCCACTTAGCTTCCCCTCTCTTATTTCATCCTTACCACAACCTCTGGAGATAAATGCTATTACCATCAACCTCATTTTACAAAGGAGGCAACTAAGACTGGCAGGGGTTAAATAGGTTTCCCAGTTTTTCACAGCTAGTTAAATATTTGAGTCCGGATTTAAACTCAGGTCTTCATGACTCTAAGTCCTGAAGTGATTTACGCAAGGTAATAAGTATACAAACAACAAAGAGCAGATTAAGAATTTGAACTCTGGCTCTTTGACACCAAATCCAGTACTATATTCTCTACCAATGAACTTTTTAAAAAGTATATTTTGGTAACTCTTTCAATATACGATTGTCTCTTCCACATCGCAACTTTCTCCATCACAGTTTTGATATATCAAGGGTTGGCTTAAGAAATAAATTGGGAATTTTGGGGGGAGTTTTGCAGAAGCCACAGATTGTATACTAGAGTTAGCAGACCACACAGAAAAAATTTAGACAGTCAGAAATGCATCAAAATAAATGCATAATATCAACATATTTTATCTTTTAATATAAATGTAAACATTTTTTAAAATGTTAAAACAAGTAAAAGGTTAATGTTTGCACAAAGAATGTGAAAGAAGGAAATGAAGAGATTTTTTTAAAGTTTAGTAACTCATAAATGCCTAAAATAGAGGGCATCTGGGTACCTCAGTGGATTGAGAGTCAGGCCTCGAGACAGGAGGTCCTAGGTTCAAATCTGGCCTCAGACACTTCCCAGCTGTGTGACCCTGGGCAAGTCACTTGGCCCCCATTGCCCACTCTTCCACCAAGGAGCCAATACACAGAAGTTAAGGGTTTAAAAAAATAGAAATGCCTAAAATATATATATATAAATTTTTTATGTACCAGATCACTTTACAGTATGTATTTTACTGTTTAATAACATAAATGAACAGCTACACAACTTTAAATTTTTCTTTTTTACGTGGTATTTTTATTTAACCTTGACCGACATATAGCCTCTGACCAAATACTTAACCCAAATTTTACAATAAGGTACAGTAAACACCCCATAAAAGAAAAAAAATTGGATACCTGTAATTAGTTTTCATTGTAATATCAAGCCTTTTTTTTTCTTAATTTAAAACCGTAATTCTGAGAATGGGTCCATAGACTTCAACAAACTGCCAGAAGGGTCCCCAACATTCAAAAAGGTCTCAGTCCCAACTCCATGCCTCCAGGATTAAGAAGACTGGAAAGATAAGCCTAATTTATATCACTCCAGTAGTCTAGGAAATGAGGGTTTGAACCAGCAGCCCAGATGTTTTGGAGGTGAAATGGACAGGAATTAATTGTATATGAAAGTAGAGAGTAAGGGATGTGTCAGAGGTGAAAGGGTATGGTAGTATAGCACAGTGGCCTGGAAGACCTAGGTTCAAACCTGTCTCATACAATTTCAAACTGTGTAAGTCTGGGCAAGTTGCCAAACCTCTCTTGGCCTCAGTTCTTCATCTGTAAAATGAGAAACTTGATGGCCTCTAAAACGTTCCTACCATCTCTGAATCTAGGATCCAGTGAGAGTCAAACACTTTGAGCCTGGACAATTAGGAGGATTGTAGTGCCAATCAAAAATTGGGATCTTGGGAGGAAGAGCCGTTTGGGGGAAAGGATGATGAATTTGATTTTGGACACATTGAGTTCAAAATGCTGGTGAAAAGAGGGGTACAGCTCTGGAGAGAGAATGGAACTGGAGAGTCATCTGTTTGACTGTAATACAAAATATGGAAGGCTGAGGTCAGTAAGGGAGAGAAAAGAGAGTGAAGGACAGACTCTTGGGAAAAGACTATCTACTTGTAGAAGGAGAAAGATGTGGATCCAGGAGAGGAAGGTTCAAAAAGGGAGGCTGGGAACCAGAAGAGTCCATTGTTTTGGAAGCCAGGTAAGGAGAGGAATCATCCAGAAAGAGGGAGTGCTCAGGCGAGTCAAGTAGAAGGGTAACAGAGGGAAGGCTCTTTAATTTGGTGATTTGATCCTTGGAGAGAGCAATTTTAGGAAAGAAGTGGAAAAGGAACCCCAAATGAAGAGTATTAAAGAGTAGCCTCAGCTAGTCTGTCACTAAACACTTATGAAGCACCTACTATGTGCCAGGCATTGTGCTAAGGGCTGAGGATAAAAAGGAAAGCAAAAAAGAGTTCCTGCTCTCAAGGAACTTACAGTCTGATGGGGGAGATAACACATAAACAACTATGTACAAATGGGTCATATGCAGGAAAAGAAAAAATGAAAACAATCAACAAAGGAAGTAGGATGAAAGGAGGATTGGGAAAGGCTTCCTAAAAGGGACTGGATTTTAGCTTAGTGAGTAGAGGCTAGCCTTTCTTTCTTTTCTTTTCTTTTTTTTTTTAATTTTTATTATAATGCAAAACACACTTCCATAATGGTCATTGTTGTAAGAGTAAACTCATACATAACCAAAAACCCAGAATAAAACCATAAATGACCTGATGTGAGAGAAGACTCCAACATATCTTTCTTTGAGGTGGGTAGCATTCACTTATGTGTCTTTCAGGACTGGCCCAGATCATTGCATTGCTGAGAGTAACCAAGTTTTCACAGATGATCATTTTGTCAATATTGTTGTTATTGTGTACGATGTTCTCTGGGTTTTGCTTATTTCGCTCTGCATCAGTTCATGCAGATCTCTCCAGCTTTTTCTGAAATCATCTTGTTCATCATTTCTTATAGCACAATAGTATTCCATCACCATCATGTACCACAATTTGGTCAGCCATTCCCCTCAGTCTCTAATTCTTTGCCACCACAAAAACAGCTGCTATATTTTGTCCTAGTAGGTCCTTACCCCTTTTAAATTATCTTTTGGGGATACAGACCCAGTCGTGGTATGCACAATTTTATATAGAGGCTACTCTTTCAAGAAGAAATTTGACAGGGAAAGCAAAGAGAGACAGGATAGCCTGAAAGGAGGAGCAGGAAAGGAAAAAATGTGTATGGTTGATAATGACATTGAAAAGACAGAGGAAGCCTGACATATAGTGAAAGTGGAGGGGATGAAGGCCCAAAGAGGAGAGACTGAAGAGATAAAAGACAGGTGATAATGGATGGAGCATAATCATAGAGTAGTGAGGAAGGGGGAGAAACAAAGAACTCTGGGAAAGGTCTTCCTCTAAGCTGTATGTTAGAAAAAGGAGTCCAGAAGGAGGAAGATGATTTTCTGGCTGACCTCTTTCTTGGTCAGACCATAACTGGAGTGTTGTGGCCAGTCTGGGACCTTACATTTTAGGTAGGATATTGACAAACTGGAGTTGGTCCAGAGGAGAATAACCAGTATGGTAAGTGGATTGGCAATCATGGGCTGGGGATGTTTAGCTTGGAGAAGAGAAAGCCTAAAAGGGAGGGACAAGATCTCTGTCTTCAAGTCCCTGCCATGTGGAACAGGGATTTGGTTTGTGCTGTTTGGACAGTGGTTGGAAGTTATAGGGACACAGATTTTAGGTACACATAAGGAAGCATTTTAATTAAGCAAGCATTCATCACATCACTACTATGTATGATACATATTGCTAGGCACTAGGGAATCAAAGACGAAATGAAACATAGTCTCTTGCCTGTAAGCAGTTTAAAATCTAGTAGAAGGGGTAGCAGCTAGGTAGCATAGTGGATAGAGTACCAGGCCTGGAAATGGAAAGATCTGGGTTCAAATCTAATCTTAGACACTTCCTAGCTATATGACCCTGGGCAAGTCACTTAACTCCATTTACCTAGCCCTTGTTCTTCTGTCTTAGTTCTCGCTAAGACAGAAAGTAAGGGTTATGAAAGACTTATGACAGGGAATGCTATCCACCTCCAGAGGAAAAACTATTGAAGTCAGATAGATACAGATTAAAGCATATGATCTTTCACATCAATATATTTACGATTTTATTTGGGGGTTTTGGTTTGGTATGAGAGTGCTCTTACAACAATGACCAATATGGATGTATGTTTTTCATGAAAACAAAAAGAAAATTAAAAAAGAAAAAAAGAAAAAAATAATTTAATTTTTTAAAAGAAAGTAAGGGTTATAAAATAAAACCTAGTATTAGGAATAAAGCAAATATATAAATACTACAAAGGGAGTTGATCTTTGATCTACCTCTCAGCCCAGAATGCAATTACAAGGAAGGAAAAAAGCATTTCTAAGTATTCACTATGTGGTAGGTACCGATGTTATATTTTACAAGTATTATCTCATTTGTTGTATTATTATTCCCATTTTACCACTGAGGAAACTGAGGCACATAACATTGTTGTGATTTGCCTAGCATCAAACAGCTAGGAAGAGTCTGAGGTAGGATTCTAATTCAGGTCTTCCTGACACCAGATCCAGCTTCCTACCCACTGCAGTCACTTAGCTACCTAGGTGTTAAGTACTATTTTTGCCTTTTTATCTCAACTTTTTGTACAGTTCCTAGCCCATGGTAAATGATTAATAAAAACTTGTTGACTGACTGGACAGCTATCTATAAAGAGCCATCTATTCCCTGAACCTGTCATGATGATGTGAACACTTTTCCTCTAATGGAATTAAAGGGAACGACCATATCAGATAAGCAAAAATTAGATGTGCTTTGCAGTTTTAAATAGTGAAGAGCTAGGAATAGCATTCACTTTGGGAGAGTAACCACTCAGAAGGGCTTTGTGGAAAAGACTCCTTCAGTTGGGGGAAGAGGGGATTTCTCTCTCCTTTTCTCCTTTGGCCATAGCATCTAGCAGCAGAATGAGAGACATCCATCCAGAAGTCTGAGAGTTCAGCAGTTGGAGAGAATTGAAGGAACTTTTGAGGGAACACTGACACAAACTCTTGAAAGGTCCAGATACAGAAAGGAAGATGTTTGAGGGAGAAAGCTAATTTAAGTCAGGGTAGCAAAAAAGAGGAAGGGTTTATAGAAAGTGGAAGATCCTGGGAATGCTTTTTTTTTTTAAACCCTTACCTTCCTGTGTATTGGCTCCAAGGCAGAAGAGTGGTAAGGGCTAGGCAATGGGGATTAAGTGATTTGTCCAGGTCACACAGCTGGGAAGTGTCTGAGATCAGATTTGAACCTAGGACCTCCCAGTCTCTAGGCCTAACTCTCAATCCACTGAGCTACCCAGCTGCCCTCAGATCATGGGAATACTATAGAGAAACCTGCCCAGAAGAGATGCTACACTCTAGGGTAGCATTAGAGAAATATTAGCACGAGTGCCCAGCTGTCAGGGGTGGGGGCTCCTCCATTCCCCCTCTTCCCAGAGCCCAAAGACATTTTTTGCATGCCTTGCCCCTCTATCCAGCTGCCCAAAGGGAGCACTTCATCCCTCAGCTCTCTGGAGTAATGCAGTAGGGGGTAGGTGGGAGGAAGGAGCAGCACACAGGCAGCTTGAAGTTGCAGTTTTGGCATGTGAACTTGAAAACCTTCACCAACACTGCTCTAGGGTGACACTGTGACAGAGAGTATGAAAAAGAAAAAGGATTTCTTAACATTGTAGTATTGGAAATAGTGATGAATTGGTTTACACGTGGGTGTATCTCACTATCATTTAAGTTTAAGTTTTGGCCCACTCAGCCCACAGGTGGTTATGTCCTCTTGTGGAGGAGAGCAACACTGGTTTCTAGATGATGATTGTTGCTACTCTTCTTACAATGTTATCTTAGTAAATGCCTTAGCTAAGACCTAATCGTGTCTGCTGGCTGATTGTTAATGGGAAGCACACAGGAGGGGGTTTGTAAACTCGGGTTTTAGTAATACTCCCTACAGGATTATCTCTGGAACCCACTAAAAATAGGCATCCCCTGGATACCTAGAGTGAGTGTAAGGTTGGGGAGTTAGAGATGGTGCTCCATTAAATCCAAATTACAGTATGGTGAAGGTATAAGAAGGGCAGTTACATGGTACAGTGGATAAAGTGTTGGGGCTGAAGTCAGAAGACTTATCTTCTTGAGTTCAAATCTGGCCTCAGACACTAGCTATGTGACTCTGGGCAGGTCACTTAAGCTTTCTCTGACCTCAGTTTCCTATCTGTAAAATGAGCTGGAGAAGGAAATGGCAAACCACTAGAGTATCTTTGCCAAGAAAAGCCCAAATGGGATCATGAAGTGTCCAACGTGACTGAAAACTACTCAATGACAACAAAATGTATACGAATGGCAAAAAAAGAAAGAAACATGAGAGATTTAAGAAGGGAGAGTTCATTTATAGTTGGCATTATCACAGAGCACTTGGCAGAGGACATGATGCCTAAGCCAAGCCTTGAAGAAAGAGGATCTCATCAGGTAGAGATATGAGTAGAGACCATTCTGGATGTAGAAGACACTATACACAGGCAGGTAGGGGAGTTTGAAACTGGGGAATGTTATAGTCTAATGTTGTTATGAAGTAGTATGTATAATAGGGCAATAGTATTTGAGATGGATGGAAAGGTAGGTTGGAACCAGATTTTTGAGGAACTCAAATGGCAGGCTAAGTAATTTGTGTTTTATTTTATAAACAATGAAGGATCCCTGAAAGTGTCTGAACAGGAGAGAAACATGATTAGACTTGTGCATTAGAAGATCATTCTTAATAATTAGAGCTGTCTGGAAAATGGAATGGGCTTGTTTTCAGGGTGTATGGGGAAATGGTATTGAGTTCCCTGTTGCCGGTGGTCTCCAAGTACTTTCTAATTTTTTTTATAAAACTCCTACCTTCTCTCATAATATCACTTCTAAAACAGAAAAGTGGCAAGGGCTAGACAATGGCAGTTAAGTGACTTGCCCAGGGTCACACAGCTAGGAAGTCTTTGAGACAACATTTGATAGTTTCTAAGTTTTAAAGCACTACAGAAATGTGAGTTATCTTGCTGATAGTCATTGAATATTATTGAGAATATTAATGCTTTGTGTAGGAATTGTATAAGATGACCTCCAAAGTTTCCTTTCATGTTGAAGACTATGCTTTTATAAATTTGGTTAATCAGAAACATAGATTTAAAGCTGAAGGAGATCTGAGAAGTTATTTAGTCCATACCTCCTCCCTTTGTTTTATAGATGAGGAAACTGAGGTCCAGAGAGATTAAATGACTTGCCTAAAGTCACAAGAGCTTTAAAACCCTGGTTCCCCAACTCCATCCTTACTCTTTCCATTGAAGGTTGGATTGTTTCAGTTATTTCTTGACATACTTGGAGAGGGGAAAAGAATAGTTTGGGGTATCTGTTAAAAATCTTTGACAATAAGCTTCATGATTTCAGTTATAAATTGGGACTGTGGCCACTGATCAGAGAAAGAATATCACAGGAAAGCATCATTGAAGAGGCAGACATGAAAGGTGGTATGGTACAATGGAGAAATTGCTGGGCTTTGGAGTTACAGAAAGAACCAAATTTAAATACTGCCTATGTCACCTATTACCTGTGAGACCTTGGACAAGTCACAACTTCTGGGCCTAAGTGTCCTCATTTTATAAATGATGGAATGGGCTAGATGACCTTTGAGGTCCTTTCCAGCTCTCAATCTATGATCCAAATTAGGAAGAGGCTTCAAGGAGCCAGTACTACTCTATACTGCAGTGTACCTGTCTTCATCTATAAGCAACTAATTTGTCTAAGGCACCTAGCCTTTCCCAGATAGATAACTGTGGGGGTTTGTTGTTGTTGTTTTTTGATGAAGGAATGAAGGGACTGAAAACAGGCTGCTTTTGTTAGTAGAAAGTCTGGGCAAGGCAGACAAAGAATTTCAGAGCAATCAGCAACAGCACCCTAAGTGGACAGGAATATCTTGAGCTTCAAATGAGTCCTGGGAGAATTTCATTTAATTAATTAATTACTTTTCATTTAATTAATTCATTATTTTTTATCCTTACCTTCTGTCTTAGAATCAATGTCAATTCTAAGACAGAAGAGCAGTAAGGGCTAGGCAATTGGGGTTAAGTGACTTGTCCAGTGTCAAATAACTAGTTAAGTGTCTGAGGCCAGATTTGAACTTAGGAAGATGAATTTTCCTGACTCTAGTACTCTATCCACTGTACAACCTAGCTGTCTCAACTTGGGATAGTTCTACAGGTAAGAGAAAAGTTTAGTTAAATACTGTTTATAAGAGTGAAGTTTAGAGACAAGAGTACTTTACTTGTCTGCAGGTGTTTTATTATTTTGAACTTTGTTCTAACTTGTAAAAAAATCTTGTCACGGATTATTAAAAATTGGCCATCAATTTAATATTGTTTAAAAAATGGAAACATACATAAATGAGTGGAGTGAGTGCCATATTTGCTTTTCTCTCAGTTAACTATGCTTGCAAAAAGTCAAAATGTTGAGTTTGCACATCCATAAATATACATAGTTGTTCACCTGGAGCCAGCCAGTCCAGCCAACCACATGAAAACATAACATGTGTGATTCTAATGTAGGTCATCTTGCAAACACAACATATTGAACATTCAAAGTTTTAAGAGAGTTGGGAAATATGGGTCCAAAAGAGGTGTACAGTGTTTAAATCACAGTTCCTTTCAGCCTCTGTTTTCTAATCTATAAAATGGGTCTGAGGATATTTCTCTTCAAAGACAGTAATCCCAAGACTGAGTTAAAATTTGTTTCTGACCCTATAGAATTAAATTTTGTTTATAAATAAAGGACTAAAGATTTTCAAGTAAAATGGGAAAATAAATTTATTTCTAAATTTTGGGGAATTTATATCTGGGTATTTTTGTTGTTTCAGGAACATTAAACTCTTTTGAAATGATCCCATTTGGAGTCTTCTTAGTAAAGACACCTTCTCCAGCTCATTTTTCATATGAGGAAATGAAGACAAAAAGGGTTAAGGGACTTGTCCAGGGTCATGTAGCTAGTAAGTGTATGAGCCCAGATTTGAACTTAGAAAGATGAGTTTTCCTGACTCTAGACCCAGCACTCTATCCACTGTATTACCTAGCTTCCCATATCTGGGTATAGTCCCAGTATTTATGAGTTTAATATCTGGAAATTTCTTTGAGTTATTTCCCTGGAAGATTATGTCAATCAGAGAGAGAAATATCAACATGACTTGGTGCTTACCCTTTCACTAATAGCACTTTTAGAGGGCATCTACACCATTTTTAGTCACTTTGGGTTTCAAGAGACATTCTAGGAACTAGGGAAAACCCCACTCAGGGTGAGAACCCATAACCATTTTCATTTTAATGTCAAATTAAAATTGGGTTGTGAAACCTTGGCTTGAGAACCATGAGAAAGCAACAACCAAATTCAAGGGGAACATCTCTAAAAGGAGGCTAGAACATGCAAGCATTGACTTAGGAATCAGCAGACCTCAGTTATATCACTGTTCTGCAACTTAATAACAGTGTGACCTCATCCAAGGTCATTTGACCTTTCTGAGATTTTTTCTCATATGCCTACCTCAACTGATAGGGTTAAGGAGGGAATCTTCTATTTGAACAGATGAAGGTGAAAGGAGTCATCCTTCACTTTCTGCCAGAGTGCTTTTCCCTTATGTATACCCCTGCTTGAAAATCTCTCAACTGTTGCTTATCAAATGAAATCCAAACTTTTTATCCTGGTTTTTAAGGATAAATACACAGTCTCACACCAAACTAGCTTTCCAGGCTTACTTCCCTTTGCTCCCTCTATCGTATACTCTGTGTTAGCAGTGGATGAACTCCTTTGTCTCTTAATTTTGCTTCTCTGGTTCTTTAGATTCTGCCTACCATTTTTCTGATATATACTGCCCTTGTCAATGCTTCTCATTTTGACCTAAATGTTTCCTTCTAAATAAGGTGTCCTTTTCTAGACATATATTCCAATCCTGTTTCTCAGGTATCCCTCATAGCCTCTCTCACATGACCTTCTTCAGTTGAAGCCTGGCACAGCAGATTAGAGTGCTAAACTCAGAGAGGAGGTATATGAGTTCAAATTCTGCCCTTGCTGATTATTACTTCTGTGCATTTACCTTCTCTTGGCCTCAAATTCTTCATCTGTAGAAAAGAAGGCAGCTAGGTGGCAAAATGGATAGAATGCCAGACTCATCTTCCTCATTTCAAATCTGGCCTTAGATACTTAGTAACTGTGTGACCCTGGGTAAGTCATTTAATCCTGTTTGCCTGTTTCCTCATCTATAAAATGCTGGAGAAGGAAACAGCAAACTACTCCATTATCTTTGCCAAGAAAAACCAAAATGGGATCACAAAGTGTCAGATAAGGCTGAACCACAACAAAATTGGGGGAGTTGGTTTAGATGATTGCTAAGATCATTTCCAGACTAGGTCCTGGAGTCAGGAAGAGTTCAAGTCCAGCCTCAGACATTTATAGTCTGACTGGGCAAGTCACTTAACCTTGCTGCCTCCATAATAAGGGTACTGACCTTTTAGGGTTGTTGTAAGGATCACATGAGATAATAATTGTAAAGTGCCTGGCACATAGTAATTGCTATATACATTTTAGCTATATTATTATAACTATAGACTATTTATTGGTGTTTTCTGGTCTCTGGCTCGATATATTTGATCATGCTTATAAAACACGGCTGACTCAGTACACTTCCATCAGTCAGAAGTGATCAGTAGTTTCTAAAACCACTCAGACTATTTTGTTTGAATGTCACGACACATTCTATGCATTCTAACTTGTTTTTAGGATAATTTGTGTGCATCTCTTCCTCTAGTCATTGGGTACAAAGGATAGGCTTTCAAGGAGGCAAACTCCCTTTCTCCAGTATCAGTATGCTCTCCATGACATAAGCTTCCAAGGACTGTAGAATTTTAACCTCAGTTTCTAGTTTATTGGGGAGGGGGAGGGTAGAAGAGAGTTGTCCTGACCTGTATTCACCAGGAACTTCTGGTGAACAAACTTCCTCTACCAAGCAACTGCTCTGTTACCTGAAGCAATGAAAAGTTAAGTGATTTGCCCAGGATCACACAGTACATGAGAGACTGGCACTATAATACAGGTCGTCCTGACTCCTAGGCCAGGCTGGCTGTCTATTGCCATGCTTTCTTTAATGAACTTCTGTTATTATTCAGGTTTCTGGGACCGGTTCTGTGGCTCTTATGCGATAGTGCAATTCCCATTTTGCAGACGGGGAAAAATGAGGTTCAGAAGATGGAGGGCGGGCCACTTTCCCAAAGTTCTTACAACCAGGCAGGCGGAAGGGAAGAGAGAAAGCCTCAGTTCTTTCAGGTAACATGATCTTGGCTTCCCTCCCTACCACCGGGGACAAGGTGCCAGGCCTCTTCTGCTCTTCTCTGCGCCCCGCCCTAGTTACGGACAAAGCGGGAGCTCCAGGGTCCGCAGCGAAAGAGAAACCCCACCCTCACACACCCCCCCAATCCTGAGCCATGTAGCCGGGAGAGCAGGCCAGCCGTGGCTTCCACAGCCGCACAAGCGACTCAGGTTCACGGCGCGCCTGGGCCCGGGCCTCAGCCCTTGGCTGTCTCCAGCAGTCTGTCCATCCCTTCCCCCTCCTCTCCTTCCCTTTCTCCTCCTCTTCCCTCTCCTCCTTCCTTTCCCTCCTTTTCCCTCCTTCTTGTCTCCTCCTTCCCTCCTTCCCCGGGCTCCACCTCCTCGCTGCCCTGGACTTCCCTATGACGTCACCGCCGGCGGCAGGCCCCGCCTCCGGTCCCCGGGCGGCCGGCTGCATGACGTCACCAAGGTCCCACCCCTCCTGAGCGAGTTCGGTCCTCGCGTTCATTTCATTCCTCTTCTCATTCCGAACATTCTTAGCATCGCTCGCGCCGCGCCGCCCGAGCCCAAACAGCCGCCGCGGCCGCCGCCGGCTCGCGGGCACCGCTAAGCACTTTTTCAGACTTGATTAAATCCTGCGGGCAGCTCTGGGCAGCTGGGCCCGGGCAGCCTCTCATGCAGTGAAACCCACAAATATAGCCGGCAGGAAAAGACCCCGGCCGCGCAGCCCCGGGGAGCCGAGGGAGCGGGGGAGCGGGCGCCGGGGAGCAGAGCAGAGCGGAGCCGGGCTGGGGCCGGGACTGGCGGAGAGGGGCGGCTTGGCCAGCCAGGAGAGGTGGAGAGGTGGGGACGGCCAGGGCCGGGGCCGGGGGCTGGGGCCGGGCCGGACCGGGCCAGGCCAGGGGGGGTGGGAGAGACTCCGGAGAGTGGGAGCAGCGCCGGGCGCTCACGGCCAAGAAGTTTGCAATTGAATTGCAAGAAGCTGGAGGTGTTTTTGCAAAGGTGGAGTGGAAGGTAAGTTTCTGCTGGGGGGTGATGGTGGTGGATGTGGCTTCGCAGGGACCCTTGCACGAGCGTCACCCTCTCTTTCCTTTCTCCCTCCAGAGCTCTGTCTGTCTGCTTTGTGTGTGGCGGGCGGGCGGGCGGGCCGGCCGGCGGGCAGCGGGCGCGGGGCGGGGGATGGGGGGGTCCTCCTGTTATTTTCCCCTGACCTCCTTCCTCCGGGCCGCTGACCCCCCTCCTTCTTCTCCTCCCCCTTTGCCTCCCCCGGGCCCCCTGCAGGTGACCCGGGAGCGCGGCTGGGGGGTGGGGGTGGGGGGAGGCGCGAGCTGAGGAAGGTGTAGAGCGCGGTCGGTCTGTCCGAGGGCTGGGCTGAGCTGAGCTGAGTTGAGCCAGGGTGTGGGGAGGGATCGGAGCTGAGAAGACGAGAGAGAGCGCGAGCCTGGCAAGTTGTTGAAATGGAGTTTTGCTGCGGAGTGTGAAGCCGGCGCTGCAACAGGCGGCTGCTCCCGTTCCAACCCTGCTCCTCCTGTGGCTGCTTTCCCTGACTCAAGTGTTTCTCACTCAGCCTCACACACTCCCTCAAACACACACACACACACACACACACACACACACACACACACACACACACACACACACACACACACCGCTCTCGCCCTAACCCCCTCCCTTCTGGCTTACACACATACACACACAAACTCAGACACACAAGCGCGCCACACACGCACAAAACCTTTGACATTTTTGACATTTTTCGCCAAGAAGGAAGAAGTTAGTAGGAGCGAACCGGAGGCGGGTGGAGGAACAAGCCGCCACTGCCGCCTCGCATCAACCTCGGCCCGGCCCCAGCCCGGGCGGCGGCGGCGGCGGCGGCGGCAGTGGCAGCGGCAGCAGCAGCAGCAGCAGCGCGCAGCCAGCCTGACATGAGCCCGTGCAGCCCGGTGCCCTGAGAGTGCCCGCCTCCGAAAGCCAGCAGCAGACACATACACACACACACGCAGACAGACAGACAGACAGACAGACCGACCTCGGACTCCCGGGCTGCCTCTCAGAGTGGTGCTATTTGGGGGTTTGGGGGGCTTCTAAAAGATGAAAGAAGGCATGTTCTTTTCTACTGCTTCCCTAGAACTGCTGCTGCTGCTGCCGCCGCCGCCGCCGCTGCTTAATTGCACATTCAAGTGGAAAATTTTCGGGAGTCAGCAGAAACATTGTGTCCCAGAAAGGCTAAGTCGCAGTTACCACCAAAGCCAGGAGGAGATTCTCCCTGGAAAACTTCCCTTCGGTAGGAAACCTAGGGGTTATTTGTTTGTTTACGGACCCAGAAAAGATCCGGAGGAGTAAAGTGGAGCGGGTTGTGGTTACAGCCTTTGTTCGGCTCTCGTAGTCCTGGTTTCCCAAAGTCCTGCCATACCCACTCGAAAGGGAGTGAGAAGTTAAGAATCTTTTCCATTTCTTTGCCCGGGTTTTGCTTGCTTTATTTTTCTCGAGGCGGAGCAACATTTTTATGTAGCAGAAAAACACACTGGAGGTTGGTTGAGACCTCTTACAAAAAATACAGATCACGATTTGTATTTCTCTTCACATTTTCAGAAAATGTTTTAAGTTGCATAGTGTTACTGTATAAAAACATTTATGAAACAATGAAATACCAGCCACCACCATTTCTCTGGAGACTTGTTAACTTATTAGGAGCAAGTGGCTGCCTTTGATTTGCAGAAATGAAAATTGACCTCAGTAAGTACTGGAAACTTAGAGACCAGTTACTCTGCCTATAAAAAAAGGCCGGCCGTGCATTTAAAAAACAAAAACAAAACTACCTGGAGTAGAAGGAGCCGGAGACTGCCAGCGGGCAGCCAGGCCAGCCTTTTCAGATTTCACTGCATTTTTTTTTTTTTTAAATTAAAAAGTGCTACAGGTTGGAAATACAGCCTGTTGCACAGAAACGACAGTATCAGTTATTCCCCAGCTCAGGTTAACCACATGACTCCTTTCTTTTTTTCCTCTTCCTGATTTTTTTTTTTTAACTGCAGGCTAGTTGCTGTTTCAGGGGTGCTAAGTGCAGGTGGTTACCTGAATAAACAAGGATTGCTGTTTGTTCTGTGTTGAATAAGTACATTTCAGACAGGATGTTTTGACATTCTACTGCATGATAAAATGTATAAAATCTATACGTAGTCTGAAGTAATATCTGATGGAAATATTCACCTGAAGAATCTAGTGTCATCTTTTTACACTGATGTATCAAAATACTTATTGGTAATCACAGTCAGAATTTTTTTTTTTTCCTGGTGATTCTCAGATTTAAGATGGCTCCCTGCAGGATTTGCTTAGCATATTGTCATTTCTAGAAATAGCTAGGGAATACCTTCATCAGGTCTTTGGGCAGCATTAGCAGTAAGAACTAACTCTCATAAAAATGGGTACCAGGCCAGCTTTGGGTAAGAAACCCCTCCCCCTCAGAAGGAAATGCTAAGACCAATCAAAAAGTGACTCCTGAACTCTCCAGAGGGTTAGTTTTTGTGAATTGAATAATTTTGAGGGGAAAAGTTTATATTTTTCTAATCTAGATCTCTCCAGGAGTGGTCCTAGATTGTCTCTTTAGCTTTCCGAAATGTAAAACTGTGTCGAATATTTGTTGTGCTGTGATAAATAATAGCTGATTGAGAAATGAAGTGCCCATAGGAATATTTATTGTTTGTTGCCTAGACCTAAGTCATTTTGTTGATGAATAATTTAAACGGAATGAGAAGACTTAGTTTTTAATCCTCATTTTTGTCTTTTTAATTGAAAAGCAACTACCAGAATAACAGAAGTGTAATAGAAAAGCCTTGTGCTTAGTTCTTGACCACTGTGTGTGATACTCAACAAAATCCCTGAAATAGAAGAGGAGAGATGGTGATTTTTATGTTTTTGCTGACCTAAAAAAAAAAAAAAAAAAAAAAAAAAAAAAAAAAAAAAAAAAAAAAACCACTTACATCTGCTTAATGAAATTAAACAAAGTTGCCGGAGGAATGCTCACTTTGCTGTGAAATAGGCTTGAAAGTGAATCTTAAACTGGAGAGAATGAATTGTGTTGTTTGAAGGCTTTTGCCAGGAGAACTGTTGGCTAGAGGAGAGAGTTTGGAGTGGGGAGAGAAAGGGGTAGGCTCTGGACTCAGTTGGGCAATTTTGTTCTCTTTTCACTGACAGGATAACGTACCTACTTAAGGGTAGTAACCTCTTTCTGGAGATTTTGAATGTCTATGTATATTTTTAAAATCCTTCTTGGTCTTTCTCCTTTCATTTTTTTTTTTAAGACAAGTAAAAAAACATTATTTTGAACTTTTTTGATCTGACGTCCAAGTTCTACCAAAGCAGTAAAGGCAGCTGCAAATAGCAGAACACCAGCACCTTTAATGAAACGATTGTGAAATTTTGAAAGTGGGAGATAATTGTAGTTTACAACAGCAAAGATGGCATTGGTGTCATATGTTTAAACCGGTTGTTGAATTTAAGTCCCAAATGTAAGGATTAAAAAAAAAAAATACTGAATGCAAGTGTTCTACCCTCAAAGTTTGCTCCCTTTAGAGACTGCAGGCTTCTTTCTGTACCTTGGTTTTTATCAAGGAGACATTATCTGTCCTGATTACTTTTCATTTCAATCTTAACCGTTAGGATAATTATACTGCCCTTAAGTGGAAATTGGAGCATAGTTGATCTTCTGGGAGGTTTGTACAAATATACCAGAGTGGTAATAACCACTTTCACTGTAGAATGCCTGCAGTTCATCTTTAAGCTAAAAAGAATCTTTTGGACTTAGTCTTGTCCCAGATTAACAGCAAGAAAAAATGAAAATAAAAAATAAAAAATAAAAATAAAAAGCACTGATGAGGAGGAAGAGATTTACAGAGAGCTTATATCAATTCATGGTCAAACTTGGAGAGCTTCACCCCCAGGAGAGCAGAAAAGTTGGAGCCCCGACTCTGTCTACAAAATATGGAATGCATTGTCTCCAGCTAACTGTTGTTCGCCACATGCAGTTTATTTAACAGAAGTGGTTGGTATCATTGGACATATCACTGGATTCTGAAAGCAGTATTTTAAATTGATTCCCTGCTTGACAAACTCAAGCTAGATCGGGAGACCTAAGAAGTGCCTGTGTGATAAGAGGAATATCTTATCACACATGAGGGATGGCTTAAAAGTTGAGACTGGGCTCATATAACCAATGTAGTATTTAAATTATAGCCCAGGCTTCCTTTGAACCTTCATTAAATACCACGTTTTCATCTCGAGCTTTCACAAAGTTGATAAAATCAAGTCACCCTCTTGAGTTTGTCCAAATTCCTTGAAACCACAAGATTTTTTATTTTTTTTTTGTATATTGTTTTTTAAAAACCAGCCCATTCAGTCCCCATCCTATTAGTTATTTTTTCCAATGTGATATATGGTTTGTAAGAATGAATTTCTCATTTTTTTCAATTCTGTGATTTTAAAAACATCTTGTCAATTTTAGAGTGTGAGCTCCCATTTTGTTGTGTCGTCAGGTCCTGAATTCACTCTGGAGACCTCTCATCAGAATCTTTGATGTTTGGATTAGGAACCATCATCTCTGTCCAGTAGTACTCAGAACTCACAGCTCATAGGTTTCTCCAGACTCTTTTGGACTTTGTCTTAATAACAAGATTAGCTACTTCTGAAAATTAAAACAAACAAACAAACAAACAAAAAGCAAACCCACAACAGAAACAACCACTTGTTGGGAGGGTAACTTTCCGTCTTAGGACCGGGACTTCTCTTTGTTCTTTGTATTTTAACTTGGGGGGTGGGAGGGAAGGTAGATACTCCAGAAATGTTTTGGACCCTCTGGGAAACTTTGTAAACTGTGGCAGATTGTTGTTGTTGTTGTTGTTGTTGTTGTTGTTGTTGTTTTCCTATTGGCTCCAGCCATAGGGCCCTTCAGGATTTGCTGCAGTCCTGGGAAGGGCATCCATCACCTCTCACTTACCCTTTGTCTCTCCTTTTTTTGCCTAGCCTATCCTGGCTCTGGCTCGTCCCACTCTTCTTGCCCTTCTCCAGATGCTGGCTGGGATTTGTGTTTTGCTAGCTCTTCCTCTGCAGTTTTAGTTAGAATGGCTTCATCCTGACCCGGGGAGTGAATTTCAAAGCAGAAAGAGAAAGCTGGCCTTATTCATTGTGAGAGTTAGAATCACAATCGGTAGCCTCCAGCAGGAATTGAGATCGCTGGTAGGTATTTGACAAAGTTTAGACTTTTGTGTAAAGTGACTTAAACATTGTTGACTGTGTGTAAAACAATGTCAGGGCTGTTGTTTTTACAGAGAAATAAACTGAAAAACTGCTGCTAATGGTGGGAAATGTTAATTATGTGAGAACATATTGAACTTATATTCTCTGGCATGAACTTTTTAAAATGCATCAACTGCTGCTTTTTTTTTTATAGGCACAGCTTTCTAATTATCATAATTCAGTACAGCTCTGCCTTTGGAGGGAATTCAAGTGCAATCTCAACTTAACATGAAAGGGGATCTTTTTTTTTTTTTTTAAACTGAGAATGTTCACAAAAATTGAAAAAAAAAAAAACAACTCATCAGAGACTCTTGTTATACTTAGGTGGGGGGTAATGGGGGAAGAATAGCATTTGTGCCTCTCTGCAAACAGCCAGCCACCACCGATGCTAGAGGAGATGGGGTGTTGGATTTTCTCGTTTCCCAACATGCCTCCCCACAAACACATTTTTCCTGTTTTGAGTGTCATAGGCTGATGAACTCAACATTGCAAGCCAGTGTCCTCCTTGCTTTTTGCCATTCCTGAAATAGTAAATTAAATAAATGGATTAGCATATTATTACCATCTGGTATATTCTCTGAAAGGATGGTAAGGAACAAAAATCTAGGAAATCCTGCTGGAGTCACTGGAGAGACACCAGGGCATCTTTAAGGACTTGGCCTTGTCTCCCGTCCTTCACACCTTACTCTTATGTCATTGGACTTCAGTCAATTCCAAATTTTTTGGTCTTCAGGCTCCTCTCCCGTGATGCTTCTCTTTCTTTCTTTCCCCCCCTCTATTTCATTTAAACTTGTAATAAACAAACATGTCCCGAAGTCCTAAAAATCCTCTCCAAACATTAACTCTTTAGTGGGCTCAGATTTGAAGTTGGGAGAATGGACGGCTTGACTTTTAACCCCGATGTCTACACCCATAAGGCATCACCGAAGTGAAAAGAAAATCCATGGAAACAAAATGACTTCATTTGCTCTGGCTTAGGAACCAAATTCACTTCCCTGGTGGTGAAATAAAAGAAGCCAAGTGTTTTAAATAGCCACTCCCCAAGGCCCGCCCCACCCACCCGCCTGCCCGCCTTCCCCAGTGTGGGGAGAAAAGCTCATTGTCTAGATTGGAGCTGCCTCCCGTAAACCTCCCCCACCAGGCAGCTCCATTTCTGAAGTTGACATCTGGTTCACCCTTTGTTCACCTGATACACGCAGAGTCCACATAGCTGCACTGCGGCTGGGTGCAGGGTGGGCTTTGAAAAGGGGGTGGGCAAGAAGGGGAAGGGCATCTCTCCAAGTGGAGGGCCAGGGCAGGAGGAGAATGCAGATGGAGGAGGGGGCGCTGGACCCGAGCTCTCCGATTGGGCTTTCTGGCCAGAAGTAGTGTGGTGGCCTTTTGTTGTGGAAGCAACAGGCAGAAGAAGTTTGTGGCACCATATGGCTGGGGTGTGCTTCAGATAAGCTGGCTGCTGATTTAGCTTATCAACAGGGGTTTTTGATAGGGGGCTCCTTGGGAAGAGGCTCATCACTTCTTCCTACTGCCTGGGGATTCTCAAGCTCTGGAGAGCAGCCTTTTCCTGGGGGCAGTCCTCTTTCCCCCCTCCTCCCTTTCTTCCTTTGAAATTCAGAGGCACAGCACTGAGGTTTCTAAGGAGCTAGCTTACCTTTTTAGTCCCTGGAGAGATTGAGGCAATGTCAGGTCCATCAGAGAGGACCCTCCCCCTAAAGCACTGACCAGACACTTAAGAGTACGCCCCGGGCCTTTGAAACAAAGCCTTCGTTTTCTCTGAAAGATAACGACATTGTTATTATTTTAAATTGTGAGAAAGATGCTACTTTGATTTGGAGATCAGGAATAGAGAAGTAGCTTGGCCAAGACCAAGAATTGTTGTTCAAGGAGGAAATGGCCCTGAACCCCGCTGCTTCTCTGACTAATGAATGAACCCCAAAACTGTGGCAGGAAATCAGCCAGTGCCTCCTTGGCCTTGAACTTCAGGCTCAGCTTGATGGCTTCCTTGTCCTCATCTCTCTCCTTAAGGTACTGTTTCCCCTGACCTTCCTATCCATAAACAATGATTCACCTTCCATTCTCTTTACTAACCGTTCCCAAGGCTGGGAAGTAGAAGGAAGGGATCCAGGAGTATATTCTCACCCTCTTTCTTTCTGGTTCTGAGCACTGCCTTTTAATTGGGAATTCACAGTAGCTCCAGCAGCCTGGGGAATATACTTTCCAGGATGTAAAGGTGTGCCACAATAGAAATTGTGTGTGTGTGTGTGTGTGTGTGTGTGTGTGTGTGTGTGTGTGTGTGTGGTGTAGAACCTTACCGTTCCTTAATGGGATTTTACCTGTAGTTGTAAAGTGGACAATCTACATCCTGAGTCATCTTTATAGAATATTTCTCTTGCTCAGATGGAAAAATAAGTCCCTGACCTCCACTTGGAAGCATTGCAGTAGTAGTTGTAAAATGAACAAGATTTGCTCTCCTTTGGCCTGGCAGAGATGGTTCTTCACCCACTCCTTGGGTGTGGGTGTGGATCTGTGATCTGTGAGACCAGCTGTTAGCCAGAGCTGTTAGGCAAGTACTGAGAGTGCCAAGTCCTTTTCTGGATGCCCTCAGTGATCACACAGGGATGGCATTACTAGGGGGATGTTTGGGGAGGCCAAGGCCAGCTGCTGTCTATCCCTCACCACCTTCCCTCACCCTTCTCCTCCCTTTCCTTCCTGCTTTGGCACTTCCACGGGCTCGGTGGTTCTCAGACGTCTAGAGCGCTGTGACACCCACCTAGCTCACCTCATATGCCCTTCCCGAAGGGAGAGAGCCAAGCAGGTGATTGAGAAAAGATCAGTAGAGGTTATCTGGGAAACACAGAGAACACACACCATCGAGAGGGAATTGGAGCTCAGGAACAGGTGAGGGAAGAGTAAAAGAGCATCTTATCCCTTTAAATGAATATACCTTCAGATCTGATGGTTCTGAAGTCTTGTGGGCTTGACTAACAAACCATTGTTGCTAATTTTCAAAGAAGATTAGAGATGACCAACTAATTGTCCTGGTTTTCAAAAAGATTTTGGATAATCTATAGACTTGATAAACACAGGTCTTAGTATGATAGGAATTGGAGCTAGAAAGGATCTTGGAGGTAATTTAGACCGATCCCCTTTTTTGCTGATTTGGTAATAACTCAGGTCCAGCAAGAATAAGTGGTTGGCCTGCAATCACACAGTTATTAAGTGGCAGAATCAAGATTCAGATCCAGGTCATCTGGTTCCAAAACCAGGATTTCCACTACAGCATGTTACCTCCCTTTGGGTTGGAGCCCCAGCCAAGTTATTAAACACTTTATAAAACTAGTGGTTTTGTGAGCACTTAGAAAGAAAGTGGCGATCACCAGGAGCCAGCATGGGTTCATGAAGAACGAGTCACAACAAACTATAACTTCATTTGAAAGATTGGCAGATCAGGGAGATTATTTTCACAAGTGTTACATTCAGAAGGCATTTTTCATTATCTCCTGATATCTTTGTGGGAAAGATGGAGAGGGAATATAAGCTATATGATAACATTGGTGGATTCCTAGGTGATCGAACAACCTTAGTCAAAAAGTGTTGAATTATATTGGTCTTTAGTCCTGATCTTTCACTTAGCTCCAGATCTCCAGGTTCATTTCCTCCAGACATTTCATAAGCACCTCAAGCTCAACTTTTCTAAAATGATTCTCCTTATTCCCCCCACCCCCACCCCAAACCCTCCAGTTGCTTCCCTTTCTGTCTTTGTTGTTTCTGTGGCATTACAATTTAGCTCATCTTCTTTGGCCTTATTGGCAGCTGTGCTATGTAGAACTGAAGTCAGACGACCTGAGCTTCAATCTTGACTCTTTAATTTACAACTCATATGTCCTTGTGTCCCTTCTCTGGTCCTTAGTTTCTTCATTTATAAAATGAGAGGATGCACTAGATGACCTAACAACTTCTATAGCTATGATATTTTGGTTTCCTTTCTCATATCCAGTCAGTTACCAAGTCTTGTAGATTCAACCTCGGTACTCTTTCTTGCATTTGTTCTTCTCAGCTTCCATTTTCACAACTACCATCTTAGGATAGGACCTTATTACTAATACTCACATTATCCTTAAAGCTAATGTCATATTGCCATTACCCTTCCCCACCTCCCCTTTCATTCAACAATTGGTGCAACTACCAAAACAATTTTTCTTGTGTTTTTAGTTAGGTCATTCCTGCCTCCAAAATAATTAGTTTTCTACTTCTTTGAACTTTATGCAGATGGGATTTGACTTGACATTCAAGTTATATAGAATCTTGCCTTTACAACCTTTCCCTTTCTAGCTTTCTTTCCCATTGTCATCCTCATCCTCACTTGACTAAAAGCCAATGTACATACATATACTTACCCTAAGCTAGTCTTCTCTGTACTTTGCTCCCTCCCTGGGAAACCCTTCCCCTGTGCCTCGGCTCAAATGAAAACAAGAAAGCCCAAAGCATACCCAGAAACCTAAGCGTACTATCTCAGTATTCTTTGAGGGGGGATTTTCTTTATGTTCTACTGGCCTATTGCAGTCAAAAAGCATGTCTCTGTGCAGGAAATTGTTCTAGGCACTGGAGATACAAAGACCAAAATGATTGGTCTCTGGCCTTAAGGAGTGTGACTATTTTCAGGTAAATTCCAGGAAAACACATATAATGCCTATATACATGCCTAGAGCTACAAAGATGGGAAGTGTCTAAGGGAGCACATATCTTCCAGTCTCTAGAACACTAGCCGCTAAACCAAGCTGCATCATGCCAGTCCCTGAGTGAAGTGTGAAGCAGGGTACCACTTAGATGGTGTATTATTCATAATTTGAAAATAACTTCTAAATGTAAGAGGGAAAAAAACCAAAAACAAACAAATAAATATAAGGGGAAACTTCCCATCCACATTTCATGCTAATAATTTAGGGATTGGATGGGAAAGGGGGAAGGTATTGTATATAAATAGTGAGTGGTCTACTCAGCATGGCCTAAATCCATCCCAAGTCTGGGACGTAGTATGACTACATTTCTTTTGTTGACTTCAGCCTACTTTTCTAAGCGCTGAAGTTTTTTTGGTGTCTTAGTTTTCTCATCCAGCATCTTTATCCTAAATTTTCATTAAAAAAAAAAAATAGAAAGATGTCACCTCTGCCTTCTTGCAAGTTACTCATAAATATTCACCTGCTTGTGATAAAAGTATATATTCAACAAGTTCCCTTAGGTCCATAATAAGAACCTGCTCAGACACTTCCTAGCCGTGTGACCCTGGGCAAGTCACTTGACCCCCATTTCCTACTCTTACCACTCTTCTACCTTGGAACCAATACACAGTATTAACTCCAAGATGGGAGGTAAGGGTTTAAAAAAAAAAAAAAAAACAACTTGCTCTTTGGAAGATACCACCAAAAAATGTCTTGCCCTCAGAGAGCTTGCTAATGGATGGATAAAATGTTATTATAAGTCTGGTAGAATGAACTAAGGACAGAGAAGATTTCTAGGCACAGTACCCCTAAGAGTTTTGAAGAGATGATCAGCATATGAGAATTGAGCCAATGAGACTGAATTGGGAAACAATTGGGATGGTCAACAAAGTGGGGCAGTGGATTGAGCGCCGGGCCTGGAGTCAGAAAGACTCGTCTTCCTGAGTTCAAATCTGGCCTCAGACCCTTAATAGCTGTGTGACCCTAGGCAAGTCATGTCATCCTATTTGCCTCAGTTTCCTCATCAGTAAAATGAGCTGGAGAAGGAAATGGCAAACCACTCTAGCGTCTTTGCCAAGAAAAAATCCAAATGGGGTCAGGAAGAGTCAGACATGACTGAAAAAAAGACCGAATGATAACATCATCGTTAAAAGAGAAGGATGGCGACAGTGAGGCAAGATGGACAGAAACGAACACGTTAGAATTTAACGTGAATTTAAAATGAAAAAGATCAGCATTGCCAGTATAGTGAAGGGGAGGTGATCAGCACTAAGGATTTCTGTCAAAATGCATTCATGTCAAAAAGGTGTGGAAGTTGATTCACAAGCTCAATGTGAGTCAACAGGGTAATATGGCAGCCCAAAATAGTTACTATGACCTTAGGCTGCATTAATAGAAATAGAGTGCTTTACATGTAATAGGTGCTTCATAAGTTATTAATGAATGAATAGATGAAGGAATTGAATGGATGGTGTTCAAGTCAAGAGAAAAGCTGTACTTTGTTCTCATCCTACCACTTTTCAGGGCATTGTTTTCAGTTCTGGACAGTATATTTTAAGAGAAATATTGGTGATCTGGAGTGAATCTGGGGGTGTGAACGAAGATGACAAAGAGGGAACTTGGAAACCCTGTCCTGGGAAATGCGATGTAAAGAAATAGATTTAATTAATTTGGAGAAGAAAAGACCTGATAGTTGTGAAGGCTATGGCATGGAGGAGGGATTAGATTTAGTTTCGGGATTCCTAAGAGGAAAATCAGGACCAATTTGGGTCCAAGTTTCACAGAGGTTGACTTCTGAGGAATAAAAGTAATTTCCTAAGAAATAGAATTCCCCAATGATGGAATGGGCTGCTTCCTAATATTGTGAGCTTGAGACACTTGGAGTATTCAAATAGAGGCTCGAATAGGGCTGCTTCTTTAGAGAGTAGACTAGAACAGAAAGAGGTGTCAACATCTCAGCCTTTAAAATTTAGGAGTGTATCTGAATCAGATAAAAAGTAATAGGCAAATAGTTAAAATAAATAAAAATAAAATAAAGTATAGATAATGGTAACTTGTGGTTTTCTGAGTTACTGTGTGGCTTGCTGGGATCCATTTCTATTTGAGTTGACACTATCATACAAGGGGACCCCTTGGTCCTTTTTTCTCTGGTTCTATAATAACAAGAAAATTAACTCAGCTGCTGCCGCCGCCACCACTATCACCCGTGCTATTGAATGAGAGAACTAGCTATTATTGAATACAAAAATTTAGAATTGTATATAAACAACTGAACCTTGTTAAAAACCATGATAAGGGGGCAGCTGGGTAGCTCAGTGGATTGAGAGCCAACCCTAGAGATGGGAGGTCCTAGGTTCAAATCTGGCCTCAGACACTTCCCAGCTGTGTGACCCTGGGCAAGTCACTTGACCCCCATTGCCCACCCTCACCACTCTTCCACCAAGGAACCAATACACAGAAGTTAAGGGTTTAAAAAAAAAGTAAAAAAAAAACCATGATAAAATGGAATGTCTATTTCTTTTCTCTACCCCTGCAAAGTACCCTTCAGTTGATCTGAATTTACTCACAAATTGAATATGCATGATTTAATATTAAGTTAGGATCTCTTATTTCTTAACTGAGAAAACTTTTACCTCTTCTTAGCTTTCAGCCAGGGGCAGCTAGGTAGCACAGTGGGTAAAATGTGAGGCCCAGAGTCAGAAAAAACCCTTCTTCCTGAGTTCAGGTCTGGCTTTAGACATTTACTAGTTATGTAACCCTGGGCAAGTCCCTTAACTCTGTGTGCCTCAGTTTCCTCATGTGTAAAATGAGCTGGAGAAGGAAATGGCAAACCACTCCAGTATCTTTGCCAAGAAAACTCCAAATAGGGACATAAAGAGTCAGACAATGACAGACAGCAACGAAATCTTTCTACTAGATCTAATTTAGTAGATAAAAGTCTTAGAAAGTTGTCTGAGACTCAGAAGTGCTAATTCTTGGTCACCTGGGATGATGGTGGTGGGGTGTTTGAATCCAGGCTTTCTTGAGTCCTGTGCCCAGTACTTTATCCATTTTGCTGCTTATCTACACATTGAATATACTCTTTGGAATTCTTCATAGAGTGACCATTGACAGTTCGTGACAGTAGTGAGCTATAGCTAAGAGATTGGGAGTATAGATAGTAGCAGGTAGACAGAGGTTGGAACCACAGAGCTGAAGATATGTACAATTAAATTGGTCTTAAAATTTAGGGCAAATCACTTAACCTCTCTGGGTTTCCCTTTCCTTCCTTTTTCTCAAGGAGCATCTTTACAGCTTATTCTAGCTCTGAATCTGTGATCTCTAAGCAAACATAGGTACCCAAGCTAGCCCACACAAGCTTAAAGCAGAATCCCGCTATCCCTTATAGAGTAGTAGGTGAGTCCCATGGCCCTGGAAGCCAGTACCGCGATAAGCCCATTTCAGAACAATCTATTGAAGTCTTTCTGAGATGACATCATGGCAGAGGTTTAGGTGGACCTTCCAAAAGACCCAGTCAGATCCTGAAAATAATTTTGCCCGTTCACTTTCGGACCTCCCTTTTCTCTTCTAGTGTTAATTTTTACTTATTTGATCCCGTAAATCTTCTCTTCATATTTCTGATGAGCTCTGCTAAATTTTATTTCAAAACAGAGGTACCTGGAAGCTCATTTGCCTTTGAACAATTTGGGGGTGAGCGATAGGGAAGGATTTTTTTTTTCCCCTCTTCAAATTATGAAGGTTTTATACCTAGGCAATATTTAAGGCTTTGAAGATTTTATTTTAGAACTTGAATCATTCAGGTTTTATCTTCAGTTTTCCTGCTTATCCCTGTGATCAGTTGGCTTATCCTTGTTTTTTGGTGGACTAAGTTATATCCTTAGACCTTATATGCTGGTGTGCTTAAATGCAGGGTAAAAATAAAATTTTAAAAGTTATTTTGTAACTTTTCAATTCCTGGTGGTAGACTGTGGTGGACATCACTATTGGTTTAGGGGTTCTGAGCCCTTATTCCAAAAATCCTGACCTGTATAAAAGGGAAAAGAAGAGAATAAACAGCATTATAGCACCTACGATGCAACAAGTCCTGTACTAAGCGCTTTATAAATTTATATCTCTTAATCCTCACAACCACCCTGCCAGGTAGGTTCTATTATTATCCCCATTTTATACTTGAGGAAACTGAGGCAAATAGAGGTGTAGTGACTTGTCCTAAAACATGCCCTAGGATGTGGCTGATTCTAAATTTGAATTCAAGTTGTCTTGACTCTTTGACCCAATTCCCTTGTGCCACCAGCTGCCTCAAAGCAGTATAAGAAGGGCAAATTGGGGAAGGAAAGAGAGTGACCAATTTGATGGTTTTTTTGTGTTCCTTGTGGTTTGTGATAGAAAGTATAGTGGTGGGGAAATGAGAACTACGTTCTAAAGTCCAGAATGGCTTAATGAGATGATTTTGGAATTGGAAGTAGAGACCTGAGTGCCACAGATTAGCAATGCTTTTGATTTTTTTGCTCTTTGTCTGGAGTGTTATTTCAGGTTCCTTCTGGAGCTTTTCTTTTACAAGAGGCAGGTGATGGAGCACACACTGCTTTTAGTCATTCTCAGTTTAAGAACAAGATGGCACTATCCAGGGGAGCGAGGCTGCTTGTGGGGAAGATCCTCATTCAAGAAACAGATATTGGTAGGAGGCAGCTGGGTAGCTCAGTGGATTGAGAGCCAGGCCTAGAGACAGGAGGTTCTAGGTTCAAATCCAGCCTCAGACACTTCCCAGCTGTGTGACCCTGGGTAAGTCACTTGACCCCCATTGCCCACCCTTACCACTCTTCCACCAAGGAGCCAATACACAGAAGTTAAGGGCTTAAAAACAAAACAAAACAAAAAAAAGAAACAGATGTTGGGCCTTGAGTTCTTTGAACCATATAAAATGACAGAATTGGTCTAGGTCAGAATTTTTCACCTTTTTTAGCATTGCGGACCCTTTGGCAGTTCGGTATAGCTTATGGACCCTTTCTGAAAGTAGTGTATTTAAATGCATAAAATAAAATACACAAAATTGCAAAGGAAACTGGAACAGTATCCAAAACATATTTAAAAAACAAAAATGAGCTGAGAGACCCTAAGGCCAAAGGTCAGTCCTTTGAGGTTCCTTCTAGCTATAAATGAAGATGATTCTATCATATTGGCCCCGAGTTCTAATTTGAGTTCTGCTGCTAATTTCCTGTGACCTTGGGCAAATCATTTACCATTCCTGGACCTGGGCATATAAACAAACCCATTTAGAAGATAACCTGAAATCGGTAGAAACAGTTCTTTAGCTGGAAAGCCCTCTGGAAGGACACTGTCTTTCTGAACTGGTGTATCCTGCCTAGTGTTTACCCAAAGCATGGATTTACATCTTTCTTGAGGAGGCTTTTGAATCTTCCTTTTATCTTTCCTTTTTGTGGAGGGAAAAATACAGACGAGATATCTCTTAAGCCCCCTTGCTGCTCCCCCCAACTCTCTTTTAACTGTTATTGACAAGCACCGAGAGAATTCCACTCTCCTCAGCTACTTGCGAGTTTGGTGGTTCTGCTAGGACCCTTCATGTCTGGTTTTTGAGAGTGCCAGAGGGAAGGACCAGAGGTGCCAAGGCATTCCCAACCTTAGCAAACCTCAGCAGCTGTAGCAGCAGATTGGGGAGCCCTGAACTCTAGCCAGGGCCTCTGCAGTGGCACCTGGTCTCTCCTTGCCATTTTCTGGACAGTAAACTCTTTGATCTGGGGTAGGGATGTCAGACAGAGCGTTGGCCTTCCTACCAACAGGTGGCCCATTCCAGTTCTCCTTTTTCATTTCTCTAGCCTCTCTGCATGCACTTGGGAACCAGACTCTAGGCTCTCTCCTCTTTTGCATGAGATAGAGCAATTGTTCTTCACTGGGGGGCTCAGTTTGGATTCCCCCTTGGTTTTTTCCTCTATAGCCAGTGGCATGCAGGACCCAGAAGACCACTAAGGGGCTTTTCTCATACACTTAAATCCATCCGAATTTCCTGCCCTTTGCATTTTTTTTCTCCCCCAGGATTTAAAAGGATGATTTTTGGTTAGGAAGGGGGGAGATGATAAGAGGTGAGAGAGAAATACAAAAGGAAACATCAAATCTTACCCTTCTTCCTTTGCCTCTCTGGCTAATCTCTTTCAGGAGGGCAAAATTTATCCTGCTGTGTGTCAGATTAGGCTACTGCCAAATGTAGCACTTCTAGTCCCTGTTTGGACTAGTAAATTTAGAATCGTTGAATTTTTGCCTCAGCTTCCTAGTCTCTCCCAGTTCATTATTATTTCCCTTCCCCAATCCTTACTTTCTGTCTTAATATCCATTCTAAGACAGAAGAAGGACAAGGGCTAGGCAGTTGCGATTAGTGACTTGCCCAGGGTCACATAGCTCCTTTTATTTTTCCTTTTAAAAAATTTTTCCTTTTTATTATATACTTAATAACCACCACCACTAATAAAAAATATTTAACTAAACAAATTCATAAAAAAATTATGTGCAGAACCACAAACTCCACTTTTCCTCCATTACATCCTCCACGTGCTAGCCATCCATCCAATAGATCTTTGTTGATTTTAATAATTATAACGCTAATAACTGACCTCAATTTAACTGATGCTATAAGTTTTGCATTGCACATCATTTATCTCATTTGAATCTCACTAGTGTCCCATGACGTAGGTGCCTCTATTAGAATTCCCATTGACTAGATGAGAACACCGAGGAAGAGAGTTTCCCCAGGGTCACTTTGCTGGTGCCTTTGGTCTTTTTGTTGGAAGCTAGTGTTCTCTCTACTACAAATGCAGTGGCGCATAATATGCTTTGTAAACTAAGTGCTGCCTGTTATTAGCCTCCCAGCAATTGATTAACAAGTAGGCTATGTGCCTTTGAAATAAATAGTACTTAATATATTTGGTGGTTAGTGTCCATTTCGGCTTATTCATGGGCATTTCCTCTGCACACTCAGGCTCTTTTTCACCCCTGTTTTTACCAGCCTTTCTAAAACCAACCATCTCGCCATCCTCAAAGCTAGGGATCACAGTGTTTCTTGGCGGAGACCATTCTCATCACCAGAATCTTCTGTCTCATAGAGTTGTGGCAAGGAAAGGAGATCTCAAAGAGCTCTATGTGCTAGTTGCTGGAGCTGCCAGTCATCATTAGGACGATTATTATTTGCTTTGTGGAACCGTGTGGGAACCCTCCATCCCAATTCCTCACTCATCTTCAGAGCCAAACCCTGCCTCTGTTTCTCTGATGCCCTCCTTTCTACCCATTTCTCAGCCTGGTCTTTGGGGTCTTCCTCTTGGGTTGTTTTCTTTTGTCCCCCGCTCACTAGACAACTTGCCAGTAATCTCCTTCCCTTCAGAAAAATACAGAAGACTAAAAAACATAGCTGATGGAATTGGACACTCCCCTCCCGCCCTGCTCTTAAAAATTAAGAGGAGGCAGTTAATAATGACAATAGTAGTAGTAGATGTCTATATAGAACTTTAAGGTTTTCCTTGCTCACTTTTCTGTGCATTAGTAATCTCATTTGATTCTCAAAATCTTGTGTAATAAATGCTACTCGTCACTATGATACCAGTTTTCCTGATGAAGAGCCTGAAGCCCGCAGGCTTTCATGTCTGGAATATATTCCCTCCTCCTTGCTAGTCCTTAGAATGGGTCCCTCATCTCCTTCAGCTCAAGAGCTACCTTCTACATGTAGCTTTTCCAGAATTCTTCCATTTCCTAGTCCCCTTCACCTCTCCAAACTTCCTTGTATTTATATTTGTTTATGGAAACTATTATAATTTATGTATATAAATATATAACCTATAAATACATGGAGGCATATATAAGTATATGAATATATTTACATTTAATTCTATTATTTATAGGTAATTTATATGCAAGTCTTTATTATTTATATGGATATAATATATGTAATTCTACTTATTATTTATATGGATAAAATATATGTAATTCTCTCTATTACTTATAGGTATATTATGGGATTTTAGTTACTATTTATATAAATTATAAATATATAACTATACAAAATATATATAATATATACATGTATAGTATAACATATATTAATGTATACATTTGTATTATAGGATTCTAGTTACTATTTATACTATTTATGTAAATTACTAATATATAACCATACAAATTATATATAGCATACGAATGTATAGTATAATTTATATATTAATGCATACATTTATAATATTGTAGGATTCTAGTTACTATATATTATTTACATAAATTATTATTATGTAACCATACAAATTATATACAGTATACACATGTATAGCATAATTTATATATTAATGTATACATTTATAATATTATAGGATTCTAGTTACTATTTATATTATTTATATGAATTATTAATATGTAACTGTACAAATTATATAGAATATACAAATATATAGTATAATTTATGTGTATACATTTATATTATAGGATTCTAGTTACTATTTATATTATTCGTATAAATTATAAATATATAACTATACAAATTATTTATATAAATGTATAGTATAATTTATATATTAATGTATACATATTATAATATAGGATTCTAGTTACTATTTATATTATTCATATAAATATATTAATGTATACATATCATAATATAGGATTCTAGTTACTATTTATATTATTCATATAAATTATAAATATATAACTATACAAATTATTTATATAATGTATAGTATAATTTATATATTAATGTATACATATTATAATATAGGATTCTAGTTACTATTTATATTATTCATATAAATTATAAATATATAACTATACAAATTGTTTATATAATATATAGTATAACTTATATATTAATGTATACATATTATAATATAGGATTCTAGTTACTATTTATATTATTCATATAAATTATAAATATATAACTATACAAATTGTTTATATAATATATAGTATAACTTATATATTAATGTATACATATTATAATATAGGATTCTAGTTACTATTTATATTGTTCATATAAATTATAAATATAACCATACAAATTATATATAATATGTAAATGTATAGCATAATTTATATATTATTGTATACGTTGATACAAATTATTTATAAATATGTTATTTATATACTTATATATTTCTCCACATGTATGTTTCGTTTGCTCTGAAAGAATATATAAGCTCCTGAAGGGCAGAGGCTCTCTCACTCTGTATTAGTTATAAATGTTTATTGAGTGGTTAAGTGACAAGCCCAGGGCCACACAACTAGAGCCAGAGGTGAGATTTAAACCCAGATCTTCCTATTTCCTAGTCTAGTGATCCATCCACTGCCTTGCTAGTTTTTTTGAGTTTACTCCAAGTCGTGGAATTGAAGGGAAAAAAGATGAAACATTTGAAATTTGGGTTCAGTGTTTGCTGAATTCACGGATCATTTAATGCCAAGGAGCTGATGGAACTGAAAACCGTTAAAAGAGGGTAGGGGCTGGGGATGTCTGTTATGTGCTAGGCTCTGTACTGGCTGGTGGGGAAAAACCAAAATAAAACGGGGGGAGTTTATAGCTTAGTGGGGGAAATATCATCAGGCAAGTATACTTCAATGGCTACATGAAACTTGATTGGAGAGCTTCCGTAGGTTAAAGATTACAATCTAGCCATGTCTTTTGACTCTGCTACTTTTGTCTATTTTCTCTGAAAGTTCACCAAGGAGATCCATCTAATGTGCTGGGAACCCTCCTGGTTTTTATCCTGCCATTACCAGCGAACCAGTGTGACACTCAGGTTGTCAATCAGTCATCCATTGTCTTTGCTTTGGATCAGCCAGCCTTCCTTCCCTTCTGACATCAGTTTGTGTTTTTATACGCTTAAAATATGTTAGGAATCCAACAGACAAATGGGAAAATATAGGAAAATAGGATACTATATGCGAAACACTTTGAAAATCTTAAAAATCTGTAAATAATTAGCCATTATGCTGTTATAAATTTATGTGAAGTAAAAAGTTTGCCCCCTCCCAAAGCCCTATGGACTGTTTCGAGGAATCTGGGTTTAGAGAAACGCTGCCCTGACCAGTTCTCTGTGCGATGTCTCCCCTATAGTGATTGTACAAATAAAGAGAAGGTGAGACATTCCTTATCGTGTTGCCAAAGGGTTTAAGCTGGCCAGTTTTTCCGCAGCCTTTCGATGATACTGGAATGGCTTGGTAGGGCACATCTGTTCCAATAAATACTTGTTGAGTCGAATTTGTGGTCCTCCCCCTCCGGAATTTAAAAAGACATTTATCTCATGTCGTAGTCACTTAAAGAGTGAAGAATGATTTCTGGAAGCCGGCTGGTTTGGGAGCTGTACAGGTTTGTAACTTCTTCGTGGCCTCATTTTGAATGCAGCTATTGCAGAAAGCTCTCAGCAAGCCTGAAAATCTTAAAAAAAAAAATGTGTATATTGTTTAACGAGACTGCTAACAGGCGTATTTTCAGTCATTCCTGCCTTAACTTCTTGGAAAACCATTTTATGTGAGTGCTGGGAAGTTGTAGACTGTCCCTTTGAAAAGATGGGGTTTAAAACCCACTGTAGGATGGCTAGAAGGCTCATCCTCTCCTCAGGGGTGTCCGTGGAGCTTTCTGGGCTTTGAGCTTCTGCCTTCCTTTCTGGCTCTTCCCTAGAACAAGGCTTTCTGCGAGCTTGGCTGCCGTGCATTCCCAGGGTGCCTGGGAGAACTGGATAGCCCTGGCTGGGTGATAATTCACAGTATCCTTGGGAAATTATCTAGTGTCTTGGCCTGGGAGGCTTTTGAAACAAATTACACTTGCCTTCTCCTTAGCAGGCTGTTTTTTTTTTTTTTTCAATTAGTTTCTCCATGAGGGAAAGTACAATATTTTGTATTTTCTTCCCCCCAACTCCTACCCTTCCTGGTTAGAAGGGGAGAACCAGAAGGCCTGTGTTCAACCACTGAGGCCTCTCTGCCCTGAGGTAAACTAGTTTACACAACAGGAATTTTGATTCTGGCCCTACTACTCCGTAGGCCAGGCGAGCCTTCAGGAAGGCAAGTAGTAAAAAGCTCCCAAAGAGAAAGCTGGATGGGATCCACTGACGTCAGTCATCTGAGTAAATCTGTTGGAGGAGGAGAGAGCCATAAAACCACTGCCAGCCCCGCCAGCCAGCAGTGCACTTTGGCCTTTCTTGGTCAACTGTTTTAACTGCTTTTTTTCCCTCCAAAAGGAGCCTGCTTTTTTTTTTGTGTGTGTGTGTGTGTGTGTGTGTGTGTGTTGTCATTCCCCCTCTTCTTTTTTCTTTTATTCCTGCAGCCTCTGTAAGTCTGAATTCTATAAACACTTTTAAAACCAACTCCCCAATCCCCAAGCATTCTTTGGGGGACATCTGGGGAACAGTGGAGAATTGAAAATCCTGGGATGTGCTTTTGCCTTGCCCGAACTGGGAAATCTCATTTTGTTTTTGGCTGGGGTGGGGAGGAGGAGGTACCCCAACATGTTAGTGTATGCCAGGGGGAGAACCCCACATTCTCTTCCTTCGCCTCTTCTACCACCACCTCTTCTCACATTAATAATGACTTCTCCTTTTATATTTGGAGGGAAAAGAGGGAAAAGGAAGAAATGGAAAGCTGAATATAAATAGAGAGTTCAGTTGTCACTACAGCAGATGATGGAGAAAAACCCGTGTTGGTGATTTGGGGCTCTGGCGTGATTAAAGTTCTCTTCCCGAAGATGTGAGTCTTTTCCCTGATATTTGACGACACAGCTTCAGACCTCTAGGTGATTAGATATAAATATCTATATATTATCTATTAGACATAAATATAAATACTGAATATTGACAATAGCCACACCAGTTTGGGACTGAACATATGGTTGCGTTATAGATATTTTTATATCCAAGGGTTGAGAGGCGGGGGACAAAGCCTAAAAATAAGTGTGTGCTTTATTTATCCCACCTTGTGATCCCCTTCTGGGCCTCTGGCCTGTGGCCGCTTGCAGCTAGGCAGGGCTGGCTTCTGGGAAGGCATCTCCTCCGGTTCCCATATGCCCCAGTCCCTCTTTTATTAGGGAATTGTTTTCATTGTTTCCATTGCCTTTAGTTCTGTTTGTTTGGTGCAAATATTAGTTTTAAAATAGGAGTTAAAGCATCACTCAGATGGGGTTTTGAAGTTCTCCGAGCCTCCTGATCAGAAACATATTAAAAGCAGTATCTTATCCATGAATCATTAGATGAGTCAGTTCCTGAAACCACTACCAGCCTCATAGTTCTTGGCTACGACCACGAGCAGGAAATCCAGGCTTCAATCACTTCCTTTCCCAGTCCTGGCTACAAGCAGTGTTAGCGGTTAGGTGATTCTGCTCTTGCAGGCAATAGGAAGATGTATGTCTGAGGAACAAAGGCACTCTCCAGTCAATTTACTGAAATGGTTTATAATTTGCGGGCTCGATTTGAATGTCAGGCAGTGTTGGCATACTCTGCTGTGCAAATCTTAACAAAATGAGGCCTGCGGAGCGAGAGGGGCAGAGTAGGGTGAGGTGAAATTCTCTGGGAGAAACAAAACAAATTAGGAAATGTTGGATGAAACTTTGGTGTTCCCGTGATTCCTAAAAATTTGGAACAGGCGGGCATCCGTTAGTGACAAACCCTCCAAAGCGTTGTGGGTATTTTAGAAGTTAGAATAATGTATTTTGTCCTTTATGTTAAAAAAAAAAAAATCCTGGCTCATTTTAACAGTTTTTTATTGGGGGGGGGTTCCTACTTTTCTTGAAAAAGAAAGAAATGAAAAGTGTCTGAAGCCTGACAAAACAGGTTAACTATAACTTCTGTTCATTTGGCTTCAGGACGGATGGCGTCCATTTTGTTGTGCATGTGTTCAAAAAAGACAGATTTTGGAGCATCCTTTGTGGATGACTCGAGGAGGGGAGGGGATGTGGCAGTTTATCCCGGGGATACTTATTCACATTGCCTTTATACCCAGCTTTATAGATCTGTTTGGGATTTTTTTTTTTTTTTGGCAAAACAATGTAGAAACAGGATGGAATATATTTTGTCATACTTTTAAAAAAAGGATTCTCAAATGCCAGATATGACAATTTCCATTCTTTTCACTCAGAGGGAGATGGAGCTAGCTGGGCAGAAGAAAAGGGGACCTTTCCTAAAACAGATTGTTTTGTCGATTGTGTAGGGATTTAGAGGTGGGCTCGAAGGACCAATGAAAAGCTTTATGTAGTGGCAGTTGGCTGATGAGATGCCATTATGGTGAAAAAATAAGGACAAACTAAACCATGTGGGTATTATGGATCCTTCCTGTGCACAGAGGCAAAGGGGTTCTGAGCAGTCTTACAAAGTCCCTCATGAGGTAACTTGTTTCCTGTGTATAACTGGCACCGATTGGTCATTTTTAGCTCCTGTGAATGATGAAAGTGGATGTAAAAGCTTTCCTGAACAAGCAGTTGGTAGCTCAGTGGATAGAGAGCCCGGTCTAGAGATGGGAGGTCTTGGGTTCAAATATGATCTCAGGCACTTCCTTGGTAGACAACTTTGGGCAAATTACTTAACCCCAGTTGCCCAGCCCTAACCATTCTTCTGCCTTGGAACCAATACTTAGAATCGAGTCTAAGGCAGAAGATAAGTGTTTTGTTTTGTTTTTTTAAAAAGCTTGCTTGAGTACTTTATGAAAGATGGACAATTCTGATGTTGGAGTCAGGTTGTGATGGCCTACCTGTGGTTCCACATAGAGGACAGGTGGTGTTACATGATGGCTAGAGAGCTTAGGTTTAGGAAGACCTGTGTTCCAAGTCTTCCTCGAGCATTTACTAGTTGGGTGACCAGATCTAAGCCTCAGTTTCCTCAGCTGTAAAAATGGAGCAATAATACTATTATTATACAATATGTAAGATAATAGTACCGACTTCACAGGGTTGTTTTGAGGCTATGTTACTGTGCTCTGCAAACTTTAGAACACTATAAAAATGTTAGAGAGGCTTTTGGGAGAGAGTGTGGTAGAATGAATAGCCTAATGGACTTGGACTCAGTAATCGAATTTAACAAACATTTATTAAGCATGTACTATGAATACAAAGACCAAAACAAAACCATTTCTATCCACAAGAAGTTTATTTCCTACTCAGGGGAAAGATCTGAGTTCCTATTCTACATTCATTATTTCCTACCTGTGTTTATAACTTTGGGTAATTTACTTTTCAGAGAATCAATTTCCTAATCTGTGAAATGGGAAGAGTAATTTGGATTTAACCACACAAGACTGTGGTAAAGCTTCAATGAGATAATATCTGTAAAGTGTTTTGAGTTCTTTAAAGCACTATATAAACAGTAGTTATTACTTATACAGTGCTGGGACTGAACTTAGGAAAACTCATCTTCCTGAATTCAAATCTGGCTTCAGACACTTCTTAGCTCTGTGATCCTGGACAAGTCACTTAGCCCTGTTTGCCTTAATTTTTGCATCAGTAAAATGAGGCGGAGAAGGAAATGGCAAACAACTCTACTGTCTTTGTCAAGAAAATCCCAGATGAGGTCACAAAGAGTCAGAAATGCCTGAAGTGACTGGACAAGACCAACAATTTATTTATATTACCTATTTATTCCTCCTTCCTACACAGAAGATAGTTTGAAGTAAGTAGTATAAAATAATAAATAAAAGTGATGCAAAAGCTTGGCCTGGGATTCAGGGAAGGATGGGGAGTTCCAGCCTTGCAAACCTTAAAGGGATATGTAAATGGGATTGTACTTAATATTAGACAGAATGGACTTTTTAAACTTAATAGATGGAAAGAGTCTAACTCCTCATTTTGCAAATGGGGAAACTGAGACTTAGAGAGTGACTTTCCTCAGTTCAGAGCTATTTCTAATGTACTGGGTTTGATGAGTAATTAATGGTGATCGTGAGTCTATTTCATTTCCTAAGCTTGGAAGCTCATGACAGTGTGTGCACCATCTCTGAGTTTGTCAAGGAATGACAGGGCCTTTATTTTAATTTTTCTAAAACGTGATGAATTTGGAGTAGGAGGACCTTGGTCCTCCAAGGCGCAGTGGGCGAGATTGACTTCCTGAGCTGGACACATGAATTCTGTGAGTGAGTTTGTCTCTCATTGTGGGTTTCAGGTTGGAATTTGTTGTTGCTGTTCAGTAGTTTCAGTCTTGTCTGACTTTTCACCACCCCATTTGGGTTTTGTTTTTCTTTTCTTGTTGTTGTTTTGCAAAGATACTGGAGTGATTTGCCATTTCTTTCTCTAGCTCCTTTTACAGATGAGGAAATTGAGGTAAAGAGAGTTAAATGACTCGCCCAGAGTCACACAGCTAGGAAGTGTCTCAGGCTAGATTTGACTCCAGGAAGATGAGTCTTCCTGACTTCAGGTCCAGCACTCTGTTCCCTGGTCCACTTAGCTGTCCTTGGAATTAGAGGCTTGAATTTTGAACTGCTCCCTGTCTCTGGACCAAGTTGTTGGTGGCCAGTGATTGATTCATTAATTAAAAACAATTTAAATGTATTTGTAAGCTCTCCTCTAACAGATTATCTGATTAGCAACAGCAACATGAAGCACCAACCTTCTGGGAGGAATGTGTTGCTTTGGACAAAGCAGACTGACTTTTCTGCAAGATGCTTTAGGATCTCTGTACATCAGTCAAAGACCCTCACCTAATTCTCCGCCAAATTGATTCTTCCTGTTGAAAATGATTTTATTTTTAATGAAGCAGTTCCAAGAGGCTGGACTAAAGTCTTTGTGTGTACAAGCACAAGTATGTGTATTTTTGCCCTCAAGAACTCTTTGTAAACTGTCCAGGTTTTAACCCAATTTGAGTCAAGATTTCTGCTGAGAATTCTCTGAAAAGAAAAAACAAAGAAAAAAAAGGGGGAGGAGCTGGAGATATCTTCCAGTTTTATAAAAAAGAAATAGTGCTTCTGGGTTCTGAAAAAAAGCAAGTGATAAGGATGTACGCTTTGGAAGCAGCCCAGAAGACAGTGGTGATATTGAGGTCAGGAAGAAATGGGACCTGAAGGCAACTTGGTCCTTGAACTAAATAATAACAGGGTGTTCTATTGGATAATTTTCCCACCAGACAAATTGTCATTTGTTTTCTTGACACTGCTTTTTCCCTCTGGGTCTTGTAAGCATGACCACATGACTGGAGTTCAAATCCAAGTTCCTCTAACCATTCATTGGGTGACCAGATTTTGGAGCCCGGAGAGGGGGGAATCTCTAAAATTTTTTCCATTTCTTTGGAACCCCCATTTCTCTCTTACACCATTTACACCATTTCTCTCTTCCCTCTTCCTTCCCCCCACCCCCAAGTTCTTAGAGTAATAGAGGAAGGGCATTATAATAGCTATGACTTCAATTGTTTTCATGAATGTTAGGTTCCTTTCTGATCCAAGCTGCAAGTCATGCCTCCTTGGCATCAGTCGTTAGAGATCAGCTAATCCAACTGCTTTATTTTGCCTTGGGGAAATAGTGGCCTAGAGAGTAGCTTAAGTATTACTTAAGTTGGAACCAGACGTAGGCCTTTCAGTCTCAGGAGTTCAGTGTCTAAGGTCTTTCTGCACTGTCATATTGCTGCCCTCTATAGTAATTACAGTATAAAGTCCTAGCATTGAAAGGAATCTTAAATATTGCATAGATTCTTCCAGACAAGCCAGTCTTCCTCTGGGAGAGACCATAATGGAGGAGAGTTTGTTTAACACTTTTCCATAGAGATGGTAATATTATCTCAATTCCCATTTCAATATAATAGAATTTTTTTTTGGCCTAAAACTGGTAGTGACTTTAATAGCTATGGAGTATGTATAAATATATTTCATGTATTTAAATGTCCAACCTCATTTTTCTTATTCATTATAAGTTTCACGGCTTGACTTCTGATCATTCTGACAGTTTTATAGCTTGGTACCCTCCACTTCCCCTTTTTCGAAACCAAGTTGAGTCAGGAGAGTATCAAAAGAGTATTTGGATTCAGAATTCATTTAGTAAAACGTCTTGGACAGTGCTGTGTCATAATTAAAATTGTTTGCCAAATATTATAGTTAAAATTTTGTTTTGACAAACATAATAATGGTTACAAAAAGAATTGTGGTCACTATTTATAAAAGTTAAGGTTAAACTATGAGTCAGTAGGCCGTAAGTAGCTTTATTTACAGCAAAGTAGAGATATTAAAGTGGGAAATATAGGAAGGAGGTAGAAAATATCTCCTAGCTAAAAATACCCCAAGTTTTAATCCTAGAGCCTCCAGACCACAAATACGGATCCGAATACAAATCTCACCAGAATCCAAAGTCTGGATCAAGAAACTGAAATCCGAAGAGCCAAACAAAGATGCTGAAAAAACTGCTGAGAACCTTCAGTGCACACGAGGCCAAGACTGCCAAGAGTCCCACCAGCGCTCATGCTCCCTAGGCTCATGCTAAGAATCAAGAGCCCAGTAATCCATCCAAGAATGAAGAGAGAAGACCTCGAATCTCTCTCATGCATCCATTTATATACAGTTTTCTCCACCCATCAGCTCTCCGCGTCACATCTCAGGAATCAATCACAGCCTTTTAATTTGCCTAGCACTGCCCTAACTTTGTTAGTGACTTACTAAGTGTTAAGTAGGGATACTTTAAGTTCTTGCTTGATTAACTTAAAATAGACAAAGGGAATAAAAATTCCCTTTCACAGCTGGCTAGTGGAATAGTAGCTTCCTGGAGGGGTGATTCCCTAGGACAGTGGAGCAAGAAATGTATCCACACATGCTCCTGTTGTGTTCAGCATTTTTATTTATGAGTCAGATGAATGTGTGACTAGCATACTTATCACATTTCTGAGTGATATAAAACAGTGAACAGTAGCTAATGTATTTGTTGTCAGGATTGTGATCCCCAAAAGATCCTGACAGGCTGGAACAGGAGATGGAATCTAATTATCCATTTACCTGAACTGTAATTATAATAATCGACTAAGTCTCCCCATTTCAAAGCTTTCCTCTCTCCTATCTCTTCCTTCCAAAGCACAGGTCTGACCGGGTCAGAGTCAGTCCTGTATTTCCAGAAGTAGAGTGTTCATTCAGAGGACAAGAGTGGGCATCCCACCCCACACTGGACTGGTGCCTTGGCTTCTAACTATGGACAACCAAGAACATTACCAAGATGGCGTCTATTGGTTGGTGATTGGGATGGTGACACATGTGGAAAACTCTGCCATCAGAGGAGGAGACAGGAAAGGAAATGTCATGTTCATTGTCTTTGAATTCTTAAAGTGTTCTTCTTATGTGGAATAAGTTTTAGACTTGTTCTGTCTGGCCTAGAATCAGTGGAAACTGCAATGAGGCAGATTTTGGCTCAGGTTAAGGAAATCTTCCTAAGAGGGAGAACTGTCCAAAAGTGGGGCGGATTGCCTTGGCAGGTAGTGCTCTCCCTGCCATTAGAATCTTCTGGCAGAAGTTGGATAACCCGGGCTATAGGAGGGATTACTGCTTTGGGCAAAGACTGAACTTAGGTGATCTCTCATGTCTCTCTTTGTCTGTGAATTCGTGAGTCTTATGAAACCAGCTCCACCAGTAGGACCAAGACCTTTGGACCCTTCTGGCTGCTTTATGCTATATGAGCTAGGCTAGTCCGCCTGCCCAGCAAACAGACCATCACAAAGCCTGGGGAGCGGCACATTCTCCCAATCTTTGTCTCCCTTTTATGAACAGGCCGTCCTTTGTGTGGCTACTGGAAAAATGTCCCATTTTCATCCTGATTTCCTTGAGACAAGCGCTACCTGTTTAAAAGGGTAGAATTCTCCCCAACGAATGGCAATGCTCTTCTATCCAACCGAGAGAAATGGTCTGCCATTCTCTGATTTGGGGAGATGTTTTCATTTCTTGACAAAATGACCCATCTTCTAGACAAGAGGCATGCGCTTCTTCAAAGGCCACTTGATGGGGAGGGTGTCTTTCAAGTGGTACCAATAAGAAAGCAGTGTGACCCTTCAGCCCAGGGCAAAAGAAAAATCAGACACTAAGAATTTTCGTTAAAACGGTGCCAGGGTTCTTAACTTTATCTTCTGTGCTTTAGGTTTCCTCGACCATCTTCTTGTTAGAGAAAGAGTAGAAAGAATGTAGGATGTGGAGGATTCATAGGACCTGAGTTCAAATCCTAGCTCTGCCACTTATTATCTGTGGAAACTGAACCCTGGAGAGTTTACTTGTCCGAGGTCGCATAGATGGTTAATTAATGGATTTCTGTTGTATTAAGGCCTGAGATTTTAGCAGGCATGATTCCAGAGTAGGAGAGATAATATACTGTATTTATTGAATGATGATTTCCAATTTATCCTCGCTTCATTTATTTATATGAATTTTATGATAAATTTAAAATCTATCATAAAAAAATCATTTATTTATTTATTTAAACTATTGTTTGTATATGTTTGCATATTCTCTTTCCCATTAGATGGTGACTCTGAGAACTGGAGCTTTTTGTTTTTTTTTTTGTCTCTCTTTGTCTTCAGTGCTTAGCATGGTGCCTGGCGCATAGTAGGAGCTTAATAAATGGGGGGCAGCTGGGTAGCTCAGTGGATTGAGAGCCAGACCTAGAGCCGGGAGATCCAAGTCTGGCCTCAGACACTTCCCAGCAGTGTGACCCTGGGCAAGTCACTTAACCCCCATTGCCTACCCTTACCACTCTTCTGCCTTGGAGCCAATACACAGTATTGACTCCAAGATGGAAGGTAAGGGTTTAAAATAATAATAATAATAAATGACTTACTGACTCCACTGCTTTCTTCTGGTAGGAAAAGCAAATGAAGAAACGCAGAGTGGGTTTGTTGAGGTAAAAAGAGTCCCGGCCTTGACCCAGGGAGCCTGACTACAATCTTGGTTCTGTGGCTGCCTGAGCGATCTGTGCCCCATCTTTACTCTGGGGGTTCTACTAACTGCCTTATCCACCTCAGAGGATGTTTGGGAGGACCAGTTGAGTAATGAGTGGGAAGCTCTTTGCAAACTCCAAAGTGCTATCTTTCAGCTATTATTATTAATAATATTAAGTTAGCCATAGAGGTTACTCTTAGGGAACATGGAAGTTACTGTTGTCAGAAGGCAGAGCTCAGGGTCAAAGTTTGCACAAAGGGGCTGGGTGGGGGAGATGGGGGCGGTGGAGTAGCCAGGAGTTGGGATAATTCTTCCTGGGATTGAGTTGTTTCCTGGAAAGATCAAAGCTATACCAGATCTCTGGAGAGCTGCTTTTTTTTTTTTTCCCCCTCACTTTCTGCCAAAGTCAGAGAACCAGTTAGCTCTCTGGGTCTCTGAGCCTGAAGAGATCTCTGGCAGGGCAGGTTCCCGTGCAGGCAGTACTCTGACAGTGCGGGAAGGTGTACAGTAATCAAAGGCTTGTTTACATTTCCTGTATTGTCTTGTTACCCTGCCTTTGATAACATTGTTACTTGCAGAAACTCCACTTTTGTTGTTGTTTTATGTGACCATAGCCTGGGCATTCCCTGAGCATGATAGTAGTTTAAATTACAGACTTGTTTTCTCCCTGAAATCTTGGTAACCTATAGTTGTACCCTGCAGAGCCCCTGGGATCACAAGTATATGGCTAGAGCAGCTCATTCCTTTTTCTGCCCTGGCATTTGGGCATCAGGACAAGAAGACTTTAACCCACCCTCCTCCCAATTAACAAGGATAGAAATCTCCATTCATAACACCCATTGGGAAATCTGTGAAAGAAAAGGATCTCCCACAGCCCTAAAGCCGGTCAATAAACATTTTCTGAGTGCCTACTATGTGCCAGGTACTGGCTGTGCTAAGTACTGGGGGTACAAATAGAAGTAAAAATCTTCTAAAGTGGTTTCTGCCCTCAAGGAGTTTATAGTCTAATGGAGAAAGATAACCCCCAAAAGGGAGCTGAGAAGCAGAGAGCAGTTCCCTGGTGTGGGCATGCTGGGGAAGTTAGCTCATTGCCCTGCCCAGCGGACCAAAAGGCTCAGTTAGAGCAGCTGACAATACTGATTAAGAGATGAGTACCAGACTTCAATTGTTTGTTGTTTATTTTTTTATTTTTTATTTTTTTGAAAGTTACTCAGTAACTATTATTTTTTAAAATATTTTTTTAGAAAATTTTTCCATGGTTACAAGATTCTTGTTTTTACTTTCCCCTTCACCCCCCCCCATATCCAATGTGCATTTCCACTGGTTTTAACATGTGTGATCAATCAAGACTTATTTACATATTATTGATAGTTGCATTTGTGTGGTCATTTAGTGTCACATCCCCAACCATGTCCACATCAACCCGTGTGTTCAAGCAGTTGTTTTTCTTCTGTGTTTCCACTCCTGTAGTTCTTCCTCTGAATGAGGGTAGCGTTCTTTTCCATAAGTCCCTCAGAATTGTCCTGGGTCATTGCATTGCTGCTAGTACAGAAGTCCATTACATTTGATTTTACCACAGTGTATCAGTCTCTGTGTACAATGTTCTCCTGGATCTGTTCCTTTCACTCTGCATCAATTCCTGGAGGTCTTTCCAGTTCACATGGAATTCCTCCAGTTTATTATTCCTTTGAGCACAATAGCATTCCATCACCAGCATATACCACAATTTGTTCAGCCATTCCCCAATTGAAGGACATCCCTTTGTTTTCCAGTTTTTTCCACCACTGTTGGTTTTTTTTTTTTAAACCCTCCCCTTCCATCTTAGATTCAAGACTGTGTATTGATTCCAAGGCAGAAGAGTAGTAAGGGCTAGGCGATAGGGGGTTAAGTGACTTGCCCAGGGTCACAAGAACTAGGATGTGTCTGAGGGCAGTTTTGAACCCAGGACCTTTCAACTCCAGGCTGGATGCTCTATCCCCTGTGCCACCTAACTGCTTCGGTTTCCTCATCTTGAAAACAATGGAGTTGCACTAGGAAACTTCTTGAGTCGCTGTCAGCTGTGATCCTGCAAAGAGCCCAAGACTTTATTGTCAAAGGTCAGACCATGAAGGAAGGACAGGAAGAGTTCTGACCTTTTGGACTTGAGGGAGATTAAAAAAGGGCACGAGAAAAAGACAGCATCAAGAATAAGGAGAATTCTGAAACTCATTTTTGCCTTTCTATCTCAGATACAGAACAGAGATGAAAATGTACTATTTTTAACAACATGAGAAGGAAGATAAGGAGGCACCTCCTGGGAGAGGAATGGGATTTAGCAAGAATCTTAGATGTTGAGCTCTCCAATATAATGATGTGTGGAAAATGTTTGGAAGATTAATTTGTTCAGTCATGTCTGATTCTTCGTGACCCCTCTTGGGGTTTTCTTGGCAAAGGCACTGGAGCAGTTTGCCATTTCCTTCTCCAGATCATTTGACTGGCCAGGAAACTGAGGCAAACAAGAGTGAGTGAATAGCCCAGGGTGACCCAGCTAGTAACTGTCTGAGGCCAGATTTGAATTCAGATCTTCTCGACTCCAGGCCTGGCTCTCCATCCATAGTACCATCTTCAAACATTAAAGCATGCTATAAATGCAGTCATTATTATTGCTATTTTCATAATCAACGGATCTCTCATTGCATGGTTTGCTCCTACTTCAGTTGTCTGCAAATGTAAATGGGAAGTGTTTGGTCAGCTACCAGGTTCAGAAATTGGCATATCCCCGTAGACCACTCTGACGTAATCACGTGTGGTTTTTTAAAAACAGACTGTTCAGGAAGATAGGGCACACCCTCTGGGGGAAAAGGTTCTCTCCTTCTACATACAGTCTCTTTCTCTCAGCAGAAAATGGTCTCATTTTAATTGATCCTCTTCTACCTGACCTTAGAAGGAGACCTTGAAAAAGTGAGGGAGGAATCCCCCACCAATATTCTCTGTCAAAGCAAACACTCACCGATTAAGTAGTGGAAAGGCAGGGATTATATCTTCTTTTAAAATTTCGTCAGAGTCACAACGTAGGACACCTTCTGTTGTTGTTTCCATCAAAGTCTTGATCTTGTGAATTTGGGGAGGAATCAGAGGGTCTTGGGTTAGACTCCTAGAATCATAGCTCCAGATCTGGAAGGGAACTTGAAGGTCAACTTCATCATTAAAATAAAACAAAACAAAAAAACCCTCTTACTTTCTGTCTTGGAATTAATAGTGAATATCAGTTCCAAGGCAGAAGAGTGATAAGGGCTAGGCAACTGGGATTAAATGACTTGGCCAAGGTCATAAAGCTGGGAGGTATCTAAGGTCAGATTTGAATCGAGGATCTTTTGACTCCAGGTCTGGCTCTTTATTCATTATGCCACCTACCTGCCCTCAACTCCCATCATTTTATGGATGGTGAAACTAGATGCTCCTTGTGAAAATTATGCCCTAGTTCCCTCCTCTCCCCCTTCTTGCTCTTCAGCTTCTTTTTGTGTGTTGTCTTCTTCAGTTAGATTGTAAGTTCCTTGAAGGCAAGGACTTTTTCTTTTTTTTATCCCCAGTGCTTGGCATAGTGCCTGGTACACAGTAGATGCTCAGTAACTGATTATTGGTTTGAATTGAATCCTAGAGAGGTGGATGGCCAGGATCACACAGGGATGAGTGACAGAGACAAGATCCATGCACTAGTCCATCTCATTGACACCAAATCTGATAAATGCTCTTTTCCATAGTACCGTTTCACTGCCCAAATTCTTGTTCAAATGTAGTTCCTTTCATATGAATCTTTTTTTATTACTCTTATTATTTTAGCAATTATTTCAATGCCTCCCTTCCCTCCAGTGGGATTAGTGTAGAACGCCCTGGAAATTGCCTACAGTTCAGCAGGGACTTCATAGGGAGTAAGGCTTATCTGAAGTCTCTTCCTTATAAATGAGCTTGAGTGAAATTCTAAAGAGAACCATCCTTAGACAAGGACAGCCCTTGCTATTCATAAAACCTTGTTTACATGAGGGATGTGATTTTAATTTTTTTAATTTTTAATTTTTCTTAGGGGTATCTCAGTAGTACAATGCATAGCAAGCTGGGCTTAGAGCCAGGAAGACTTGAGTTCAAATCTGGCCTCAGAAACATATTAGTTGTGTGACCCTGAGCAAGTCACTTCATCCTGTTTGCCTTGGTTTCCTCATCTGTAAAATTAGCTGGAGAAAGAAATGGCAAACCACTCCAGAATCTCTGTCAAGAAAATCCCCAAAGGAATCACGAAGAGTTAGATATGACTAAAGATGACTAAACACCAACATGATTTTTAAAAAAGGACCTAAGACTAAGGCTGCCTCAGGAACCTGTTGTATAGAAACCCAAGCTTACAAGTAGTTTTGTATCAAAACCGACTTCGTAATGGCACTATTTCAATTCAACTTGAATTCTTTTTTACCTAAAATTCAGAATTTAAAATAAAAAACTCTGATAATTTGAAGAAGTTACATATTTTAAAGACATAAAGGATCATTTGTAGATCCCAATATTCTCTATATATCTAAACTGGTAATTCAAACTCCAAGTCATAAGGACAAATACAGCATTTAATAAAAGTACAAGGGTTTAACCAACATACTACCAGAAAGATAACAACTTTCATTTATGCCAAAACCCTTAAAAGTTTGTAAGAAGTGTTCTTTGTCAGAATCCTGAGAATTGAAGTTTGAAGAATTATCTGCATTTTTAAGAGGAAGAAACCAAGGCTCTAAAGCACTTAAGTAACCATACTTAGGACATGAATGACCTTAGACAGGCCCATTGCAGGATTTCGATTTCCTTGTCTGTAAATTAAGGGAACTGGAAATGGCAGCTAAAAAAGTGAATAGAATTTCTGTGTTAATAGAGACATGGTACCCAGAATGAGCCAACTGATGGTTGGTTCTACTCTTTGTGACCATTTTTGGAGTACTATGTTGGGTTCTAGGTGACACATTGATGGAATGACATTGACCAACTAGAACATGATCAGAGATAAGTCAATGGGATAGTGAGAAGTCTATAGTGTTTCCCATATAAGAACCAATGGAAGAAACTGAAGGGAACTGGAGAAAAGGACCGACAAAGAGGTTTAGGTGTAAGTTGGATCCATGTTGTGGAAACAATGTTCTTTGGAAGAGGGATGGCACCTGTTTTTTTTTTTTTTAACCCTTAATTTTTGGTGTATTGTCTTATAGGTGGAAGAGTGGTAAGGGTGGGCAATGGGGGTCAAGTGACTTGCCCAGGGTCACACAGCTGGGAAGTGGCTAAGGCTGGGTTTGAACCTAGGACCTCCTGTCTCTAGGCCTGACTCTCACTCCACTGAGCTACCCAGCTGCCCCCTATGGCACCTGTTTTGCTAGCCCCCGAGGACCAAACCAAAAGCAATTTGAGGATGTTACTGTTTAAGCTTGTGTGTTTTTCATTTTTGTCTTTATATTTCTTTGTATAACAGCTGCTTAACTTTATGTTAATTATTTTTAATATATAATTATTAATCAATTATATGTAAACATAAATTATAATTAAATATTCCTTTATTAACTTGCTGCCCAGATTAACAATTAAATTAATTGAGTTAATTTGAATTTCCCAACATTTTTAACTGTCCAGCAATAGAATGGGGAACTTTGGTAGGCATTTATTTATTTGTTTTTTTGTTTATTTTGAGGTAGAAGTAGGTTTTTAATGGATATGTCTGCTGCTTTTTACTTAGTTTTCTCCTGATTTCCACTCCTTGCCCTCCCTAGAGTGATTGCTTAATAACAGAGGTTTTTTTTTTTTTTTAATGAAGAAAAAGAAATTCAACAAAAGTGATCATTATGTTAAAACAACAAAAACAAAACATACAAAAACCTCTTGTCTTTATAGGCAGTATTCTATTCCCAGGGACTCCTCACTTTTAGAAAGTATGGATGAAAGAAGGTAGAGAAGTGGATTCTCATTTCTTTATACTTTTCCAAAATTCTGTTTGGATTGCTTGGTCGTTCCTTACACTGTTGCAGTCATTGTAAATATTGTTTTCTGGGCTTTCCTTATTTAATTTGCATTTAGTTCATGTTAAATCTTTCCATGTTGTTTTTTTTAAACCCATACCTTCCATCTTAGAATCTATACTAAGTATCGGCAGAAGAGTGGGAGAAATGTATGATGGGGGAAAGTGCATTTCCTGAGAATAAAGACTTTTAAGAAAATTCTCAGAACAGGGTTAGCCTTGCACCATTGCTTGTTGTTGTTCAGTTGTGTCTGACTCTTTGAGTCCCCAGTTGAGGTTTTCTTTGCAAAGCCGTTGTACTGGTTTGCTATTCCATTTTCTAGCTCATTTTACAGCTGAGGAAACTGAGGCAAACAGGGTTAAATGACATACCCAGAGTCACACAGCTAGTAAGTGTCTGAGGCCAGATTTGAACATAGATCTCCCTGACTATCCACCATGCCACCTAGCTGCTCTGAATAGTTGCTTATAGAATCTTAACGGGGAAGAAAGCCTCCAAGATGTCAAGATGGATGTCAAGGATGTCAAGAGGAATTATGGGAAGAAATAGAAAGGAGTTAATCGCTTGGAAAGGCTTTATCTTCCCTAGTGGAGAGAATAATAAAATGTCTGAGAGATCATGGATCTACCAAGGTATCACCAATCTATCAAAAGATCTTAGTGTCTCAGAGGTAAGAGGAATGGAGATCACCAGCCCAAAGTGGAATCATGAATCTGGATTATGATGTCCCTGACAAGTGATTGGTCTTCTAAACTTTTCTTCAACATTTCTGGCCACAGGGAGCTCACTGTCTCATAAAATAGCCTATTTCAATAGGAAACAAGAGTCATTGTTTTCATGAAAAAATAAATGAGGAACTGATGCTGGCTGAATCCCATAGCTAGTAAGTGTCAAAGCCAGGGAGTATAGAGTCACAAAAAGAATGCTGGACAGCAAGAGTCAGAAATCCTAAGAACGAGCCCTAGTGGTCAAGCCCCAGCATCTTTATCAACTAGCTGTAGAATCTTGGACAAGTTAATGAACTACCTGAGTAGCCTCAATTTACTCATCTGTAAAATAGGGATAATGATGTTTACCTCACCTCAAGATGCAAGAAGAAAGTGCTCTAAAAATGTTAGATAGTGATATCAATGGTGTTATATCTGGGAGGAGGGTTAGAGTTTTACTGATCAAGCTGTCTCCATTTTTGGTAGCCAAGTGGCAGGTCTCTAGCCTGCATAATAGGAAAATAGAAGAAGAAATAAAATAGAAGAAGCAGCTCTTGTAGGAGACAAGTAAAAGGGAAGCTTATTACTTACATAAGATTTGGAGTAGATCTGTTTTCTTTAAATCCTTTCCTAGAAAGAAGAAGAGGATACTAAGATGTTTCCCAGGATCTCCTGGCTCCCCCTTGGATCACCAAGCCTGCTTCTTCCTTCCCAAAAGAAGAAGACCCTCCTGCCTTCCCTTTTCTCCCTCCCCACTCCCCCTAGTAGAAGGCTAGATAATTCGTGTGGCTGTGCTCATTCAGTTTTCCTAACTCTCAATCTAGAGAATAGGCTCAGGGAACTCTTTTTTTTTTTTTTTTTTTTAGACCTAGAGGATTGGATACCAATGTTCTGCCAGCCTCCCTTGTATTAAAATCTAATATGTAGGTCCCGTGGAAGTAAGTGATTGCAGACGTAGACCTCCATTAATTTACTTTGTGAGACCAATGGACAGAAAATCACTTTGCAAGTTTTAGAATGCTCTTACTGGTCTCAGTACCTGGCACAGAGTTAGTGCTTAATAAATGTTTTCTTCAGTCATTTAGTCAGCTAGCACTTATGAAGTGCCCACTATTGGCCAGACCTTTTCCTTTCTTCCTGCTCATTATTACTACACGGTAATTAGTATTGGCAGCTAGAGGATACAGTGGATAGAGTGCTCGGTCTGGAGTCAGGAAGATGAGTTCGAATCCAGCCTCTGAAACATAATAACTCTGTGACCCTGGGCAAGTCACTCAACCCTAGTTGCCTCAGTTTCTTCATCTGTAAAATGAATTCGAGAAGGAAACAGCACACCATGGCAGTATCTTTGTCAAGAAAACTCCACATGAGGTCAGGAAGGATCAAATTTGACTGAAAAACAACTGAACAACAACAGTTTAGTAGTATTACTACTACTACTAGACCCAAATTAATATAGTATTTAGCTCTTGGAGCCTAGGCAGGAGACAAGCCTGGTCTGTGGGGACTCTATTTTCTTTTTGACCCACTAGAAGAAGAGAAGTTGGACGTTTGCATAAAGATGTGGAGAAGCTGGTTGGAACAATAAATGGCCAACTTCCTGAACTTGAAAAAAACCTCGCTATTGCCTTGGGCCTTTCTTGTATGTAGAAAATAGCCCTCCTGGCTGCCATAGGTCCTGAGGAAACAGTCCTGATGCTAACCTTGAGTCACAGCCACAGAACAGTTAGTAAGAAAGGCTTGTTCACTCAACTCTATTGAAGGAGGCAGGGCTGGGGCATGAGATATTGGAAAGAGATTTTTATCACCAAGAGTTAAAATAAACAAGTTGGCTTTTATTGGAGTGAGCTTCCATTATCGCCCCAAATGATTCATGTGGGACCTCTCTAGGGTCATCCTGGATAAGTGAGTTCAGGCTATTTAGAAGGGAGATTCAGAGCCTTTTATATTCAGCCAGCCTTTATTGAGGAGCTTCTGCCTTCATCTCTGGGGCTTCCAAAAAGGGCATGATGCTGAGGAGGATACAGAAAGGACTCCTGTCCTCAGGGAGTTTATTTCTCTATTCCTGGGCAACCGAAACTGAGTCTGGATAGTGATCCTTTACATGTGAATGCACTAAAGAGTGGGTGAGCATGTAAGAGAATAGTTCATTATGCCACAGAGAGGTGGTCTTGTTGTTAAACAAATGTCGGACCTAGTCTTTAGCAAAGACTATTAGTGGAATGACCATGGGCAATGGTCTCCTTGCTCCAAGCCTCAGTGGCTCCATCTGGAAACTGGGGCTCATACCTGGACTACCTACCTCACACGGTTGTTACTGGGGAGTCACTTTGTAAACCTTAACTGTGCTATAAATGCGAATCATTTGTTGTGTTGGGAGCTTTAAAGATGAAGGAAGGGAAGTCCACTTTCTCAAGTGATCCGCCAAGGTTTGGTGAAAAAGAAAGAATTTGAGATGGGTCTTGTGGAAAGGGAGGGATTTCTGCTCGTGGATTTTGTGAAGGAAGACTGTTCTAGGCAAAGAGAAGGGTTTCAGTGTGTGGGAGTGATGCTACTCTTTTTAAAACTTTTTTAAAGATGCTACTCTATCTTTTTTAAACATGGAGGTGGAGGAAAGGAATGATTGATTTGTCATCCGAAGAACTATGCCCCAGTCCTGCTCAGTTACTTGTTGAATATAGCCATCTCTCAGCCTCAGTCTCCCTGACTTGTAAAATTGGGTGATACTTGGACTGTCTATCGTAACTTCGTGAAGAGCAAATGAAATAATTAAGGCATATGATATATTTTGTAACTGTAAAATGCTCTATAAATGTTAAGAGGTTAGGAAGGTTAGGAGATCCAGGAGAAACTGAGTACTAGTCAGGAGATAGAAGCATGGATGGCTAGCCATCTTTCCGAGTTAGGGCTTCACTAATCTGGGACTTCCTTTGTTTTCTAAAAAATTGTAAATTCCCAGATCAGCCATCAGAAGTCAGGAACTGCCTGGTTTCTCAGCTCCTCTACCTGCCTTAGTTATTGGTATCACCTGTGTATTAAAACCCCTTCCCTTCCTTTGACTTCTATGGAGATTGGATCTGACAGGAAGCTGAAGGCAGAGTGGGCTCAGAATTCAGCCCCATTTTTTACTGTTCCTTGTGACTGTGCCCCTGGCTTTTATTGCTCTGGTGAGCCTCTTTCTTCTAGTTTGAGATCTAAATCCCCACATCCTAGCCTTCTTGGACTATCTATTCTGCCTGAATGCCTGCTCACTGCCTCATGCAGTCTAGTCATTGGGCTACTTCTTTACTTAAGTCTTGTGGTTTTATTTTTATTCAAATAAAGTACAAAAAATTCCCAAAATAAATAGAAATGATTTTTGTCTTAATTTCCATTTGGAATTATCTTTGCCATCACTTCTTTCTATTAGCATAGAGGACTGAGAGTTACCTCTTATAATGAGAAATATATATTCTAGTGGCTCACAAGCAGGGGTTTGGCTGGACCCAGCTTGAACTGGCTCTGAGAAGCAATTGTTAAATTTTCAGTGTGGACATTTATACCTTGGAAATCAAAAAATCATGGTGTTATTTATTGTTTTGTTGACTGTCTACCCTTAGGAAAGTGACAGAGAGAAATGTTAATAATGCAGATTCAATGTGCCATTTGTAAATTATTTTTTCCTCTGGATCTGGTTGTTAAATGTTACTAGCATATAACCTACTCTGTTGTCAAGGCTTTGTTGCTGTGGGGCTAAATTTAATATAGAAAATGTGATAGAGAAAGGATACGTTCTAGAGGCTGACAGTAAAGGGCCATTATAGTATAAAAAGTCATTAAAATATCAGGCATGTTTGAGAATTGAAAACAAAACACTTCAATCTTGAATAGTGGAAAAGGTTAAGATCCGGAAAGGAGAGGAAGGAGGGAGATGGCTATGATGTGGAGGCAAGGATTCTGCTGAGTGGACCTTAACTGGGGCAAGGCAGACCATGGAAGAAATTGCTGACTAGAGGCAGTGCTGGGGCAGTTAAGCTATAGCTGGATTAATTTTCCCTTCTGATTCTTGGAAGGCCTTTTGAGTTCCCCCAGGCATCCTGAAGCATTTGTCCATTTGTCAGATTTCTCCTTCATTCTCTCTCTCTCTCTCTCTCTCTCTCTCTCTCTCTCTCTCTCTCTCTCTCTCTCTCTCTCTCTCTC
>NC_058135.1:241647738-241659677 GCF_016433145.1 Gracilinanus agilis
TTTTTTTTTTTTTTTTTTTTTTTTTTGAGGAGGGAAGGGAAAGTGCTGTTCACTTTTGTCCTTCTATCCATCCTTCTTTAAGGGAGCTCAGTGTAAAAGGGTGCCCAGTCCAGGACTAGAACCTGAGCTGAGCCATTCCTACATTGATTTCAAACAATATTACAGTTCATCAGTTTTTTTTAAAATATGTGTAAAGTTCTAGACCAGAGACATGAATTGTAGACTTCATTGTGACACTTGATTTATCGGTCTCTCTGGACCTCAGTTTACTGAAATGTAAAATAAGTGGGTTTGCATTTTCACAATTTTTTAAAGATAACTGTAACATTAATTTTCATGTTTGGTTTTTTTCTTTTACTGTCCTGTCTCCTCATCTGCATTTTGATTGACTTTGAATACCCTGGTCTCTTTTGTTTCCTGGTCTAATTGCTTAAGGTAACAAGGAACACTTCTCTATTGTGTCCTAGAATCTAGGAGCTGGAAGGGATCTTAAAGAGAGCATCATCTCACCCAGCTCCCTCATCCTGTCTGTGAGGAAACTGAGGCAATTAGCATAGGCTGTCTGTGCAATATGTGGCACCCACTCCAAATTGCTAACTGTGGTTACACAAGCTGACCTGATTAAAGGGAACTAAAGGAAATCTAAAGCTGATCCAGGATACAATCAATGGAACTTCAGAGCCCCTTTTGGAAATGACCCAATGAAATCGGCATCCAGGTACAATGTTGACAGAGAGACGGAGGCTGCCTGTCCTAGGAGCTGGCAGGTCTCCTGGAGTCCCATTGGTTGATGAAGCTGTTCATCATTTTTTGATATGATGTGTCTTTTACTTAACAACAAATCTGAGTTGGTTGTTTTTATTTTTTAACTTTTTAAATTATCAAGTAAAACATTTTCAGATTATTCATGTTCGTAAGCGAATAATCTTATAAATCTTATAAAATATATATTTATATATATAATATAGTCTTATAAAATATATAAATATAGATAATACAGATAAAATATATAAAATATAAATAAACATATATAAATAAATATGAAATATAAAATATAATCTTCTAAAACTAACCCCCCCTAATATATACCCAAATAAATGTGATAAATCATATGTTTTGATCTTTATTCCTACTCTCACAGTCTTTCTCTGGAGGTGGATACCATTCTTTCTTGTAAGTCCCTCAGAATTATCCTCGATCATTGTATCGCTGTTAGTAGCAAAGCCTCTCACATTTGATCGTTCCACAATATCGTAGTTACTGTGTACAGTGTTAACCTGGTTCTGCTTATTTCCCTCTGCATCAGTTTGTGTAGATTTTTCCAGTTTTTTCTGAAATCATCCTGTTCATCATTCCTTACAGCACAATAGCATTCCATCACCATCACATACCACAATTTGTTCAGCCATTTCCCAATTGGGGGACATCCCATTAGTTTCCAATTCTTTCCCACCACAAAAAGCGCAGCTATAAATATGTTTGTACAAATGGATCCTTTCCCATTTTGGTTGTTTTTAGTATAGTAGTAGTCATAATACTACCATAATAATTCTAATAGCTCACATTTAGCTAGAACTTTGAGATTTACTTAGAGCACTATCCAAATACAATGCAAAGTTTCACTGACATCCGTTATTGCCTTTGATCTTCACAGGAACCCAGTGAGTTAGGTATTTTTATGTTTTCATTTGACATGTGAGGAAACCGAGGTCTAGAAAGGGTTTCACAGCTACTGAGCATCTGAAGCCAGATTTAAATTCAGTTCTTAAGTCCAGCATGGATTCCTACCCTAGAGATGATATTTTCTTTCAGGGAGCCTCAGAGTGCATCTTTTTGCTTCTGAGTCACAAATAACTGAGCCAGAAGCCTTTGCTTTTGTCAGAACCATTGCAAATGTCTCTTTATGGAGTGGAGGTAACTCTGGACCCTTGAAGGCTGTGTCTGTTCTGCCCATCTAGAACAACTTCAAGGGAGTTCTGTTATCAGATGAATTAATAAGATTGGTTGAGATTAGTTATTTAGGGTTTTGCAAGCATGTTAGTGAAAACCTTTGCTGGAAGTCATGGACATTCTGAATGGAACACAGGAGTTCCCATTGCTGGACTGGCTTGGTTTTTAGTTTGGGACCAAATTATTAACAAGTCTTTATTAGGGACCTATTATGTTTTGTGCAATTAGTCAGCACACATTTCTTCGGCAACTGCTGCCTGCTGTACTGTGCTAGGTGCTGGGGAGTCAAAAAATGACACAGTCACTGCCTTTTAGGGGCATTCATTAGCCCATTTAGCAAAGTGCAACTGGACGCAGCAGAGAAGAGTGGTCGCCAGATATTTTTTGTGTCCACAGTGAAAATACCTACTTTAAGGCAGAGTAGAGGCATAACATCTCATTTGATCTTTGTAACAACCCATTGAGGTGCAGGTGCTTTTATTATCCCTATATAACAGATAAAGAAACAGAAACCAGTAGAGGTTAAGTGATCTGTCCAGGGTCACACAGCGAGTAAGTGGCTGAGATAGGATTGAAACTTTGGTTTTCTTGAGTTCAATTTCCACCCCTTTATCCACTTTAGAAAGGAAAGAGGGAGCTTGTTAAATGGTAGTGGGGAATCCCATAGGTATAGAAATTGATTGGGATATTTGGGAAGAGCTTTACAGATTGGGCAAGAAGACATTGCCCAGGTAGGGGAGCGGGAGGTGGGAGTGAGAGAGGATAGAAGGGCAGGGGGCAGGAGAGAGGGGGACAGGGAGACAGAGGCAAGGAGACACAGACACAGAGACAGACAGACATGGAGAAGCCCAAGCTTTGGAGAGATGCTACGGTTGTTTCAGTTTGAGATAAGACCTTTGGTGTGTTCCTTCTGACTCTTTCTGGCAGCAGCCAATCGATAGTCCGCCTTGTATAGTGGCTCCTAGAATATCCATCGACATTTGTAAGATGCCTTCAGAGAATGATATTTGACTTGAAGCTTGTTGATTCAGGAAAAAAAAAAATTAACACCATAAACCTGATGAGGAAGGGTTTTATTTTGAGGGAGGGAGTGGCTTGAAAATAAAAGTTCCTGAAGTCTCTTTTGCATTTTTTTGGATCCCTTCTAGACTCAAAGACCAGATTCCTTTAATGTTCTATAAGAGAAACCATTTGAGGAATGTAGCACCTGCGGGGGTGGGGGTAGGGATGATGGTATGTGCACAGCAGCATGTGCCCAAACGACTTTGGGTGTAAGCATTGTGTGGGCGGCTTCACAGACTTTTTTTTGGAGAATTCTAAGCAGTGGCACCTGCGAGATCCTGGAGGGGGCCAGGGTAGGGTCTAAGCCGCTAGAATTCCACAGCACGAAAGTACACTCACTCAGCAAGATTCTCTCTCCACTTGCCCCAGGACAGGTTTTCTTTGGCAGGTGGGGAAGCCGACAGCCACGTTCACTGGCTTGGAAGCTGGCATCATCGCTTGGAGAGAGCCTCTTCTCCCCAGAAGCTTTCAGGGGCTCTCTGGCTGCTCTGCTTTCCTGGCTGTGGCACGAGTGCTGTGTACTTAATTCTGGGGACTGGAAGACTCAGGACTGGGATGTTGGGACTTGGAAAAGAAAGTGGATTATCCATTGGGAATGTTTCAGGAGAAGCCCGTGACCATGCCCTGCCACGTCTGAGACATAGATGATGTTCAATAAATGCTTGTTGAGAGGGCAGCTGGGTGGCTCAGTGGATTGAGAGCCAGACCTAGAGACAGGAGGTCCTGGGTTCAAATCTGGCCTCAGACACTTCCCAACTGTTTGACCTTGGGCAGGTCACTTGACCCCCATTGCCTACCCTTACTACTCTTCTGCCTTGTAGCCAATACACAGTATTGACTCTAAGATGGAAGGTAAGGTGTTTTTTTTTAAATGCTTATTGATTGATTGATTCCATAAACTAAATATTGGTATAGCTGAATGATTTAAAAAAAAAAAAAACTTCATCTATTACAGATATGGGGGCAACTAGATGGTACAGTGGATAAAGTGCCAGCCCTGTAGTTGGGAGGACCTGGGTTCAAATCTGAATTTAAACACTTCCTAGCTGTGTGACCCTGGACTTAAACCCAATTGTCCATTCCTTGCTGCTCATCTGTTTTAGAATTGTTACTAAGACAGAAGGAAAGGGTTTTAAAAAACAAAACAAAACAATGTCTCAAGGATTGTGCTAGGCACTGGGGATGCACAGACAACAAGCCTTGGGGGATTCTGAGAGTCCTGAATGTCCCTGCATTCTAGGAATGGAGAGCAGGACCTTAATAAATGCACAGAATCAAAAAAATAAAATGGCAAGTCCTAGGAAGAGCAAGTAGGATGATTTGGCTTAAAAGTAAAGAGGGAGAATATAAAATAAGCCTGGAAAGGTAGACTATAGCCAGATCATAAAGGTCTTTAAACGGATGCATTTGACATTTATCCTTGAGGCAACTGGGAGCTACTGAAGTTTCTTGAGCAAGGAAGCAGCATATTCAGACTTGGGCTTTAGCTTATCAGCAGGAGAGGAGAGGAGAGGGACTTGAAGCCGGGAATGAAAATTATAGGGTTGTTACAGTGGGTACTGTAGGTATGAAGCAACAGCGGCTTGAACTAGTCAGCGTGTTAGCTGTTGAGTGGAGAGACTCGAAAGGATGTAAGTAAGCAACAAGATTTGGCAACTGACTGCTGACATTCCTCCCATTCTTTATAAATCCATCCTGTATCCGTCCTCCACCCAGAGCTGCTGAATTGATTATTAAAGCATGAGTCCCAGACCTCTCTCTTGCAAATGTTTTTTTTTCCCCTCCTTATGGCCTCTAGGATAAAATACAAACTATTTCCTTGGTCTTCACAGCCCTTCATAGTCGGGCTCCAACCTTATTTGCCATCCCACGTTTCATGCTTCATTCCGTCAAACTGGCCTCCTTGCTGTTACTTCCTCCAGTCTCCATGGTCTGTCCTTCCTTGCCTTGCATCTTGGAACTCTTCTCACCTTTCAAGGCTCAGCTCAAGTCATTCCTTGTCTTCCTCCAGTGGTTCCTGTTCCCCTTTGCCTGCTACATTCTCATTAAAAATGATATATTTAGGGAGTAGCTAAGCTAGACCTAGAAATGGGAGGTCCTGGGTTCAAATTTGGCCTCAGACACTTCTTAGCTGTGTGATCCTGGGCAAGTCACTTAACCCCCATTGCCTAGCCCTTACCACTCTTCTCTCTTGGAACCAATATTCAGTATTGATTCTAAGACAGAAGGTAAGGCTCTGTTTTCTCCTTGTCTACCTCCCTTAATCCCTGGCCAAAGAGTATTGGTTTCTTGAGGACACTCTTTTCATTTTTCTCTTGCTGTCCCCCAGGGTCTTACACAAAGTAGGTACTTCTTGGGATTTTAGAGAGTTCGAAGTGTGAGGGACTTCAGGCAGGCAAGTCTGTCCTCCTTTTTTAGAGGAATTCAAGTAGAAATGGGGTCCATTAGCTCTTTGAAGCCATCTATTAATTTAGTTTTAAAACATTATCTGTGTTATTCCATTTTTATTTATTTTGTTAAATATTTCCCAGTTACATTTTAATCTTGTTCAGGTTGCTCTGAGGAGGGTTGCCAGAGTATGCTTGACACTTCTGTTCCAAAGAATTGGATTTTTCTTGTGATGTACTCAGGCTCCAACCAGGGTAAGGGCTGGGGTGAAAAAGACTGTGTTAGAGCAACAATAATAGTTCTTTCATACATAGTCAGCTAACGGCACTAACTCTTATTGGTAACAGTACAGTTGAATTATGATTTACTAATATGTGATTTATGTGGATCCCCATTGGTGCCATTTATCAAGTGTTGATAGAAAATTTTAGTTCACAGGAGCATTGTTTTTGCTTCATTTGTTAATTCCACTTGTTTTGTTTTGTTTTGTTTTCTGGAGTTTATAGACTGATTTACATTGAATCTATTTCCATTCTGTCATCCTTTTTTTAAAGAACTGAGTCATGGGATGATGCTTTTTTTTTTTGTTAGAAGATATTCATAATTAGTGATGTATGTTCTAGCTAAGATGTCATCACTACAAATTACATTTATGGAATGCCACATGTATATAACACTCTGTTATATCCTTTATTGAATCACAGAACAAGTTTTCTCCTTCTCTCACAAAATTACCCTTCTGATGTTTGAGAGCTGTCATGTGTGCCTTCCCACATGTTTCTCCTCCCTCTCCCCACAAAGCTTTCTCTTTTTCAGGTTTAATATCTTCAGTTCCTTTCAACATCGAGACAGCCTTGTGTAATGGAAAGAGGGATGACTTGGAAGAAGGACGTCGTGGATTTGAATTTTGACTCTGTCCTTACCTCTGTGGCTGTGGGTAGTAAACCACCCTCTCTGGACCTCAGTTTCTTTGTCTGTAAAATGAAAGAGGTGGCCTAGATGACGTCAAAGGACCCTTTCAGTCCTAAATCTATGATCTTCCCACTTTTTCTTCTATAGCAGCTTTGTTCCCTTTTATTATTTTGCTCTTCTTATGTGATATATGATAATTTGTCAATATACCTCCCGAGATGTATTATCAGGACCAAGATTCTCCATTCCAGATGCCCTGGTAACAGGGCAAAGGACACTAGAACCTCTACTTACTTTATTCTAATCTAGACTCAACTTTCATAAGCGGAAACTAAGATCACAGTTGTTTTGTTGTTGTTGTTTTTACCAACCAGGGTAAGGGCTGGGGTGGAAAAGACTGTGTTAGAGCAACAGTTACTCTGTAAAATTCCCTCTTTCTGTTCTACATAAACTTCTTTCTAGCTATAGTCTGTACCCAGTGCAGTTGATTACATGAACCCCCCCCAAGTATAAGTCTTTACACTTAGTCCTAACTATAGTTGTCTTGATAGTTTTGGCCCATTGTTCCAGCTTGTTACGATTTTTCTACATCTTGATTCTTTCATCCAGGACATTAACTTCTCAATATTATGGCAACTGACAGTTTGTTTAGAGGGAAAGGAACTTTGTTAGGTCTTAGTGATGTAAGAGAATGTAACAGGTCAACTTAAATACCTTACTCCTGTTTGAGGGTCACTGGAGAACAGGAACTGTTTTTTGCTTTAAAACTTTTAAAATCTCCATCACTTAGCACAAGGGCTGCCTACTGTGGTTACTTAATGTTTATTGACTAGTTGAAAGAGACAGAGATCAAAATATATGCACCCAAATAATTGTATAGTATTTTGGAAAGGAAAATCTCCTTTTATCCCTTCCCTTTTCACCTCTCTTCTCTCACCCAAGTAAAGAGATAGTAATTTGGGGAAGAAAGAAGGCATTAACCACTGAGGGGATCAAAGAATCTTTCCTGCAGGCACTGGTCCCTGAACTGTGCTCTTTGAAGGCAGTTAAAGATTCCAAAAGGTGGAAGGAAAATGAGAGGGCAGTACAGACATGGGACAGCCACTTTTGCATAGGAGGACATGGCTAGTTTGGCTTGAATGGAGAGTTGTGTGAAAGAGACAGTAATAGGAAATGAGATTTTTCCCTCAATAGAGATGGCGGTGGTTATGATTTTATTGATAGAAGGAGTAGGAAATGGACCGAAGAACACAAAGTGGGAAAAATGACTCAGAGGACATTTGGAAACTCAGGATCAGACAATCAGTAGTCAGTCGGTGTCAAGAGTTGGAAAGGGATTTGGAGATCATCCAGTTTCTAATTTGACAGATGGGAGAATTGAGTTGTTGAGATCAGTCAACTATCAATCAGCCGGCATTCATTGAATAACTACGTTGTGTCAAGAACTGTGCTGAACCCTGGAGATATAAAGAAAGGGGGAAAACATTACCTGTTTTTAAGGAGTATACAGTCTCATGGGGGAGACAGTATATGGATAACCTATGGACAATTGAGAAGAGTCTCAGATGGAAGGCACTAAGACTAAGGAGGACTGGGAGGGCCTTTTACAGAAGGTAAGACTTCAGCTGAGATTGGAAGGAAGCTGGGAAGCTAGGAAGTGAGTTCCAGATATAGGTTACAGCTAGTGAAAACATTTAGAGTTGGGTGATGGAGAGTCCAGTGGGGAACATCAAGGAGGCTAGTGTCACTAGATATCAGAATACATGGAAGGAAGTCAGGTGTAAGAAGACCTGAAAGTCAGGAAGGGGCCAAATATTAAAGAGTTTTAAAAGCCAAACAGAAGATTTGTGTTTGATCCTGGAGGCAAAAGAGGGCCACTGGAGTTCCTTGAATAAGGTGTCTAATATAGACATTCACATGTTCTTATGTTAGAGATATGAGACTGGAATTCAGAAGAGAGGTTAGGACTGGACAAGTAGATAAGAGTCATCTGCTTAGAGATGGGAATTGAAATCCACTGGAGTAGGTAAGATCACCAGTTGCAATAGTATGGAGGACAAAGAGTAGGGGAGTTCAGGACAGAGCCTTGGGGGAAACCCATCGTTAATGGATAGGACCTGGATGAAGATCCAACAAAGGAGATAGAAGGAATGGTCAGACATGTGGGAGGAAAACCATCAATATCCTGAAAATCTAGGGAGAAGAGACTGTCAAGGAAAAGATGGTGATTGGCAGTATCATCAAGAAGGATGAAGAATGAGAAAAGGCTATTGGTTTTGGAGAGAGGGCTGGCAGGAGAAGGTGTCACACTTATGGGAGATGGTGAAGAGATGCTTCTGCCGAGCCTGGAAGAGATTGAAAGAGAAATGGATGAATGAGAAATCGGCAGACCCCTTGTACTTTTGAGTTGTATTTATTATCATCTCACATTTATAGAGCACTACACTTTTTATTTTATCCTGACCAATTGTGTAATAATTATTAATAATAATAGCTAACATTGCGCAGTGCTTCAAGGTTTACAGAGTGCTTACAAAAATGACCTCCTTCAGTCCTGAATACTACCCCATAAGGTAGATAAATGCCCTGATTTGATTGTTGGGGTTAATTGAGAATGGGAGAAGTTTAATAACTTGCTTAAGGTCACAAAGTGAGTTAGGAATAGAGCCCAAACTCAAATCTGGGCCTCTTGATTCTGTTGACAAAGACAAAATTCTTTAAATTAAATATTCAATTAATTTACCATTTCTTTTCCTTCCCAATACAATTTCCTTCAAAAGTAGAAGAGGAGGAGATTATTCCTTCATTGACATTATTATGCCAGCTTTTAAAAGTTACAGAATAATGAATATAGGAGGTGAAACAGCCCTTAGAGATCATTGGGTCCATTTCACTAATCCTCTTCAGATAAGAAAGCGACAGAGAGGTTAAATGATTTTCATTTTATCCCGTCCCATTTCAACTTTTTCCTCTCTTCATCTTGCCCTTCTTCCATCTTTCCTCTCCTTTCCCTTTTCCCCTTCTCTCCAGCTTTTCCCACCAGGAGGGGAATGGAGGGGCTTCTCATGGGTCTGACCCCACTCTGATTTGTCCAGCACCCTTTCTAACCCTGGCCAATTCTTCCGGCTAACCCCTCACCCCACTTTTACCAGAGATAGCATATTAATGCAGAATTTAAAGTGGACAACTGATTGGCACAGCCTAGTGGAGCTCAGAGCTCAAGTATTCTGAAGTAGCCTCAGTCTCCCTTATAGGAGGGATGCCAGGTGCATGACACTATGCTTGACAATTCTGTGATTTTCTCAATTTCATATAAGGCTAGTGGGAGAAATAGGAGTAGACCCGAAGTCTCCCAGGTGTTCAGGCCAGCGTGCTGTTCTTGGCACCAAACTGTATTTGCAGGTAGTCTGTGTGTTTTAGGGATATTCTCTCATATGAAAAGAATAATGTACGTTTTGGGTTCTTTGGGTTTTAGAGCTTCTGATCGTCCTTTGTTTTATTTCCTTGACTCCTGGCACTGATATTTCAAAAGTGCTCTTTTGACTCCAGGCCCTCCTGTTTAAATAAGTGAAAGTTGAATTTGCCTTAAAAAAGTTGTTATTTCAATATGCATCAGCTATGGAGGGAGGAGGAGCTGGGGAGGGGGGTGAAGGGGAAAGTAAGAGCATCAATTATGTAACCATGTTAACTTTTCTAAAAAATAAATATTAATAAATGTTTAAAAAAACAAAAAAAGTTGTTATTTCAGGAGATTATTGCTTCTCTGAGAGGTTCCTTTGGGAATTCCAAGTTCTCTATAAGGTCTCAGATTATTTAAAAATATTATTAAAATTTTTTATATTTTTATAATTTTTATTAAATTAACAATATTTTAAATATTAAATGTAATTTATAAATATTTATTTTTAAAAATAAATTACAGATTTGGGGCTCGAAGAGATCCTCGATATCATCTCTTTATTTTACAGATGAGGAAATAGGCCAAGAAAGGGTTAAGCAACTTGCTGAAAGTCATGTTGAGTGACAAGCAACTTTATCTCCCAAGGGACATCCCATAGACATCTTAAGCTCAACATGTCCAAAACCAAACTCACAATCTTTGGCCTTACATCCTCACCTCTTCTTAACCTCCTTATTTCTCCTGAGGATTCTATTATCCTTCCAGTCACCTAGGCTCCTAACTAAATGTCCTGTGGCATGTCACCATCTCTTTCTCCCAATCATTGGGTTCTGTTTTGAGTTTTGTTCATTGGGAACAACTAGAGGGCATTTCAAACCATTCTCTCAATGGAGTAGGATCTTGATTGCTTATGTTTTCTAAGGCCAGCCTTAAGCTGCCGGTTCTGTAAAACAGCATGGAACATTTTGGGGGTATGGATGGGGTGGCTGGTGGGGATAGCAGGATAGAGAGTCTACAAATAGCACCCTAAAACCTGGTCCGGTCTGGTTCTCTTGGCTCTATCAAATCTTAAATGTCACTGTTCTTTTAGGTTACTAGAAGAAAATGAAACCAGGCAAAGAGGGGATGGGAAGTGTCTTGGTCTCCTCATTAACAGAGTAGGGCACAAACATTCTTAACCATGTTAAAGTTGGAATTTCGTCTCCTTTCCCCGGCTTAGCATTTTGCTCCAGCTTTTAAGTAATGAAGAATTCTAGTTTCCAGGGTTGTTTTCCCTCTATTTTCTCTGCAGTTTAGCTTATACTATCTTTAAATAGCTGTAGAGCCTTTCATTGACTTTCAGGAAATTGGCCATCTCCATGGATGGAGAAAGATTCAGAAGTAGCCATTTGGTATGGAATTGGAGGACTTATTTTGTCTCTACCATTGACTTGCAGTAAAACCTTTAACAAGACACTTCTAGGTTTCAGTTTCCTCACAAGACACTCCAACAAATAACCCACCAAAGTCCTATATTACCCAAAATAAGACCAGTTATTCCTTTTTAAAAAAATTTAAGCCTCTACCTTCCATCTCAGAATCAATACTATGGCTTGATTCTAAGGCAGAAGAGCGGTAAAAACTAGGCAATTGGGGGGGAGGGGGTAAGTGATCTGCTCAGGATCACCCAGCTAGGTGAGGCCAAATTTGAACCCAGGATCTCCTGTCTCTAAGCCTGGCTCTCCAGCCACTAAACCACCTAGCTGCCTCCAAAAGTCAATTATTCTCTACAGATGTTGGGAATGAACTGTTTTAACCTTATAACTGGGGAGAAAAATGACATAAAGTTGTTGGTGTCAACTAATGCAGAATAATGGATTTGGACAAAATTATCCAAATTGATAAGAGGATAAACTGTAAATGAATAGTTATCATTCAGGAAAAGTTGTGTGTGTGTTCTTGTGTGTGGATGGAATGGGGCCCATGCCAGGCCCTAAATAGAATGCTGCCTGCTTGTTTTTGCCACTACTTGGGTAACTTTCTGTTACTGGACCCTGGGGATCAGAGTTCCTCTTTCAGTATCATGGCCTTTTCCCTGAACTTCTGGCAAAATCTTCTTAGCCATTTAAAGGTTAGAGATTGCCGTACTCAAAAGACTCTCAGTCCCCCCCAAACACTTTGCCCCTTCTCATCTCCACGTGTTTAGTTCTCCCTACTTGGAATTCTCTCTCTCCTCTCCTCTCTTCTC
>NC_058135.1:241659953-241674653 GCF_016433145.1 Gracilinanus agilis
TCCTCTCTTCTCTCCTCTCTTTTTTCTCTTCTTTCTCTCCTCTCTCTCCTCTCCTCTCCTCTCTCTCTCTCTTCCTCTCCTCTCTCTCTCTCTCTCTCTCTCTCTCTCTCTCTCTCTCTCTCTCTCTCTCTCTCTCTCTCTCTCTCTCCTTTCTCTACTCTCCCTCTCTGTCTCCTTCCCTCTCTCTTTCTCTCTTTCCTCTCTCCTTTCCCAGCCAATGGGGCTATTTATCGAAACCCTACTCTTATTTAAGCTTTAATTCAAAACCATCCTCTCTAGGCAGCTTTCTCTGCTCACTCTCCTCTTGGGTGCCTTTGATCCTGAATCCCTATCTTCTTTTGTTTATACTGCTCATGCCATCTATCTTATCTGCATTCTGTTGTGGTCATTTATGTTGGTATCTTGTCCTTTCTTCTAGATAAAGCCCTTTAAAGACTGCAGTGTTTGTCTTCTTCATCTTTATCCCCTAGAGGGTCCAGCTCAGAGCCCAGAAAAAAGCATGTCCTCAAAAGGTGGTGCTCCTTTAAAGAAAGGGGGTGGGGGTAGATATTAGCATGTAACCCAGTAAAAACAAGCACTGTTTTATGACCAGCAAGATCTTATGATCACAGCTTAGAGCTAGAAGGAACCCTAGAGGCCATCTGCTCTAACCCCTTCATTTTACAGATAAGGAAGCTGCAGCCCAGAAAATTACGGGCTTTGATGAAAAGCATACAAGGCAGGATTTGATCCCAGGTCCTTTGCTTCTACTCTTTCTCATTGTTTTTTTTTTTTTTCCCCACACATCTCTCTGTCCCTGATGATGATACATAATAGGAATTAAGTGGGAAGACCTTCACTAAGGTTAAACCACAAAAACCACCACCACCAAATCTACAACCTAATTTTATAGAACTGGGAAATGTGTAGTTACAAAATAAGTCTCCTGACAAATATGTAAGGGGTGAGGGGAGGTGCAGCTAGGTGGCTCAGTGGACTAAGAGCCAGACCTAAAGATGGGAGGTGTTGGGTTCAAATCTGGATTGAGTCACATCCTAGCTGAGTGACCCTGGACAAATTACTTAACCCCCATTGTCTAGCTCTTTACCACTCTTCTGTCTCAGAACCATCACACACAGTATTCATTCTAAGATGGAAGGTAAAGGCTTTGAGGGGGGGAATTATATAAATATATATAATATATATCATAATATATATAAATAAATATAAATAATATTGGCCTCTACCATTTCATCAGAAATATTCCGGATACCATAGTTTAGAAAGAATATTGGCCAGCTGGGGAATACATGGAGAGATGGCACCAGGATGACAGGGATCTCGAGAACATTGAAAGAATTAGAGATATTCAGCTTCACGAAACAACATTTCTTAAATGACAATGATAAGGGACAACTCGATATCACAGTGAATAGAGAGCTAGGCTTGGAGTCAGGAGGACCTGGGTTCAAATCTGGATTCAGACACAGAGTAGCTATGTGACTCTGGAAAAGTCATTTAACTCTACTCCTTTTCCCCTTTTGTCTTAAAGTTGTTAAGACAGAGGGTAAGGGTTTTCAATAATGTCAGCTATATTCAAGGTATTGTGGTGGATGCTGGGGGGGCACAAAGTTCAGAATGAAAGTCCTTATTATTCAAGAAACTTATTATTCAACTGAAAGAGGAAAATCATGACATCATATATTTGGAGGAGGGATTAAACCCGTTTTTCTCTTGAATTCTAGAAAGCGGGACTTGGGAGTGCTGGGTGGAAGAGCCAAGGAAGTAAATTAAAACTGTGGGTACCTTTTGACCCAGCAGTCCCATGATTAGGTGTATTTCCAGGTGATCAGGGGAAAAGGAAAAGAACCTACATATTCTAAAATATTTATAGCAGCTCTCTTAGTGGTGGCAAAGAATTAGAAACTGAAGGGATGCCCATCAATTGGGGAATGGCCAAACAAGACATGGTATATGATTGTGATGGAAATCTTCTGTGCCATAAGAAATGATGATGATGGGCTAATTTTGGAAAAACATGGAAAACCTGCATAAATTATAAAGAGTGAAGTGAACAGAACCAAAAGAACGTTCTGTACAGCAACAGAAATATTGTTTGAAGAATGATTTGTGGATATCTACCTCCAGAGAAAGAATTGATAAATAGAAATAATTAAGAAGTATACATGTATTTTTTTTTTGTCAGATGATGCCTTCTCTAATGGGAGAAGGGGAAGGAGGAGTTAACTGGGTATTTTAATGTAATAAATAGGTAAATTTTAAAAATATATTTTAGTATAAGGAAAACCAGAACTTTGAAAAAATGCACTAAGCTGCCTTGTGAGATAGCGAGCTACTTATTTATTAGTAGAGTTCTTCAAGCAGAGGCTGAATCATCCTTTGTTGGGGATATATATCAATTGAATGTAGTGCCTAGATCTGGGCATCTTTTTTTCCTGCTGACTCTGAGATTCCTTGATATTTGTTAGCTTGGTTCGTGTAGAACTATTGGCCTTCTTGAAGGTCAGTCACTAGGTGCTGCCTCTAAACTTATAATCTTAAAATTCATTGCTCTTCCTGGTAAAATTCTCTACTCATTTAGGGTTCGAAATTAGCTGAAAGAAGTTCCCTTCTTTCTGGTCCTTGATTCTACTTGTGTCCCAGTTAAATTCTTTTTTTGTTATTGTGTTCTGAATTTCCTTTAGTTTTGGAGTTTTCCTTAAATGGTTACACAAGCCAGCTCTGGACAGATATCCAAGAGAGACTTCTGCACTCTTCCTTATTTTCTGCTTTTCCATTTCTCCAAAAGCCCCATTTTTGTTCTCATCTCTAGTCTATCGAGTCACTAGCATCCCTCTCTTTGAAGTGCCCCCTCCACAGGAGCAAGAAACTTATGTATCTTAAGTTTCCCCAAAATCTTCCAGTCTTCTCAGTACCAATATTAGTATAGACTCGAGCAGATCTGCAACTCAATGACGTTTCTCTTAGGCCTACCTCAGCCAGACTGCTTAAGCCACACAGATTTTGGAAAGGGTTTTTATTTTGCCACAAAGACTCATTGTAGACTGTTCTCTGAAGACACTGGGCCAATATGCTGTGGCAGCCAGAAAGGCCCACAAAATGCTGGACATCAGGAGTGGAATTAGAAAAAAACAGAAAACACTTTCCTCCGCTGGACTAGACTGGGGTATGTTTGTACCTGGGATGCTCAGTGCCCCTTGGGTTGCTGCTCCCTGGGGACACATGGTAGGGCGAAAATAGACTGTCAGCTAAAATGGATGGGATGGGGGCTCCCTGAGGGCAGACTAAAAAGATGATGAGATTTCATACTGGAAAATTGTTGGCTGACAGAGAATTCTTCTTTCAAAGTACGTGGCACAGCCTTTTACTTTTTTCTTTTGTAAAAAAAAAAAAATTTTGAACTTTAAAAAAAAGCCCAATATTGTTACTTACCAATGAACCCACTCCTCTCTCTCCTCTTTAGTGGAGGAAAACAGTTACCACTGTGGCTCTGTCTGAAATTGGGCACATCATTCTGTACCTATTTTCTCTCTCTCCCCCCTTTCAATAGACCTTGTTCTACTGTCATATCCTCTGAAGTCAAGATTGGTAACCCCATGGGCCAAGTTCTGAAGTATTGCAATATTTTTTCAATTATATTTTTCTGATCATCAATTAAATTGTTTTCTTGGCTTGGTTTATCTTTGCTCCACATCATTTTGTGCAAATCTTCCTATATTTCTCTGAATTCTTCATACTCATTGTTTCTTATGGTGCAGTAAAAATTGGTTAGACTCAACAGGCTTTAATTTGTTTATCTATTTACAGTTTTTCTGGTTCTTTGGTATTACCCCCCCTCTCCCCCGAAAAAGTTACTATAAATATTTCTGTATATACAGTGCCTTTTCACTGTCTTTGACCTCCTTGGGGATATATACGTAGTAATAATATTATTGGCTTTATACAGTTTAGTGATTTTATTTTTAGTCTTATTCGAAGTTGTTTTCCAGAAGAGCTGGACCAACAACTTTCCCATCAGAACTGTGTTCCTGTCATCCCTCTAACATTGATCACTTTTTGCCTTTTTTTGTCACCTTTACTCCTGTGCATGAGAGGTGAAAGCAAAGAGCTATTTTAGTTTACATTTTTCACTAGGAATAGCCTCTCATCTGGTTGCTTATAAGCAGACATTTTTTTCCCCCAAAGCATCTCATTGATATCTTTTGAGAATTAGGACTATTTTTTCATAAGTCAGTGTTTTATATTTTTTATTGATATAAAAAAAGCTTTTCTTTTTTTTTCATCCTTGAGATTTCCCGTTTTCTTTCTTTTTTATATTTTATTTCCCCCAATTACATGTAAATGTTTTAATATTCATTTAAGACATTTTTGAGTTCGAAATTCTCTCCCTCCTTCCCTTCCTTTCTCCCTCCCTCCCTTCCTTTTCCCCTCCCTGAGATGGTAAGCATTCTAATTTAGATTTTACATGTGCACTCATGTAAAACATTTTTCCATATTAGGCATTTTTTGGAAGAGATCACAAACAAAAAAAAAAGGAGAAAAAGAAGAATGCTAACTTCTGTCCTCTGTTTATTTAAGAGATTCCCCCAGCCATTGTTGTTCAGGGTGACTTCTTCCATTGTAATCCAATTTTTAAAAAATGATGTGATCTTTTATGCTTAGTTCATGTACCCTTTGGGTGTATATTGTGGTATAAGATGTTGGTATTAACCAAATTTCTGCTAAATTACTTTCTCCTGTAGTTTTTCTCCATTTGTAATCAAGTGGAGAGTCTTTATTCCCATGGCCGCTGTTCTTTCTTTTATGGAACATTAAACTATTCCATTGGATTGCTTCTGTATAATAAGCCCATTTGATTAATCAATTCTTCTTTTTTTTTTTAAGCCTATACTAAATAGTTCTAATTATTGCTGTTTTATAATATAGCTTCGCCTCTGGTAATGCTAGCCCGATTTTGCTTCTTTAAAAAAAAAAAAAAAAAAGGCCATTTTTTGGAGATCTTTGACTTCTTACTCCCCCAGATGACGTTTGGTATTATTTTGTCAATTTTTATGAGGTTAACCTTGGAGGTTTGGTATGGTACCATATCTATCCTTTATTTTCCCTTCTCATTACTACTACCCTAAGACCTGATCCTGTCAAGTTAGAGCAGAGGTTCTTAACCTGTAGTCCATGGACCACCAAAGGTCTCAGAATAGATTCACAGGGCTCGTGAAGTTGGTTAAGAGAAAATGACATCATTACTTCACTAACCTCTAATTGAAGTTTAACATTTCTCTCTGAGAGAGGTCCATAAGCATCACTCTGCTACCCATGGGGTCCATTATACACAAAAAAAGGCTTAATCATTGTAGAAATGAGGCTCCCCTTCCTCATCACTATTAGAAATCCCTTCTGACCAACTGCCACCAATAGTCAAGCCATCAGTCAGTAAGCATTTATGAAGTTCCTTCCAGGTGCTAAGTGCTGGAGAAATGCAGGGAAAGGCTTCGGAAGACAGATCTAGTCCTCAAGGAGCTCACAGTCTAATGGAGAAGACAACATGCCAACAACTACATCCAGACAAGCTACAATCAGGATAAAGAGGAAATTATCAGCAGAGGGGAAGACACTAGAGTCACGAGATTGGGAAAGGCATTCTGTAGAAGGAGGGACTTGAAGGAGATCAGGGGAGCCAAGAAGCAGAATTGAGGAAGGAGAGAGCGTTTTTGCATCAGGGCTCTCCAAATGTCCAGAGCTGGGAGATGGAGAGTCCTGTTCAAGGAACAGCAAGGAGCCCAGTGCTATTGGATCAAAGAATACTTGGCAGGGGTGGGTGGGTCGGGGAAGGGGGTAAGAAAGACAAATAGGCAGAGCTCTGGAACTGGCAGTGCCCTCTAGATTGGTCCTGCTCTCGGCTCAGCCTTGATAGCCATCATTTGTAGAGAAGGGACCAGTTATCTTCATCAGTGGTCATTCGCAGGGCAGGCGAACCAGCTGAAGCAGCGAGGCTCCCTGAAGGAGAGACAGCAGACAGTGTGTGCAGAGCAGATCAAATCACCACCAACAACCATCTTGAATTCCCTTCAGACCTTGATGGAGATGATCCAGTACCCTGTTCCCCAGAGCTTTTGGAATAGCCCAGTGCCCTCAGCCATCATCCCAAGAAGCAACCTTTATGGAGATTTTTGGAGATTTTGGAGATGCTCCCTGCTAACTAGTCTTACAGGTGCTAGAACCCCAGTTACTGAAGACTCTGAAAAAAAAGTTCTTGTTACCCAAGGCTTTGGCATGGCCCAATGGTTTAACTTAAGGAATCAAAAGACTTTTATCAGGAAAGATAAAGAAGAGGTGGGATTAAAATCTGCTTTGCCTCTGAACCTGAAGGACAATATGACCTTTCATCCTGTTTGCAGCTGAAACCTTCCACATGTATCGTCTCCTTCAGAATATGAGTTTTTTGTGTTTTTTGAATTTTTGAATTTTTATTTTTATTTTGAATATTTTCCCATATTTACATGTTTCATATTCTTTCCCTCTCCCCAAACCTCCCTAACCCCCCATTAGCTGACGCACAATTCCACTGGCTTTTGCATGTATCATTGATTAAGCCCTAATTCCATATTATTGATAGTTGGATTAGAGTTATTGTTTAGTGTCCTCATCCCCAATAATATCCCCATCAGCCCATGTGATCAAGCAATTGTTTTTCCTCTGTTTCTCTTCCCACAGTTCTTCCTCTGGATGTGGCTAGTTTTCCTTCTCGTAAGTCCCTCAGCCTTGCTCTGGCAGAATACAAGTTTTTTTGGAGAACAAGGACTGCCTTGCCTTTCTATTTGTATCTCCCATGTTTCGCACAGTGTTTTGTAAAGAACAGACACTTAGGAGACAGCTAGGTGGCTCAGTGGCTAGAGAGCCAGGTCTGGAGATGGGCAGCCCTGGGTTCAGATGTGAGCCCAGACACTTCTTAGCTGTGTGAGCATGAGCAAATCACTGAGCCCCAATGGCCTTGTCCTTACTGCTCTTCTGTCTTGGAACTAAGATCTAGTATCAGTTCTAAGACAGAAGGTAAGGGTATAAAAAAAAACAAAAAAAAAATGTAGTAAATGTGTCAATCATTCATCATTTATTCATTTGAATATTTGAAATTTATTCACTTGAAATCGAGTTAATATAGTAGGCTGCTAATTTTTTCAGCCTTCAATCTCCTCCCTTATCATAGTCAACCCTCTTCTACTAAAATTATTTTTCTTAGAATACTATTTTAATCATGTTATCTCAGTACTTTGAGGAACGTCAAGGATCTAGTATTTCTTTGTAACCTGATTATTTATCTAAATCTTACGAAGTTACTTGAGACTCTGAGATATTAAGGGACCCCTTCTTGAAACCATGTTTTTAAATGCATAAATTAAAATACTCTGGGTTACAAGGGAAACCAATCCTATTGAAATACAGTTATTGGGTATGTAGAACTCAGATAAAATTGCTTGCCAGCTCTGGGAGAGGGTGGAAAAGGAAGGAAGGTGACAATTTGGATCATATAACTTTGGACAGCTTATGTGGAAATTTGTTATTACATGTAATTGGTAAAAGAAAATATCTTTATAATTAAAGAAAAAAAATTTAAATATATTATGAAATACAGTTATTGGGGCAGCCAGGTAGCACAGTAGATAGAGTACCAGATTTGGAGTTGGGAGGACCTGGGTTCAAATCTGGCCTCTGACACTTCCTAGCTGTGTAACCCTTGGCAAGTCACTTCACCCCAATTGCCTGGCTCTTACAACTCTTCTGCCTTGGAACTAATACTTAATATTTATTCTAAGACAGAAGGTAAAAAAAGAAAGTTATCATCCTAGGAAAAAAAGAAAAACAAGTTCACAGAATCCATATTGAGAACCCTTGATCTATAGTCATTCCTACCCCAAATGGGTACAAGCACATTTTAAATTATAAAGCACTGTATAAAAATACAAGCATTTTTTTTAATTGTTAATCAACGTGTCTTGAAAGAATGATTGGTCTGATCTATCCCATCACTAGCTACCTTCTAAACACTGGGAGCAGGTTTGGGTCATCTGGTACCAACTGTCTCTGAACAGGAAAGCCACCCTCACTGGACCCCACTTCCCTCTCTTTTCCCCCTTTCCATCCCCCAACACCCACCACAAAAAAAATCTATCCATTCTCTGTTTAAAGACTTGCCAGACTAGAGGATTTACTCCCTCTCGAGGCAGTTTTTCCCAATTCTGCACAGCTATGTCAGTCAAAAGTTTTCCTGCTACAGAGTCAAAAATATACCTTTCTGTGTTTAACTGATTACCTCCTGGCACTGAGTCAAACAAATCTATAATCTTTCTAGGTGGAGGTCCTTTAGGTGCTCAGACAGCTACTATCTTCCCATTCTCCCTGTGAGGTTTTTCCTTCTAGGTAGCATTGTGGAGAAAGTATTGGACCAAGAGTCAGGGAAGACCTGAGATTAAATCTTACCTCAAGCACTTATTAGATTTGTGACACTGGCAAGTCACTTCCTCAGTTTCTTCATCTGTCAAAAGGAGACAATAATTCCCAGTTCCCCAGGGGCTCTTATGATATTGCAAATGGGAAAATGAATTCAAAGTGCTCCATAAATCATAAAGAACTACATAAATATTCATCGCAATTATTGTTTATTATTATTTTAAACTCTTACCTTCTGTCTTAGAATTGATTTAAGTGTTGGTTTTAAGATAGTAGGATGGTAAGAGTTAGGCAATTAAGGTTAAGTGACTTGCCCAGGATCATAGAAGAATCTAAGGTCAGATTTGAATCCAGGACCTCTCTATCCACTGAGCCTCCTAACTGCCTCCCACCATTATTATTACTATTATTAATAAAACATAATCACTTTCCTTGACAGTCTCATCTGGCATTATCTCCAATTCTCTCTCCTTCATTGTCATTCTCTCCTGGATCGCTTAGCTCGTAGTTTTTCAGTGTTCATCATAAAATGTACTCCATGGAAGAAGAGGGTATCACTGTCACTCATCTCCCTTGTTCTAGATTCCCCCTTTAATTCCCCCAACTCCTACACACACCCAAAAAGTGGATGCTATCTTAGCAAGACCATGTTAGTTTATTTTGTCTGCTCCATCACCTTCTATCATCATATTGAACAGGATGTCCACGGAATCTCATGCTAATCATTCCTTCCCATTCTTGTACTTGTCTGGGTGGGTTTTTTTTTTTTTTTAATCTAAGTGTAGGTTTTTACTTTTATTTTTTCCTATTGCATTTTGTCCCATTTGACTCGGCTCTTGTAGCGATTCACATTTATATAGTTTTAGGATTTGTGAAGCCCTTTCATATTGTTCCCATTTTACAGATGGGGAAACTGAGTTTCTGAAAAGTTCCAACAATTTGTTCACTGTCACACAACTAACTGTTGTGTGTCTGAGGCTGAATTTGATCTGTCATCTTCTGACTCCAAGTCTAAGACTCTCTCAGCTTTGTTCAGGTTGCTAGTCTAGCCTGCCAGGCTCTTTTTGAAGCCTAATTTTGCATTTTTTCCCCCCTGAATTATGTCCAGATGCTGCACGAAGCTTTTTCCAGAGTAACTTTTCTGTTTACTTTAGATATCCCTAAATAATTGTGTATCAGATGCTGAGTAAAGCTTGCCTAACCTTTAAACTTTTATATCTTTAAGGGAAGAGGCTGGTTTCTTTCTCTCTCTTTTAGTCCTTCTGATGTTCTGCAAAGTCTGCTTTTTATAGAGTACATATTTTCCTAGGGCCAGAGGGAAAAGAGTCTGCTCTGCTACTTCTAGCTGTGGGACAACTCCTCTGAGCCTCAAGTTTCTGCATCTGTGAAATGACAGTTGAATGAGGTGATCTTGAAGGAGTTTTCCAACTCTGAATCTTGAGGTTCGATGAGGGAGGATCAAGTCCAATCAGGCCATCAGCTATTAAGCATTGATTGAGTGCCCACTGTGGGGCAGACAGTCAGGCCTGGAGAGGGGAGCTTGTGGGTTCAAATCTGGACTCAGACACTTCCTGGTACTTTACACTTATCTCATTTGATCCTCATGATAATTTTATAAGATAGGTGCTCTTATTACCCCATTTTACAAATAAGGGGACTGAGGCAGAGAGAGATTAAATGACTTGCTCAGGGTCACATACCTAATAATTATCTGATTTAAAATTTGAACTCAGATCTTCCTGATTCCAGATAAGAGGACTGTATCAACTATGTCACTTAGCTGTCTAAGAATCTTTATGTATGTCTTGGAATCGAGGGCAGGGCAGGTGGAGAATGGGAGTACATACAAGTACATTTTTTTAAAAAACTCTCTCCTAGTATCTTAGAATCAATACTATGTATTGGTTATAAGTCACAAGAGAAGTAAAGGCTAGGGAATGGGGGTTAAGTGACTTGCTCAGGGTCACACACAGCTAGAAAGTATGTAAGGTCAGATTTGAACCCAGGGTCTCTCATCTCCAGTCCTGGCTCTCAATCCATTGAACTACTCGGCTGCCCTATAAATAATTGTTAGTAATAATTTTTTTTTCTCTTAATCTAATCAGTATAGTTAGACAAGCAGATTTATTCATTTTACTTATGAAAAATCATTCCTACTCATTCCAGAAATAAAATCCAAGGGATGAGCCTCTTGTTCATGAACCCTTCCTGGGAACCATCTAAGGAAAATATAACATCTACAGCCATTAATTAATCGGAGGGATTCCCAGGGACTCTTGGCACAGATGTGGGGGTCGCTGTTATAACTGGCCCAAATGACCACCAGGAAGAAAAAAAGATTGGAAGCGTGGACAGTGGTATGCCAGGATGGGTTGGAGTCAAGGAATTTGGGGGCAGTTGTTTGACCTCCATTCGGCATTGCCCATCACTGTGAGGATGGGGTCTGATCTCTTCTAGATGGTTGTTCCTGTGCCCCACTCTATCGTCTCATGCACCCCTCTTTGGAGCCCTCTGCTGCAGCAGCTACAAGTTTGATATGACACAACGGCATGGCATGGCAACCAAGAAAGTTTACTCAGCCTCAGTTTACATTAAGGGGAGCTCAGTGTTTAAGACCAGGAAGGGGGCATCCCATTGTCTAACGTACCGACTGTCAATAATCTCACCAGTAGCTAATCTCTATGTATATATGGACCTTTGCTTGTATTTACTTAGAATCCTTCAGAATGTCAACCAAAGTGTTTACTTTTTTTCCCTCCAAATCCAGAGTGATATTCAGTTAATAGAAGAACAAAATTATTTCACGTGCTGGATCTGTTAAACCAGATGAAAACAAACTCCCTCTCTATCTAGAACTACTTTGTGTTATGGCCCAACAGGAACCTGATTTAAGTACCCCAGGCAATTTATAACCCCCATGGTGTACCAGGAAAGGCTACTGAAAGTACCACTAAAAGGCTGCATTAATTTAGGACACATTTGGTAGCATCTGTACATCCAAACTATGCAAAAAATGGCACAGTTTAAAAACAAATCTTGCAGAGTCTTACATTTCACTTTTTTTTTCTTTAAAAGGAGTGAGAGGTATACAGTGGGGCTAAATGCCTTACAGATTTAAAAAAAAAAACCAATTACTCTAAAGCCAGCATTTTCATTGTTACTTTCATCTTCATCATCTTCTTCATTTTCCTCACCTTCTTCCTCCTGTTTTCTTCTTCTTCTCAGCTTGACATCTCTTCCTTTAGTCATGAGCATATGTGTTTGTATACATATATGTAGATATGTATGCATGTGGCACTCCCACACATGTTGTATGTGTGCCATCTTGTTTGATCCTCACAACTCTGGGAAGTAGATAGGAGTTATTATCATTATTATAACTGTTTTCCGGAAGAGGAAACTCAGACTGAGAGAGGTTTAGATTATACTCAGCTAGGAAGAAACTGAGACACAACTCATAATCTAACGTTTTTCTCTACTCTTCTACCTCATTCTGGACACCGTATCTTAGGAAAGGCTTAGCTAAGGTAAGAAGTGTCCAGAAGAGGACAAATGGGGTAATAAAGGCTCTTGAGTTCATTTCATGGGAAATCTGTTGGAAAAGAATAAAATCTGAAATATCTCATTGGAAAAACAACTCACCTGGAAAATAGATCCAAGAAAAAAAAAATTTAAAAAATGGAGGAAAATCTGAAAGCCTGTTGGAAGAATTTAGAATGTTTAACTTTATTTTATTTTTTAGAAAAATATTTTCCATGGTTACATGATTCATGTTCTTGCTTTCTCCCCACACTCCATACCCCCTAGTAGCTGACACACATTTCCACTGTTTTTTTCCTGTGTCATTGATCAAGACCTATTTCCATATTAAGAATTGAGAATGTTTAGCTTGAAGTAGATTTGGGATGAGGTGAGCATGATAGCATTTGAAAATCTCTCCTATAAGGCTTCTTAACCAACTCCTAGCCTTAGCTTTGGGTGGAATTTGCAAAGTGGCAAATTTAGTCTAAGTCTAAGAAAAATTTTGTAAAAATGAGACCTCACAAAAAGGAGGACATTGTATTTCCGGAATTCATGGAGATCTTCAAGGAAAAGATATAGTAGGCACTCAGTATTTGGTATTTGACCGTGCTGCTTAATTGCATTAAGGAAAGATTAGGAAATCTTGGGCCAATCTGGATTATACTAACTGACTTCCCTATTCCTTCTCACTTTTGAGTTGCTGAAATTCTAAGAGAGGGAAGAATGCAGATTCTTCAGATTAGAGATCAGTGAGTTTGGCATTGATTCCAGGCAGAATTCTAGAATCCGTTATGGCAAGAAACAATTGTTCCCAAGCAGCATGGGATCATTAAGGATCAGTCATGACAGCTGAACAGCATTTCTTTTTTCACCAGAGTTATTAGGCTGGGAAGTCGGGGAAATGCTCTGAACATTTGATAAATGCCTCTTTGTGGACAGGGCAGAGAGGGATGTGGATCAGATGAAAGCTCAGTGTGTTGGCCTGAAAACAGCCCAATTGATTCTCAAGCCTGTTGAGAGTTATCATTAACTTGGACAAAGTCATAGATTCTATATTTGACCATTTTTAAGGAAGTTTTAAGTGACCCAAAGTTGGCAGGAGTAGGTAATAATTTGGATGAAAGGATCAGGATTTTAAAAAGCTCTAAGTTGTAAGAGTGGGTAGAGGTAAAAAAGAAATAATGAATTTACAATAAGTAAATGTATAATAAATTTACAACAAAGTAAAGTTGTAAACTTGGGTTTAACTTAGCTCTTGGTAGTGGGAAAGCAAGCTCATGAATCTTCTGCCTTTCCCACCCAGCCCCTAAAGTAGAAATACCCTGGATGGAGATGCAATCTGGAGGATTAGTCATTTCCTTTTACATTTAGATGTTATTTTTCATATTGTGACTCAAAAAGCCCACCTGCGGGGTATTCAGGCCTCCTCCTTGCAGGGTTTAGCATGGGAGGCACAGGAGGTATTGGCAGAGAGAACAATGTTATTGCTAATGTGTCTTAGGCAATGGAGTGGGATGTTGCCCTGGAAGGGAAGGATTAGAAGGAAGTCATCTTCACCTAATTCCAGTTGGAAAAGTTCTGGGGCTCAGGAGAACAGAGATTACAGAATGTAGGAGTACCTGCCAGGGCCCAACCCAATTATGATGATCTGTCATCAGGCTTGCCCATTTTTTTCATAGAAAAAGTTCAGTTTACAAGATTAAGCAGGTTTATCTTAATGTTTGAACATGGCGTGAATTAGGAGTCAGAGAACTGAGTTTATGTCCTGTGTGACTTAATTTCTCTGGATGTCAAGTTTTGTCATTTTTAAAAATGAGAGACTTGGGCAAGATGGTGTCTAAGAACTCTTCCAGCTGTGAAGCTATAAGCCTCTGACTCCCTCCCCCACCTCACCATCTGTTGGGATCCCCACAAATGAGAAGAATAGGAAGGAAGAGGGAAGTGTGCCTGTTCCAGCAGTCTGCTTAAAGAATGGATCCAGTCTTTACTTTCCATTCTTCCTGAAGTTTCTCTCTTTTTGTACTGCTTCAGTGACGTTAAATCCTTTACCCCCAGCAGACTAATTTCTTCCTGAGATTGACTCATTGCCCTGCCAAAAAAGATGTCAACAGTTTGTTTTATTTGTTAGGAAATTATCTAATGGACCAAGAGAGCTGGCCTTAGGGTCAGTAAGTCTTGAATTTAACTCCAGTCCTATCACATTGGCTGTGTGCCTCCAGGTAATTTTCTTTCTCTTCTCTCCTCTCCTCTCCTCTCCTCTCCTCTCCTCTCCTCTCCTCTCCTCTCCTCTCCTCTCCTCTCCTCTCCTCTCCTCTCCTCTCCTCTCCTCTCCTCTCCTCTCCTCTCCTCTCCTCTCCTCTCCTCTCCTCTCCTCTCCTCTCCTCTCCTCTCCTCTCCTCTCCTCTCCTCTCCTCTCCTCTCCTCTCCTCTCCTCTCCTCTCCTCTCCTCTCCTCTCCTCTCCTCTCCTCTCCTCTCCTCTCCTCTCCTCTCCTCTCCTCTCCTCTCCTCTCCTCTCCTCTCCTCTCCTCTCCTCTCCTCTCCTCTCCTCTCCTCTCCTCTCCTCTCCTCTCCTCTCCTCTCCTCTCCTCTCCTCTCCTCTCCTCTCCTCTCCTCTCCTCTCCTCTCCTCTCCTCTCCTCTCCTCTCCTCTCCTCTCCTCTCCTCTCCTCTCCTCTCCTCTCCTCTCCTCTCCTCTCCTCTCCTCTCCTCTCCTCTCCTCTCCTCTCCTCTCCTCTC
>NC_058135.1:241684133-241699386 GCF_016433145.1 Gracilinanus agilis
CTTCCTTCCTTCCTTCCTTCCTTCCTTCCTTCCTTCCTTCCTTCCTTCCTTCCTTCCTTCCTTCCTTCCTTCCTTCCTTCCTTATTTTTTTTTAATTTTCTGTCCTAGCTGCAACTTGAAGACAGAAGGGCAAGGGCTAGGGAAACAGGGTTAAGTGACTTACCCAGGGTCACACAACTAGAAAGTGGCTGAGGTCAGATTTGAAGCCAGGATTTCAATCAACTGTGCTACCTAGCTGCCCTTGGGTTCTTTCTTCATTTTTTTTTTTTTTAAAGAAGATCCCAAAGTAGTTCTGTGTGCATTTTATTTTGCTTTATTCTTCCTTTAGTCCTGAACCCCTTCATAGAATCTTTTGTTTTAAATGTATAAAATCCATAGAATTACAAGGAAAGCCTATTGAAATAAAGATGTAAGATCCTACCTCCCTCCATCCAAGTTCCTTCCCATCTCTCCCTCTGCACCCCTTTCCCCCCGAAATCCATCCGAAGACCCCAGGTGAAGGATTGCCCCTCTCCATATGCAATCGTGCTTTCTCCCCCCTCCCCATCCCATGTACAGTGAGTGAAAACGCTCAGGCTGATGACAAGCCAGCAGTTATTTTTATGGTAACCTGACACCTCAGAAATGGGACTTCACTCACTCCCCAGGCCACGAGGAGGTGAGACAGGCTGTGGCATAAAAGGGGGGTACTCCCTGCCCGGCATTGCTTTGGAAATGAGCTAGCAGAGCAGCTAAGAGGGAGAGAAGCACGCACGGATGGACCTTGGGGCAGCGGGATCCGTGTAGGCATTAGGACAGTTAGAGCCGAGTTATTTCAGTGGCTCAGCAGGCAGCCATCCCCACTTCCATGTAGGAGACCCAACGCGAGGCAAGCACTTAAAAAAAAAATTCTTCAGACAAGTAGGTATCCAAAGGCCAGATGATCAGCCAGCCTGGGCTGGGTGTGACCAGGCTCCTTTGATTGCCTCCTAGGACAAGAGCTGAAAGCAGTTCTGGGTAGACTGTGTGCATTTTGTTTTTCTGTGTGTGTGTGTGTGTGTGTGTGTGTGTGTGTGTGTGTGTGTGTGTGTGTGTGTGTTCATAAGTACATTTTGCTTCTCCTTTTCCTAAAAACTGTTGTTTGCAAATTGTATTGTACTGTATTTTAAATGTACTTAAGAGGACTTGCTGGAAAGGGATCCCATGAAAAACCATTTTGCATAGTAAAGAAGCATCCTTCCCTCCCTCCACCCTCCTAATTTAGCTCTTCATTAAATCTGGATTTTCCTGTAAGGGGTTTGCTGAGCTCAAATTATAACTGGAGTGTCTTGAGAACAGGAAGTTGCCACCCAAGGGCACTTGGGAGAGAGGAGGGGTTTCTCAACCTTTTTTTTTTTTTTTTTTTTTTTTTTTTGGCATCATGGACAGTCTGAGGAAGCCTGTGGACCCCCTTCTCAGAATAATGTTTTTAAACACATAAAATAAAATATGGAAAACTACCAAGTCTTGAAATATAATTATCAAGAGAATAATTTTTTGGTTTGTTTGTTTACAGACTCTAGGGTAAGAATCTATGGGACAGAGGAAAAACGTGATGCCTTGCATGTTTGACTGTGACTAACTCAGAGGGGTTTCAGAAGGAAAATGTTGGGTATCCTATATTTTTGGCCACTTTAAAACCTTAAATATACAGATACCCTCCCCCCCCCATACATATATGTATGTACAGTATATCTGCTTAAAGTCAGGCAGCAGAGAGGTCTCTGTTTCCCTTTAGGGTTCTAGAAGCCCAACTTGGCTGTGAGCTAGAGACCCTCACTACAGATGGTGGCTTCTCCTTCCTGCCAGAGAAATGACCTTGCTAGGCTGGCCCCGTCTGCTCTGCCCAGTCCTCCCTACGCCATGCCAGTCTCAGGCCTTATCACTGAAAACAGCCTGGCTGGGTGGGTGCCTTCCTGGTGTGGAAGTGCTGGTGTTTTCCCAAGGGGCGGCTTGTTTGGCCCGTCCACAGGCAGTGGTCTGAAATCTCTTGGACTCTTGAGTCGGGACCAACTTGGGGGAAGATGACAAATCCTCGAGTAGCAGATGTTTCCTTACTTTTGCTTCGTTCCAAATGGAAGAATATACTACGAATCCCTTAGCTTAGTAAAATAGCTATAATTGCATTTTTAAAAGGCTTCCCAGTGCTTTTCTTATGACAGCTCTGTAAGGTATACTTCTGAGGAGTGGTACCCATTTTACAGATGAGGAAACAGATTTTAGAGAGGTGAAATCTCTTGAACTCTGTGTTGGGACCACCATGGAGGAAGATGCCAAATCCTTGGGTAGCAGATGTTTCCTTAGTTTTGCTTCATTCCAAATTGAAGAATATACTACGAATCCCTTAGCTTAGTAGAATAGTAATAATTATATTTCTATAAGGCTTCACAGTGCTTTTCTTATGACAGCTCTGTAAGGTACACTGTTATAGAGTGGTACCCATTTTACAGATGAGGAAACAGATTTTAGAGGTGAGATGATTTACCCCAGGAAGTTTTAAATAGAGAATGTGAGCTATAGTGTTCAATACTACCTTTAAAAAAAAAGTTTTAAGAATGAGTTAGAACAGGGTATGAGGCTACTGCTAAAGGCACCCCATCTCCCTCCTCCCCATCTTCTCTTCTGGGTGTTTGTGCCTTTGGCGTGTTTGCCAAGTGGCCCTTAGTGAGTGACTACAGTAGAGCCTGCCCTCTCTCCTGCCCCCACCTCTCAGGGCTAAAGATAGTTCCTCCATCATAGAAGAGAGTATGTGTATGTGTTGGGGGAGGGAGGATCGGTGGCAGTAATTCTACTTAGATTGTAAGTAGAGCTGGCCCCAAGTAGAATTCCATCAGAAAAGTACAAGTTTGCCTTCCCTCAAAACCTGTCCCTTAACTCATAAGTCCATTTACTTGGAGGGATCACTGAGGTCTCTACGCCAGCCTCTGTCTATTTTCCACTCCTCAAGATGCCTTGTGTTTATGCCTTTACTCTCCTTCTTCCCTCCCTGAAGAAGACCTCTATCTTCCTGTGCCTCACTCCCTTCGTTATATCAGACATAACTGTGTAAAATAGTTAGTTATAGGTCTATTGATTTTTTTCTCACTGTCCAAAAATGTCCCTTTGCTTTCCCAGAAGTCCCATTTTGCAGCTATATTTTGGGAATTTGGGGCTCTTTGGATCCTCTTCCAGGACTGGTCAGCCCTAGCTGAAGGAAGAGACAAGGAGGGAGTTAGCAAAGTGAAAGTCTCTCCCGGAATGCCTTGGGGGCATCTATCAAATGGCATCTTGTGTTGGTTTTTTGTTTGTTTGCTTGTTTTTCCAATTTGGGGGGGAATTAAATAAAACCAAACTGGAAGGGGTGTGGTGGCTCAGCCTTCCTTATTCCTTTAATAGAGCCTTCAGGCCTTAAGTGAGGTGTTGGTTCTGGGAATGGGCCAGGAAGAAAATCAAAACCTTCCTTGTCAGACTTGCTGGGCTGCTGTGCATTTGCCAGTGGATGGAGATGGAGAAATGTTGATTGACTTGGTCCATGGCTGTTTGCCTTTTTGCTTTCTTTCCTGACTTGTTCATCCAAGGTGTGAGCTTGGGCATTTAGCTAGCAGCCCATGCTCCCCATGGTGGTGGCAGCCTACTCTAGTGTGACCAGTGGTCAAGGTGGTGGCAGGCCTGGGTGTAAGAAGGCTAAGGGAAGATGGGTGAGGCTTGGTCCAGACAGCCTTCCTTTCAGTGTCGGCCTCTTTGATGAGGTGACTCTCCAAATTTGGGAGTGCATGGAGAAGCCCTGGTCTCAGAGTTTGCTTTCTGTTGCCTTATGGCAGCAGCTATTGCTGGTTCCCATTCCCGCCTGCTCATCCCAGGAGTGGGGATCAAGTCCTCTGGTAGTGATTGTCCTGGTTCTAGCTCCTTCCACACGGAAGGAAAAAAGCAGTGAATTTTGTTTTCAGGAAAGGCATGAATTGGGGCAGCAAGGGGACTCAGTGGATAGAGCTCTAGGCCTAGACACAGGAAATTCTGGGTTCAGATATGGCCTCAGATACTTCCTAGCTGTGTGACCCAGGGCAAGTCACTTTCCCCAATCCTCTAGCCCGTACCACTCTTCTGCCTTGGAACCAAATCTTTGTATTGATTCTATGATAGAAGGTAAAGTTCTTAAAAAAAATAAAGGAAAAGCATGAAGATTTGTTTGCTGAGCTTGAAGAGGGCAGATTATTGTTTATATCTGTCTGTCTATCCATCCATCCATCCATCCATCCATCCATCCATCCATCCATCCATCCATCCATCCATCCATCTATCCCTTCCATCATCCCTCACTCCCTCTATCCATCCATCCATCCATCCATCTATCCATCTATTCATCTATCCATCTATCACCAAATTAGATTTAGGATGGGAATGGGGAGTTGCAGCCCCCCCCCCATGTGAAATCCTGCCCAATTTAGATTTAGATTTAGAATTGGAAGAGAATCATCTAATTCTATGGCGACCCTGGTCTTGTTGCTCCTTGTCACACATTAGTGGGAGAGAAAGGAAGGAAAAGAAAGGGAAAGGAATGAGCATTTAAGTGCCTCCTATGTGCCAGGTACTATGCTAAGTGCTTTACAAATAAATATTAGCTCATTTTATCCTCAAAACAACCCTGGGAAGGAGTTGCTATTATTATCCCTGTTTTAGAGTTGAGGAGGAGAAACTGAGGCACACAGAAGTTAAGCGATGTGCCTAGAGTCACACAAATATCTGGGACAGATTTGAACTCAGGTCTTCCTAACATCAGGCCCCAAAGCAATGTCCAGTGCCATCCAGCTGCCTCTTTCCATTATAATGGGCCTCTCCTGACTCTGTCTTTTTCCTGGCTGTCCCTTATACCTGGAATTCCAACCCTCCTCACTTCCACCTCCTGACTTCTTCAAGACTCAACCCAAATCGTACCTTCTGCAAGCAGCCTTTCCCCTGGCTCATGCCATTCCTCTGAGATCGCCTCTCATTTCCCCCGTATGGATCTTGTTTGTATTTAATCCTTGTCTGTCCTCTCCCTCTTTAGAGCTCCTTGACGTCAGGGGCTCTGCAACATTTGGCTTTCTTTGCATCTCCAGTGCTTAGCGTAGAACCTGACACAAAGCAAATTTACTGACCATCTGGATGTCGAAACTAAGGCAGGAAAAAAGTCTTAAGTGAATCACCCAAAGGTCCCATGCGTAAGCAGAAGCAGAGCTGGGATCTGAATGCAGGTAGCACGATGGATGGATGGATGTCGCGCAGTTGGCTTGTGATTACTAAATGGTAGATTGCATTTCCCATTAGAAGGGTGGGGAATGTAGGTCAAACGATGAAAGCTTGGTGGGGGAGTGGGGAGGGTCCATAGAAATTAGGAAATAAGCTTTGTAGCACAACTTATGGCAAAAGGCCAAAGTCCAAAGACGGACATATGTCAACATTAACCAGAATTTGGACGGAAGCCAGCACATGTGGGATTTAACCCAGTGGCCCCAGCTACGGTGTGGGCTCGTATTGCAATGAAGCTTTGGCGAGTCCCACCTTCGGAGTAATGGAACCAGGAGGCCTGGAATGGCAGGTGTTTTAATATCTGAATATCGAGCAGTGATCAGCTATGTTTGCAAAGCTCTGGCTTTGAACCCACCCTGTGCTTTGGGAATGAAAATGGATTATCCTAATTTGGTAGATGAGGAGACAAGTGCTCTGAGGGGGACTTGGTGGTTTGTCCTTGATTATACAGCTGATAGTTGTTTAAGATGGGATTCAAACTCAAGTGATGGGAAATTATTTTTAAAATTTGCCTGAGTAAATCGTGTAATCATAGATCTAGAGCTCGATGGGAGCCCCAAGTCTTATATGTCAGGAAACTGAGGCTGGGGTGGGGAGGGTCAAGTGATTTGCCCAAGGCCACAGTATTTTTATGGCAAACAAACTTGAACCCGGGTTTTTTAGCTCCCAATCTAGTGCCCATAATGAGACTGTACTCTAGTCTTCCCTGGGTTCATTGTCTTTTTTTTTGTAAATGATGATAACAAAGATTTTTTAAAGCACCCTACGACTTCTAACAGTCTCCGAGTGGAGAAGCCTTCTGCTATATTGTCTATAACCTGTAAACTTTCTTGGTGGGAAGCTGGTCCCACTTTTCACCCCACTGACAATACTTTTTGTCTTCCCTTCCTTGAATGCCCCTGATTTTAGAAAATGGCCCACTTGCTTCCAGGTCTTGGCGTTTCCATTTGCAGCCCACAAAGCACTTACTGCATAGCACGTTCCCCAGGGGGAGAAAATTAGTCTGTAGCAAGAGCAGGCCCATGGCATTTTCCTCAAGGTTATTGTGTGGATAGAGTGTTATTTGAACGTGGCCGTAAAGGTTTTTTACTTCTTTTCTATTGGCTTAAAAAATAGCTCTTTCCTTCCCTCTAGTCTTAGCTAATCATTCTAAGTACACTAGAATGTGTGATGTTCACCCCCCTCCTCAGAGCCCCACATTCTTCCCCCTCTTCCTGATTGTCACCCATTTTCAAAGTCATCCATCTACAGTCAATCAACAAATGTTTATTTAGATGTTACTGCATGCTAGCACATGGAACAGTCCTCATGGGCCCCCAGGGAGTTTACTCAGCCAGTCAGCCAGCAGTTAAGGAGGTAGCCAAGCCAGAGATGGGAAGACAAAAGTGAAGCAGCCCCTGGCCTCTGGGAGCTTATAGTCTAATGGGGACAGACTCAACTCTTTCCATTCTCTCACTTCCAAGTCTGGGTGGTTGGCAAAGTTTTGGCCACAATCTCTCTCACATGCCAACTTCTCTTACCCGGATGCTCACAAGAGCCACCTAATGGGGCTTCCTGCCTTCTCTCTCTCCTCTCTTCCATCTGCCCTCCATACACGTGGCAAAGTGAGGCACAGATTTGACTACGATCCCCTTTTCCTCAAGGGGATCCCCTGCCGTGTAATCATCATCATCATCATCATCGTCGTCATAATAATCACAATAAAGCATTTATATAAAACCTACTGTGTGCTAGGCATTATGCTGAATGCTTTGTAGTGATTATCTCTTGTGATCCTTATAACAACCCTGGGAAGTAGGTACTATTTATTATCCCCATTTTACAGAGGAGGAGAAATAATTTATTGCTATAATGACAAATTTTATTAAGTATTTTTAGCAACAACAACAATAATAATATTCCATTGTGTCTGTATTCTTTCAACTTGCTCCTTGCTAACCCGAACCTAATCAGCCTTTCCATTTCTGCCATTTTAATTTTGTTTCATGCATTGATTTGATTATGGCATTCTTTTTCTCAAAGATCTTCCCCATGGGTCCCCATCACCTGTTACTAAGGAACACAGTCTTGGTCTTTCCTTTTGGACTTTTCACAGTCTGATTCACTTCTGTCCTACATTATTTCTTTCCATGTCCCATATTTAGCAACCAAACCAAACTTCTTACTGTTCCCCAACAACGGTTTCTTCTTTTGGCCTTTCTATCCCTAGGGGGACTCTTTCTCTGTACATAAAATCTTCTACTCCTCCATCGCCTCCATCATCTTCATTGACCCTTCCTTCAAGGCTCAGGTGGAAGGTTACTTCCTCTGTGAGCTTGTCTCTGTCCTCTGAACTTGACTTCATCCCACTCATCCACCAGATTATGGACGGTTGATTTAGCCCTGGAAGGGACCTGTAGAAGGCTCCAGGCCAGTCTCCTCATTTAATAGATTAGGAAGGGAAGCCCCAAAGAATGAAAGGGATTTACCCAAGGTTGCATAGATAGGTCATGACAGAGCCGGGATTCAAATTCAGGCATGTTCCCAGACTCCAAATTCAGACTTTATGCTGAAATTCATTTGGTAATTGAACTTTATGAAGTCCAGAGGAATTGTAATGAACTTCAGTGCTCCGGTGGTAGTGAATTGGATTGGAATCCAGGTCCTCTGACACTTCACCTAGTGTATTTTGTCTCTTCATTTGTCTAGCCTAGGATTCTGCACTTTTTAACACTTCATTTGGATCATCATTGACTTTTAAAAAACCCCGTTACTTTCCATCTTAGAAACAATACTGTGTATTGGTTCCAAGGTAGAAGAGTGGTAAAGACTAGGCAGTGGGGGCTAAATGACTTGACCAGGGTCTCACAGCTAGGAAGTGTCTGAAGCCAGATGTTCTCAATCCACTGAGCCAACTAGTTGCCCCCAAATTAACATTCTTCATCAGTGTGGAACTGAATTGGATTTTGTTGTGTGTTTAAAGACTTCTGACCTGAGCACTGTAGAGAAAGTGGAATCTGTTCCTACTCCTCAGGATAGCTCATAGTCTTAAAATAAACAGCAAGATAGTCATAAACACACTGAATTTAATACTGGGGCAACTAAGTGGCTCAGTAGATAGTCAGATCTGGAGACAGGAGTTCAAAACTAGCCTCAGGTTCTTAAGATTTGGGCAAGTCACTTAAACCCAATTGTCTAGCTAGCCCTTACCTTTCTTCTGCCTTGGAAACCATACTTAATATTGATTCTAAGACAGAAGGTGAGAGAGTTGAAAAAAAAAAGAATTTACTATAAATATATAATAATCTATATATAATCACTCATTTGTTGAGCAGTAGGAGTTTCTGACATTCAGCTGTAAGTACATTTTGGGCATTGTACTTTGGCTAAATCTTAACCCTCTTTGTAAACAAATCTCTGCAAGATTTCATTATCAGTGTTAAATTGTAATCAGCAAACACTTACGGAAGTTCCTAGTATATGCAAACACAATGACTAAAGACCTATGTAATGTTTATGTGCTTTTCCAAAATGGATATTCAAAGGCATACTAGTTACTCTAGATAAAAGTTGTCTCCCAGCTCCTCCTGCCTTCCTGTGCCTTCTCTTCCCAGCGTGTCATTCTTTGCAACATCTCACCCACCCATGCCCAGTAAATGATCATTTTTCTTTTTTTTAATAATTTAATTATATGAAATTGCAAAGCTCGTGTACAAACACTATCCAAACAGCGAAGACAAAAAGGAAATTTATGATGATATTTCTTGAGACACTGTAGTTTTCCATGATTCACGGCCACTTTTTATCACAAAGGTGGGTAGACTGAGGGCTGTATGGGTACCCCAAGGAATGCTGAAGTACTTGGAGCAAGGCAGTAGGTGGATCTTCTTTGGCTGGAGGGCAGGGACCAATGTGGTGTCCACTATGATGAAATCCTGGAAGGACCTGTTGAAATGTTCCATGTTATCCTAAAAACCATGGACACAGGAGTTCATCTCCCTGATCAGCAGGAGGATGTCATTGCTGCCATTTCTTTATGGAGGGGAGTTATACTAAGCCCTATCCCGTATTTACTTTTGATTGATTGAACACCTAATTAGAATGGATATCAAGCCTTGCTCTATGTAGACAAGACACCAAGCTTGGTGCTGAGGATAAAAATGGCCAAACCATTCCTTCCCTCAAACACTTCGTGTTCTGTGCTCATAGGTTTGCAGTCAGGATCAAATGAGCTATTTATAAAATGCTTAGCACAGTATGTAGCACATTGAAAAATGCTCATTTCCTACTCCTTCCGCTTGTCTTCCCCTCTGCGGGTGATACGGCATGTATACAGGTTAATTCAAGGTAATGTTTTTTTTTAAACTTGGGGGATTTCTTCAGAGTTTTAAAAAAAATACCACAATCATTTCCTGTTCTGCCTCTTAATCTCCCATCCCATCTTTAAAACTTCCCCTTGAAACTTCAAGAGTTAAGGCAAAACAGTTGATATGGTGACTACATTTTCAATATCCAATAACCACCCTCCTCCTCTCTCCCTCCAGTGGCTAGGGGAAGAGGCACCTTTCTGGGATCAATCCTGAGTGTTCCCTTTAATCTGAGAGTTCAGCTGCCTTTTAGTAGTCAATTCATTTCTGTTATTTTAACGATTCGCTCTGGAGTAGTGGATGGAGAACTGACCTTGAAGGCAGGAAGATCTGAGTTCCCATGTGGCCCCTGACACGGACTATGTGTCCGCCTGGCAGTAAACATTTATGAAAAGTAACTGCTTTGGGCCAGGCTCTGTGCTAAGCCTGGGGATGCAAAGAAAGAAAAAAGAGAGATACAAGGCGGCCCCTGCTCAGGGATGGTTTCAGTGTCCCGTTACACAATTTTTGAAGAAGAAATGTTTCTGATCTGCATTGGTAAAGGGGTTTTCCTCATTACGAATTCCCTATAGCAGTGAAATCACAGATCTTAGTGTTATTGTATATAATATGCAACATATTATATACTATATAATATAAATATATAATATGTTGTATTTTTACAATATACAATATAAATATACAATAATATAATATGAATATTATATATTTACAGAATCATAGAATATCAGTGTTGAGCTCAGAGTTGGGGGATTTTTAACCTGGGGGACCTTTTCTTTTTCTTTTTTTTGGATAACCATAGTTCAAAGCAATTGACTTTCTTTGTAATCTTATATAGTTTCTGCATTTAAAAAGATTATACTGAGAAGGGCACCCAATAGTAAAAAGATTAAGAACCCTCCCTAATCTCCTCTACCCCATACCTAAACACAAGTACTATCTTCAGAACACTAAGAAACCAAAACCTGGCATTTGCTGAAAAACCTCTCCTGAGGTGGAATCCACTGTGCTGTTAGTCCATTGATTTGACTTTTTTTTAAATTTATTAAAAAATTTTTTTTATAAAAACCCTTATCTTCTGTCTTGGAGTCAGTACTGTGTATTGGTTCCAAGGCAGAAGAGCAGTAAGGGCTAGGCAATGGGAGTTAAGGGACTTGCCCAGGGTCACTAGGAAGTGTCTGAGGCCAATTTTGAGCCCACGATCTCCCCTCTCTGAGCCTGACTCTCAATCCACTGAGCAACCCAGCTGCCCCCTATTGATTTGAGGTTTTTTTTTTTTTTAATTATCTTTTTAAATTTTTTTTTTTACTTTTTGACAGTTCTACTTATTAGTCTTGAAATAAGGAGAAGCACACTAAAATTTTATCTCTGTGCAATTATCATCCATTTTTGCTTGTTCTGCCATCTTGGAGGGGAGGTAAGAGAGCAGGTAGGTAACTAGCTGGCAAAAGCTCCTTAAATTCTGCAAAGCATTTAAAAACTCTGACCTAATTTTATCCTCAGAAACTCCTTATAAGCAACTGTTATTATGATTCCCATTTTACAAATGAGGAAACTGAGTCAGGCAGCAGTTAAGTGACTTTGTTGGGGTCACATAGCTTGTAAATATCTGAGAGTATATTTGAACTGGAGCCTTCTTGATTTCAGTCCAGCTCTCTCTTCACTGTGCTATTTAGTTGCTAGTAGAAAAAGTCTCATATTATTTCTTAGTCTAATATTATTTCAAGAGACAGTGATTCAGAAACTTAAAGATACCTATAATACATTCCTTTCCCCCCCAATTCTTTTCTTCTCCAGGCTCAATGTCTGCAGAGTCTTCATTCTGTCCTTGTAATCATCATTCCCTTTGCCATCCTGGCAGCCTTCTTTTTTTTTTTTTTTTTTTCATTTCTTACCCAAAACAAGTTGCCCCAAATCAAAAATGGGCATCCAGTCGTGGGAGGGCAGAGTTCAGTGGGTCTCCCAGCTTTCTAGTTCTGGCCACGATCCTCTGGATGCAGCCTCATGCACTTCCCATGGGTGGGGGCATATCACGTTTGATGTTCACTGACCTTGGTCTCCACCAAAATTCCCACATCACCAAGCCAGGAGTCCTATCTTGCACTCTGGCTCCATCATTAACTCACTGCAGGTGGCTGTAAATAATTCCCTTTCTCTCTTTGGATCTGAGTTAATTTAGCTGTAAAAACAATGTTCTCCTGGTGCTGTCTTCCCAGATTTCTTGGTATTGCTAATACTTATCTCTTCTAAAGGTGAATGACATCTATATAATGTCAGCTTATTGAGGGCAGGGCTGTCATTCTTTTTCTTCTGGATTATCTGTGTTCAAATGTTTTAAGGACTATTTGCCGTGTGGAGGAGGGATTTGACTTGTTCTAGGGCAGAATTGGGAGTGATGAGTGGAAATTACAAAGAGGTCACTTGAGGCTAAATTTTGGTGTCGAGAGAGGAGAAAAAGCATGATGTATTTTACAGGATCCATGCTGGTTTTTTTAACTGACCTTTCTGTAAGAGAAGTTCCTGCCTCTTAAAAGTGATTCATTGATTAGAGCACAGGGGAGGCAGGAAGAAGACCTAAGTTCAAATCTGGCCTTGGTTTCTTACTAGCTGTGTGACCCTGGACAAGTTACTTAGCAAGCCTCAGTTTCCTCATCTGCAAAATGAGCTGGAGAAAGAAATGGCAAACCACTCCAGTGTCTCTGCCAAGAAAACCTCATTTGGGCTCACACAGAGTCAGATGGGAGTGAAAATCATTGAACAGCGACTGAGTTCCTGAAAACGTATGTGGATTGAGAAATACAGTACATAGAAGAGTTTTCCTGCATCGTGTGGGGCTCTTACTTGGTTGTCACATAGGAAGGAAAGGGCCAGATTTTTAAAACAATGCCAAATAACCATTTAGATGAAATTACAATGAACATCTACACAGTAGCACTTCTGAAGGTAATTCACCTATAGGTGAGGACTCTGAGTCTGGAATGAGGGAGGCTTGAGTTCAAATTTGGCCTCAGCTTCTTATAAGTTGTGACCTTTGGCAAGTCACTTAACTTCTGTTTATCCCAGTTTCCTTGACTGCAAAATATGGGGATAATAGCACCTACCTCCCAGGGTTGTTCTGAGGGTCAAATGAGATAATATTTTAATGTCCTTAGCACAGCGCCAAGCAGATTAATTAATGTTTGTTTCTTTTATTCCAATTCAGTTCAACAAGCATTGCTTTAAATATTAGGAGCCTACTATATAGGCATTGCCTATGTTCAGGGAAATGAATATAAAAATCAGTGGGGTAGCTCAGAGGATAGAGCACCAGGCCTGGACATGAGAAGTCCTGGCTTCAAATTTGACCTTAGACACTTCCTAGCTGTGTGACTCTGAGCAAGTCACTTAACCCTCATTGCCTAGTCCTTACCGCTCTTCTGCCTTAGAACCTATTGATTCTAAAATATAAAGTAAGGGTTTAAAAACAAATTAAACACCTCTTGTCCTCAAGAAGCTTACCTAAGACACAGGTACTAGACTGGGGAGCTCGTTAATGGCCATGTTAGGAGTAGACCTAGTGGGATGAGATAGTGTTTATAAAATCTTTTGCTAACTTTAAAATGCTATTTAAATGCCAATTGCTGACATTATTTATTATTATTATTGATTTCATCCTTGCACTAGAATGATTTCTGGGCAACTATGACCTCAAGCTTTAAAGTTGTTTTGGTAATAGTAAAGGAGAGGAAGATTTGCTTCTCTTCCTACTTGCTTCAATCTCCAGGGACTTTATTTATTTATTTGTTCATTCATTCATTCATTCATTCATTCATTCATTCATTCATTCATTCATTTATTTGTATGTTTGGTGAGAGGGAAGGCAGGGATTCAGTTTCCAAATGAACTTCATATTTATTCCCCCCAATCACTCATTCTGGGTATTCTGCCTGAACATGAAGCCAATGTGTACGAAAGAGGCAGAGACTTATTGCCCTGGAAGGACTAGAAGAGTGGGACAAGATGTTTGTATGTTGTGGTGTGCTGCTGATGCTGGGAAATTCTCATGCTGTTGACTTGTAAGAAATCTACATCCCTTTCTCAGTATCCAAGCTGTAACACAGTTATATATAACACAATAACTTAATAAATGTTGTTATTTGTTGAGGATGATGATGATGATGATGATGATGATGATGTAGATGTAGTAGTGATAGTATTCATGCTGATGAGTGGAATGTGATTAACTGAGAGAGAGGTTCTTACATTTTGAACAGACAAGGGATCTGATTGGTAGTTGAAATAGCATTTCTATCTGTTATACTCTTGGACTCCCCCCACAAAAGAAAAAAAAGTTAAAGACATTTTGGACCAGGAATAGTTTTCGATTTTTTTTTTTTTCAAATAAGGTTTACTAGGATTTTTACAGTCTCTGGGTTTCCTTCCTTCCTTTCTTTCTTCCTTCCTTCCTTCCTTCCTTCTTTCTTTCTCTGGGACACACAGCTGGGAAGTATCTGAGGCCAGATTTGAACTTAGGACCTCCCATCTCTAGGCCTGGCTCTCAATCCACTGAGCTACTACCCAACTGCCCCTTTTTACTTCCCAATCCTTAATTGGCTTCCATTCCTCCTCTTCCCCTCTCCCTGACAACCTTGTTATTCCCTAGGGGTAACATTTAGAGCTAGAAAAGAGCTGACAAATATCAAGTCAGACTCTATTTTCTAGGAAAGGGAAAGGATACTCGGTCACATTCCTGAGAGTCCAACGCAGGCCCTATGACTCCAGATTCAAGATAGTATTTTTTACGGGATGAAGTTTTGGGGTCTAAATGTGTGGCTGATAATATTTCAGATCTTCCCCTGATGCCCATCCTCATATAGAGATGAACTTGTGTTCCCATAGTTTAGCCAGGGGATTCTAGTCTTTCTAGACCAAACTGAGCTGGAAAGCATTAGAGTATAAGCCTGCTGATGGACTCTCAGTTAGAGAACAACAGTCTAATCAAGTGCTGAGAAACCTGGATCACCAGAACGCCGGCCTCTAAATGCTGCTTTCTCTTGCCCACAAAACCTTCTGAAGACTTGGTTCCCCAGGAGTGTCCATAATGATAGATAGCATCATAGACTCTTAGAAGAATTGAGTTAGAAGTAATTAGTCCAGGTTCCTCCTATTATTGCTTAGCAGCTATGCCAGGACTAAGACAACAAATGTAAAGAGAAGGGAAGCCCACAGGTTAGTGTCAGTGATTCTTCCTGGTGGAGGTCTGAGGCTAGGTTGTTGGCTAAAACGAGTCCAGTTGATTTTGCTGTGAAACCCTTTTGGCCATGTGGGTGGCCCCCCTCTGCTTGTCTTGCAGGGAGCGTGGTTAGCAGGAGGAATAAGCCAAAGAAGGATTTCAGTCTTTGGTAGTGGTTCCCAGTGTCTATTTTTGGAGTGTACTATCATAAGACTGTTAAGGGTTTCTGGAAGAAGGTAAGCTTAGGAGGATCTGTTAACTGATAGGAAAACTAAAGAAAATAGAGATTGTTGCCTGGCTGGTGCTTGAAGAAAGAGCTGTGCTATTGGGATATAGACAGAGCAAGGCTTAGTTTTTAGGTGTTTTCAGGTCGGTGCCAGCAGAAACCTGGGCTCAGATTCTGCTGTATTAG
>NC_058135.1:241707622-241742632 GCF_016433145.1 Gracilinanus agilis
TGCATTCCTCTTCTCCTTCCCCGCTAAACCTCCCCAAACCTCTCTTTGTAGCAGTCAGAGGCAAGCAAAGCTCATCCACACCCCGATTGTATAAAAATAAGCACCCAGAATAGAATGCTGGGCTTGGAGATCAGGAAGCCTCGAGTTCAGATCCTGCCTCAGACAATCACAGAACTGGGTGACTCGGGACAAGTCGCTTCATCTCGTCTGCCTCAGTTTCCTCATCTGGAAAATGAGGGTGATAATGGCACCTACTGCACAGGGATATTGTGATCGAAGGAGACAATATTTGTAAGGAAAGCACTTACTTAGCACAGTGCCAGGAACATAGGAGGTGCTCACTGAATGCTTATTCCCTGTCTTTTCTTCCCTCCTTCCTCATTCCCATTCATATTCTACGTTGAAGATAGGTCTATGAAATTAGTCCTTTAATTTTAATTTTTTATTTATTTAAATTTTTTTTAATTAGTCCCCTTTTTTTAAAATTTAAGATCTTTATTTTAAAAATTAGTCCTTTAAAAGAGAAACCTTTATGCGAAGATTATTTCCCAGTTAAGCATTTCCCTTGAACTTTTATCTGAGGTAATTTGTGCAAAAGTTTTTTTAAATTTTATGTAACCAAACTTGTTCATTTCATTTCCTATGATCAAATTAAATCCAGTCAGCAAGAATTTATTAAGTACCTACTATGTGTGTGTCAGGCTCTGCACTAATAGCATGTAAGGATATGGGAAGAAGAAAGGATATTTAAAAAAAAAAATCTTTTCCCGGAGAGCACAAACTGAAAGGAATTCTCTGTATCCTCTACTTAGTCACAAAGTTTTTCCCCATCCAGAGTTGTGAAAAGTATCTCTTATTTATCTGATCTGTTTACAGTGTTACCTTTTACACTGAGATTTTTATTGTTCAGTTGTTTTTCAGTCTTGCCTGACTCCATGACCTCATTTGAGGTTTTCTTGGTGAAGATACTAGAGTGGTTTACCATTTCCTTATCCAACTTATTTTATAAATGAAGAAACTGAGGCAAACAGTGCGTGGCTTGCCCAGGGTCACACAGTTACTAAGTGTCTGAGGCTGGATTTGAACTCTGGGAGTTTAATCTTTCCGAATCCAGGCTTGGTGCTCTATCCACCATCCCAGGCTGGATTTGAACTCAGGGAGTTTAATTTTTCTGAATCCAGGCTTGGCACGCTAGCATGGTATTTGGGCTGAAATATCAGTCCAAACTTATTTTTTACCAGACAACTTTCCTGTTTTCCCAGCTATTTTAAATCCTTACCCCAGTAGTTAGGATCTCTTTGCTTTTATGGAACAATATGCTATTGTTTTCTGTCTTTTGATAGTGTATACCTAATCTGTTCCATTGATCATCCTTTCTTTTTTAAATTAATATCAGATATGTATGATGAGTACTTCTTTGTAGGATAGTTTGAGATCTGGTAATGCTACCCCTCTCCCCTTCCTTACTGTTTCTCCCCTATTATTTACCTTGAGTTTTTATCTTTTTTTCCCCCTATTTTGATGAATTTAATTTTTTTCCGATTTTCTAAAGTGCTCTTTTTTTTTTTTTATTTGAATGGCACTGAATAAGTAATTGAGGTATCATTGCCATTTTTATTATGTTGATATAGGCCAAATATGAGTATTTAGTATCTTTGCAATTAAATATTAAATATTTTATATATATTGTATATTATATATAATATCATATATAAATTTTATATGTATAGTATTTTGCAGTTACATTAATATAATTTCTATACAGATTCCCAAATAGTCTTACGTATTCTGAGTTATTTTAAAAGGAATGTCCCTTTCTACCGATTCTGGGCTTTTGTTGTAAATGTATATGAAGGATCATAATTTTATGGGTTTATACTGATACTTTGTCAATATCATTATTTCAGTTTTTTTAAAGTCACATCTCTATGATTCTCTAAGTAAATTATCAGATTCTCTTTAGTAATAATTTTGTTCCTCCTTGGACTTTGCTTATTCTCTCAATTTTTTTAAACTAACATTTCTAGAACTATATAAAATAGTAATAATAATGACCTTCCTTAGTTAACTCCTGTTCCTATTAGAAAGGCCGCTAGTTAGCTAGTTTCTTTTATTTTCTCCCCTACATCCCCAAAACAGCTCTTAGTTTTAGTTATCAAATTTTTTTATGCTTTCAATTTTGTTATTCTTTCATTTTTGAAATTTATGTTTTTTAAAATGACATGCTCAATTTATTGACCTGTTTTCTCTCTCCACCCCTCTCCCTGTCTTCCCCCCACCTTCCATCTTAGAATCAACACAGGTATCAATTACAAGGCAAAATAGTGGTAGGGGCTAGAAAATTGAGGTTAAGTGACTTACTCAGGGTCACACAGCTAGGAAGTGTCTGAGGACAAATTTGAACCTAGGACTTCCTATCTCCAGGCCTGGTTCTCTCCACTGAGTCACTTAGTTGTCTCTTTTATTTTGATGAAAGTTTTTAGAGAAATAAATTTTCCCATAAAGACTACTTTGGTCTCATTCCAAAAGTTTTATTATATTCTCTTGTCATCAATTTCTTTAATGAAATTATTATATTTGAGATTTATTACTTGAAACATCAATTCTTTAAGATTAAATTAGTCTTGATTTAAGTGTGATCCTTTTCTTTTAAGGCATTTTCAAATTTCACATTCTGGATCGGTTCTTTGGATGACTTTCTCCAATAATCAATTCTGTTCATGCAAAAAGTATATGTGAAGATGGACTATGTTTTTATTTTAAGTTTTTCTCATTTGAGCAGCAATCAGAAAGGAATTTTAATCACTGTATATCTTAATAAAGAAGTGTGAGATTCCAAAAAAAAAAATCAGTTACAATTTTTACTTTTTACTCTAAAGGTTATATTTAGTATTCATGCTTTTCAGCCCTTCTGAGAACTTTATGATCTAGCAGAATGGTTTTTAAAATGTGTTTTGGGAGCCCTGAATATCCTCAAATTAAAACTATTTCCATAATAATGCTAAAATATTTTAATTTCTGATATGGCAAATATCAATAATACAACTCCCTAGACAAAAGCTTTTAGGGGTGGTCCTCAATAATTTTTAATAGTGTTAAGTGGCCATGAAACTAAAATATTTGAGAATCGCTAATCTTACATGTGCTTAGTTTTTGTGAAGATGCCCTGTGCTTCTGAATAATATGTATATTTCTGTCTAAACTAGTTCAGTAAGAGCCAGAGATTCATCAAATCTCACCCTTCTAAAGATATTTTTGTGTACTTAATTTCTTTCTTTCTTATCTCTTTGTTAGATTTGTCTAGATCTGAGATTACATAGCCACCGGCTATTATAATTTTATCTTTCTTTTTCCTTTTCCTTTAAGTATTTACCTGCTATGCCATTCAATGCATTTCTATATTAAATAATGTATGAACTGCATATGGAATGAGCCTGTCATTTTGCTCCCTGTTAAGGTAACTTCTTCCTTAGTGCAAATCAGCACCTTTTCTATGAACTTACAGTGGCAGAGAGTTGACCAGACCATTGAGACATTAAGTGATTTTCTCCAAAATCACACAACCTATATATGTAGGGTGAGATTGATATTTTTTTTCTGATACCTTTCAGGATAAAGTATGTTCTTCTTTATATTTTTTAAGCCATGCTTTATTTTTAGTATTGCTTTATCTGATATTGTGAGTAAAACCCTTGCTTTTTGATTTCCTTTGAATCATAATATAGTCTTCTCTAGTCCCTCATTTTAATTGTGTTTTGTTTTAAAGGTGTTTTCTTGTAAGAAGCATATTGTTGGATTCTGCTTTGTAATCCTTTCTACTTGCCTCTTCCATTTAATGGGTAAATTTATCCCTTGTGTTCATTGTTATGATGGATAAATCTGTCTCTCATTTGTATTGGGATTTTCCTCAATAAGATGCTACCGAAGGCTTCTATCTTGCTTTATTGCACTTATTTCGACTTCTCTGACAGGACCCCTGTTTCAGCCCTTACCTGTTCTGGCTGTCTTTTGTTCAGGCCTAAGCTCTATGAAGGAGCTTACTGATATTTCTCTTTGGATTTCTTGTTGATTATTTGATCTAGTGCCTTTCTAGGATCATTTTTGGAGTAAAACTCAGAGAGGTAAGTTCATTTGGGATCTCTCAAGTGGCTACCCTAACTAGTAATTTCTCCATCCTCATTGTTTCTAGCTTCATTCCTTGACATTTCATATTGGTCTTTCTGTCTCCTTAGCTCTGGCTCTTCCTCATCATCCCTTTGATTCTCTCTGGCTTGTTATGACTCTGCTTGCCTCTCTTTGACTGCCTCCCTGGATTTCCCTGTATCTCTCTAGCTTATCCTCACTGTCTTGGTATTCCCTCTGTCTTCTGTTTCTCTACACATTTATTTATTTCTATCCACATTTATTTGTTCATCTCTTCTTCTGTCTTTCCTTTTAAATCCATAATTTGAGCTGATGCAACTATCCATAGTTGCGGAACATGGGATACTAGCTTTTTCTTAGCCAGAAATAAGAAACAGTTAAAATATTTAAATCTCATAATTAATCTAGCTCTCCTGAGTGTCCAACGTGTCTTCTTGCAGAAAACTAGAAAAAGACAATTTCCCTTCAGGTCTCTTTTTCCTCAGAACGTGTATTATAGTGCAATTAAAAAACAACAACAACAACATTCTCTCTCCTTCCCCCAAATCTTGTAGGATTCTGCATCCTCTCTGGGGATTTTAATTCTTGCCAGTCTCCACCTCAGCTTTAATAGGAAATTTACCATTAAATTGCAAGCTGATCACTACAATATTCTTCTTTGAATCTTAACTGTGGTAACACTGCCCAAGATGTAATTGAATTGCTAATCAACAGGCATCATCACTCAGTTACCCTCTATTTATTGAACATCTCTATTAGCTTGTTTCTCAGCACTGGACTGGGTAGAGCATTCACATTTATCTGTGTTATTCAAGACAGTTCAGGAAGATCTGAGTCTGTGATTTCCTTTGGACACTCACAGTTTGTTACATGCAGATTTATTGACTGCATCTGTGGAAAGCCCACTCTAAAGTGGAGAGCCACGCTCTTGAAGGAGAAGCTGATTGGGATTGACACCTGGGTTCTTCAGTGGGAGTTTTCATCCAGCTGATGCTTGTAGGAAGACATTGACTGTGGCATGGGGCAACTCCTCAAAATGGGCTCTCAGCCTGCTACCCCATTACCAAGGGGCATCTCTCTGGCTTCCCACCCCCTACAGTATGTGTCCTGAGATATGGGTGGTAGGCTTAAAAGTGATGATGAATAGGATTCTTGAAAGCATGGGCAAGACTTTTGAGGAGTAACAAGCACTCTCCAGGGTCTATAGGTTTTTGTGGTTTTGAGAATAAAGAAATAATAGATTGATCTCTATATGATTGGGAGAAACCCACTCATGGGAATATTGTGGGACCAGGGCCCAAGAAATTCATGGGTTTTATAGGATCATTGATTTTTATAGAACTGGAAGGGACCTCAAAGTGCCATCTAGTTTAACACCCCTTCCCTGACACCTTCCCCTTCAGTCCCCTTCACATAGATGAGGAAGGAACGGTCTGTTTCATCACAGTCACACAGGTAGTGAGCATTAGAGACAGAATTTGAATCCAGATTCTCTTGCTGCAGAACCAGGACTCTATTTATTGCCCCTTGCCTATTCCTCTTCTTGTGGCAAATGAAGATAACTGGAAACAGGACTGGGGTTCTGGAGAGAGGCTTGCCCTAAGAGCCTACTTATTCTCTCAGGATTTCAAAATAAAATCATTCTAAGTGTTTTATCCCGTGTAACATATTCAAAATGATGTGATGCCTTTTAGTGAAATACCAAGTGTTTTTTACTTGAGAGATGCTATAGTATTTCCAAGCATTCCTAGAGCTTCAAGTACACTGTGATGTCAGCAGTCCCAAGTGGCACAAGAGGCAAGGTCGAGTACAGTGCTATTTCCTCTGGGTGATGAGGTTTCCTTAAAGCTAGACTGCAGAACAGGTGCACTCCCAGCAAAGAAAATTAAAAAAAAAAAAAAACAACCTACCTCTCTTGAGATTTAAGCTTATTAGAAGGAGGTGGCAAGATCTTTTCTTTTTTTCTTCTCTGCCTTCCCTCAAATAAGAAATTTAGCCTCTCTGATTTATGCTCTGGTAGATTGCCTCTTCTTTGGTATTATTTGATCTAAAAGTCTTTTCTTATTTCACCAAAGGGAAGATTTTCGGAGCTCACTGAAACTTTCCCCCCTTTTTTTTCTTTGTGTGTGTTTGTGTGTGTGTGTAAAACATCCCTTCCCTGACACTTTTCCCCCAATTTCCATCATATAGATGAGGACGCCACAGTTAATTTCACCAGTCACACAGGCGTGCAGGAGCCTATTTCTTTCTAATGATTCAACTCTTATAATGTAGTTTTGATTTGTTTTTGGATAAGGCAAAAGGACACTTACTTTAAAGTAAAAGACAAGGCTTAAATCAAGTAGGAAGCATTCCGAGGCACCCATTCCCCCAAAGTGGGCTGCCATGTCTTGGCTGACTCTGGGAACACTCATCAACATTTGTGTCTCCATCAACTAGAGGCAAATGAGACATATGGCTTTATCTCATGATTTGTACTGTAAAAAGAGGTGAGCATGCACAAGCAGCTTTTTTGAATCTGCTTCCTTTTACCCTCCCTTTTCTATTATCGCCTACTATATTGTTATTGTTGAAGCAGACAGGGTTCAGTGACTTGTCCAGGGATTAACAGCTAATAAGTTTCTGAGGTCAGATTTGAACTTAGAAAGATTGAGTCTTGTCAGCTTTAAGTCAACACTCTAGTCCAGTGGTTCCCAAACTTTTTTGGCTTACTGCCCCCTTTCCAGGAAAAATATTACTTAGAGCCCTGGAAATTATTTTTTTTTTAAATTTTAATAGCAATTAATAGGAAAGATAAATGCACTTGTGGCCATCACCGCTTTCCTGGATCGCTGCAGCACCCACCAGGGGGCGGTGGTGCCCACTTTGGGAATCACTGCCAGTGCACCACCTAACTCTTCCTCCCTCATTTTAAACTCTTACCTTCCATCTTAGAATCAATAATGTGTATTGGTTCCAAAACAGAAGAGTGGTGAAGGTTATGCAGTGAGGGTTAAGTGACTTGCCAGAAGTATCTGAGGACAGATTTGAACCCAGAACCTCTTGTCTCCAGGCCAGGCTCTCATTCCTCTGAGCCACCTCACTGCCCCCCACCCTCATTATTTTCAACAAAGAAAAAAGTTAAGCAAAATTAACTGACAAACTTCTGATGACATGTAGTGTTTCCCAACCATAGTCCTTACCCAATCTTCATGAAAAAAGATTTCATCCATTTAGCAGGTATAATGAAAATGTTTATATGTTTGATAGTATGATCCCTTTTAAAAATCAGAACTGACCCATGTTCAAAACATTTTTCCCAATGGAAACAAAGCAGTGCCCCACATCTTGAAGCTCACCACTCTTGCTCTGGGGTAGACAGGAGATAGCAGGTAAATGAGGGAGGTGAAGTGACTTAGAGTGTGTTGCCCTGAGTCAAAATATCAGTCCTTAGTGGCAGAGGAAAAGACAACATTAAGAACCTTTAGGGTAGGGGTCGGCAAAGTATGGCTCTTTCTGCAGGAACCATAAAGTCAAATTTTTTTCAGGCGCTGTTACAGGAGCCGCACTGTGAGCACTGTACGGCTCTCACGAAATTACATTTTAAAAAATGTGGCGTTTATGGCTCTCACGGCCAAAAAGGTTGCCGCCCCCTGCTTTAGGGGGTGATCATGGGGCAGCAAACATATATTGTATGCCTGGGAATGTCTGCTGGCACCCTGGAATCCCAGCTCCCCAGCAACTCAGAACAGATGGGCAGAAGCAGTCGATGCCTATTAAGTCCCCCAAGTGCTCCCTAAGGACAGCTGCAAGGACAACCGACTTCTTGTTTGTCATTGTTGAGCATAGTTTTGATGTCAGCTTAGCTAGCAAGTCTTGACCATTTAAGAAGGCCCCCTGGCAAGACACAAAGTCCTCTTGTGGGGGTCAGAGTAGGTGAGTTTCTTCCTCCAACAGTTGAAGAAGAGATGAGTGAGACCGTCTGTGATATACCTAGTCTTCCCCAATCACAAAGTTATAAGAGGATGAGCAGAGAGAACCATTGCTTCTCCCAGTTCCTCCCTGTCTCCCACTTGAGTAAGAAGTCACTTTTATTTATATGGCCCATGATGGTTAAACAGTTCTTTTGGCATGCAGTTTTCTTGGATTCTCACAGCCCTTTGGAATAAAGTAGTTTCAGTTCTCTGTTCCAGATGAGGAAAGTGAGAATCACAGAAGTCAAGAGAATTGCCTGAAGTTTCATAGTTCAGTTCGATGGTAGAGCTGGATCTTAATTGTGAGTGATTTGGCCCCAAATCCAATACTTTCTCTACTCTAACATAAAGTCTTCCAAGGAGAAATGAGTGATTAGGAGACAAGGGATCTGGTAGGTTTGAAAGGAGCCTCTTCTATGCTGAGAGAAGAACCAGTTAGCCTTTGTAAACACTGCAACAGGTTGGAGAACCTCAAGGTTGTTTCGAGAATCCAAGTAGGATCTCTTAGGATATCCTTAGTGTCCTTCCGTGGTTGGCCTTGTTTCTAGCATCTCTAGCTCCATTTGTGAAGGTCTAGGAAACAGATTCTCCTGCTTATGGGTACCACCCTTTTAGTTTCTTCTGGGTCTTAGGATTCTGTCATTGGATCATAGGTTATTCCATTTCAACTTGAAGTAGGAGTTGGGTGCAGTAGGTGAGGTATTTGAACTACTCTTGTCTACACCTGAGGAAAGGTTTCCAAAGATACAATAGTTGCCTTTAAACATTTGAAGAGCTATTATGTCAGTGAAGATTAAATTTGTCTTACTAGGTTTCAGATGGCAGAACTGGGAACAACAGGTGGAGATTGCCCAGAGGTAGATTTTGGTTTGGTAAAAGCAAGGAGTTCTTAGTTTTCATTCAGAAGTGGACTATCTTAAGAAAGAATGAGCCCTCGTCATTGGAAACCTTCCATAATAAGTTTAATGAGCAGGTGTTCCGAATGTTATAGAGACATTTCTGATGTTTTGGAAGAGATGGCCTCTGAGGATCCTTCCAACTTTGAGATTCTGGGGAAACAGTCCTAAATCAAGAATTGTGCAGGGACTCTGCCAAGCTTCAGATTGATGAGAGTTTCAGTATGAGCTGGTCGATACCTTATTTTCCTCCTTTTTTGGCCTGTATGAATGACATGTCTTGTATATCAATGAGATTGGTCTCTTGGCCAGTCCTTCTAACCTCATTATTTTTCCTTATGGCTGATTTCTTTTTAAACCCTTGCCTTCCGTCTTGGAGTCAATACTGTGTTTTGGCTCCAAGGCAGAAGAGTGGTAAGGGCTAGGCAATGGGGGTCAAGTGACTTGCCCAGGGTCACACAGCTGGGAAGTGTCTGAGGTCAGATTTGAACCTAGGACCTCCCATCTCTAGGTTGGCTCTCAATCCACTGAGCTACCCAGCTGCCCCCCTTATGAGTGATTTTTAAATTGGGGTATATAGCCCACAAAGTTGAAAAAGGGCAGGTATTCTTAACCTTTGTTGTTTGTTATGGACCCCTTTGGCAGTTTGGTGAAGTCCATGAATTATTTTTTTTAAAAATGTTTTTGCATGTATAAAATAAGACATAGAGAATTTAAATTTTTTTTCCTTTTCTTTTCTTTTCCTTCTTCTTTCTCCTTCTCCATCCATTGATAAGACAAAAAAAATAAAGCCTAATACTACTATATTGAGCCATGCAAAACAAATTCCTGAGTTAGGTACATCCAGAAAAAAAGAAAAGGAAGAAAATATACTTCTTTCTGCATTCATCAATCCATCGGTTTACTATCTGGAGATGGATAGCATATTTCATGATGAGTTCTTTGGAATTATGTTTGATCATTGTATGGATCAGAGTTTTTAAGTCTTTAAGAGTTAATTATCCTTACACTATTTTTATAATTTAAATTATGCCCTCAGTTCTGCTGACTTCATTTTACATCAGTTCATATATGTTTACAGGTTTTTTGGGAGACCATCCCCTTCATCCTTTCTTACAGCACAATAATATTCCATCACATTCAACTACCATAACTTGTTCAGCCATTCCCCATTTGATATACACTCCCTCAGTTTCCAATTGTTTGTCACCATAAAAAGAGTTGCTATAAATGTGTTTTTTCCATGATTTCTTTTCCTTTTTCTTTGATCCCTTTGGGATATAGACCTAGTAACTGGGTCAAAGGCTATGCACAGTTTAATAATCTTTTGAGTGTAGTTCCAATTTGCTTTCTGAAATGATTGGACTAGTTCATAGTTCACCAACAGTACATTAAAGTACTTCTTTTCCCACAAACCTTCTGATATTTATTTTCCTTTGTTGACTTAGCCAATCTGATGGATGTGAAATGGTACCTTTAAAATGCTATTATTTGCATTTCTCTAATTATTAGTGGTTTAGAACACTTTTTTTATATGGCTATTGATGGCTTAGATTTCTTCCTCTGAAAATTTCCTCCTTAGATGAATTGTTTCTCAATTGGAGAATGACTCTGATTCTTATAAATTTGACTCAGTTACCTCTGTACCTTAGAATTTGTAAGAAAACTTGTTGCAAAGATTTTCCCCAGTTTCTTTTTAAATTTTAACCACATTGGTTTTGTTTATGCAAAATCTTTTTAATTTTGTGTAATCGGTATTGTCAAATATATATAATGATAGCTATATATACAGTTTCAAAAGGCAACCAGTTATACTGAAATATAGCTATCAAAATATTAAAAGCCAAATTCATAGATGATATTAACAGCAATAGTATTTATATAGCTCTTTTGAGAGCTATATTCCAATATGTAATGGAGGGTTACCAGGGATGTTAACTATTACTATTTGTGGGTTCACACTGGGGTGAGAGAGACAGGAATGACAGATGAACAGGACCAAACAAGGTAGGGAGACCGAGTTTAGCTACTAGGAGGTTACAGTTACTGGAAATGGCAGTTAGGCTCCAACAATCACTCAGCCTACCTAGGCAAGGACCTATGGAACCAGCAGGCAAAAGGCAAAGGTTTATAACAGGTTTTAATCAGGGACTACAAGATAAAGGATGGGAATTGGGATTCTACACTTACAAGCTAAGGGCAAACCACAGGGACAGGGGAAGGACTTGACAGCATTAAACTAAGACCTAAGCAAAACCGGGCCCAGGGAAAAGCAGGACAGGAGTGGGTATCCTCACAACAAACATAGCTCTTGATATATTCCAATAAAAATTCTTCCAAAATCCATCCTAACCACTTTACAAATATTCTGCCCTTTTATCCTCACAACTCCCCTGGCAGGTAGTTGTTAGTGATTTTGAATTTCATATCACAGATATATTAAGTATCCTTGCTTAGCATTTGAATTCAGACCTTACCCCCAGCGTAGGAGAAGAAACTTAAAGGTTCGGACCTAGAAAAAGCCAAGTTCCAGCCTTTGACAATTTTGAGATGCTTAGTCTTTCTTTTGTGCTTTATGACATGAATTCTCTTTTGGACAAATCTCCATTTCTTTTTAGAACTAGAGAGAATAAATGTGATCAGTTATTGACTCATAACTTGATAATATTCTAAAGCCTCTAAATTCGTTTTCATTGATGCAGTTTGAAAGATACACTAAACATTTTTTGTTTTGGGAAAAGGTGTCCAACTTAGCCTGACCCCAATGCTCAATTCCATGTTTTGCTCAGGAACCTGTTAAGCAGATGGGAATACCAGGTAGTGATGAATTTTGAAGGAAGCCAGTCATGGCAGAATCCTACCTATCTATATGCAGCTTTTTGTGTGCCCCCCAATTTATTTCTGCATATCCAGTGAGGTGTAGCCTTCAGTATTCTGGAAAAAAGGAATCTACTTGGATTTCTGTTGCCTTTGTCTTTGGTGAGGGTGTGGGATATGGAGGCAGAAGCCATAGCAATATGAGATAAATGAAAAGAGTCCTAGACTTGGAGATCTGTTTTAGGTCCCCATTCCTGATTCATGATTAGGACAAGTCATTTCTCCTCTTTAGTTCTCAGTTTCCTGTTCTGTAAAAGGAGAAGATTGGAATGGATGATTTCTAAATAGCCCTTCCATCTCTGACATTCTGTGATTCTGTATATTCCTCTTAGCACTACATTTTTCTCCCAAGTTTCTATTCCTATGAAAGGAAAATGCACCTAAGAGAGTTAGAAGAGAGAGAAGGCCTATTCCTGGCTTTTTCTCACTATATAAATATCTCAGTTTCCCTTTTTATTACTGAGAATCTTTTGACTTCCTCCTTACCTGTCAATGATTTTGAAAATCAAATGAAATTATTTGAGCTCTTTAAATCTAAAGACATTGGTCTTGAGAAGTGGTGGGAGAGGGAGGGCAGGAAGGCCTGTGTGGTCTGTAGGTTGTGGTTGAGATCTCTACTGTGATGACTGGATCAGAGCTAAGATGTTGGCATAGTAGCAGGAACCTTCTGAATCTCCTTCCATCCAATCATTACAAAGCATCTCAAAAGGATGGAAATCAAAATCAGACAAATAAAGTGACTCTCCCACTAGACACAGCCTTAAAGGTAGGCAGTGTTTGGTGATTCCCACACTATAAGGGGGTGAAACTACACTTATCAAAGCGCAAGCTGATCACTCCTCCCCCACACCACCTACGACACCAGAGTCAGAATGAAGGCCAGGGCAATCTCTAAATTCTTAGGGGCTGTCTAAGGGCACCACAGACTTACTCCTGAGGGCAGTGCAAGGCTTTGGCCGTGAGACTTGATTCCCAATGCTGAGGAGCGTGGAGCTTGGGCAGAAGCGAGGCTGGCTCCATCTGGGGTAGCAGGGGCTGGAAAGGTAGCCTCAGAGCAAAATGCTTTAAAGCATGCTACACAAAGGACATCACAGAGTGACCTACCCTCATTCAGGCATCTGACTGGGAAGGGAAGATACTACCAAAGTCCTGCAAGATAGAAACTAAGGAAGCAATCAACATGTAAGAACCCTAGTCCACTAGTGGCAAAAGGAATAAGCAGCAGCAAAAAAAAAAAAAAAAAAAAAAAAAAAAAAAAAAAAAAAAAGCTCTTTACCCTGGATAATTTCTATGGAGAAAAAGAGCAAAATACAGAAGCAACAGCAGAGAGTGAAAAGTAAGCAAACATATCCAAACTTTACCCCCAAAATGGAAATTGGTCACAAGCTCTTGAGAAACTCAAAAAGGAATTCAAGAACCAAGTAAGAAAGATAGAAGAAAAGTGGGGAAAAGAAGTGAAAATAATACTTTAAAAGACAAAATTGCTCATATGGAAAAATAGGCACAGAAATCAAATAAAGTAATAAGCAAATTGGAGATCAGAATTGACCTGGTGGCAGCCATGAAAAGCAGGTTAGACTAAACCGAAAAGGAAAATCAAAAGAACATAGTTGAAAATCAGTCTTTAAACACTAGAATTGGGCAAGTAGAAGCTAATGATCTCATGAGACAACAAGAATTAATAAAACAGAATCAAAATAATGAAAAAATAGAAGGAAACATGAAATATCTCATTGGAAAGATAACTGACCTGGAAAACAGGTTCAGGAGAGACAATTTGAGAATTATTGGTCTACCTGAAAGCCTGGAACAAAACAAGTCAACATCATATTACAAGAAATCATCCAAGAAAACTGCCCTGATGTTCTTGAACAAGAGGGCAAAATAGACATTGAAAGAATCCATAGATCTTCCTCTACATTAAATCCCCCAAAGACAACTCCCAGGAATGTTATACCCAAATTCAAGAGCTTCCAAGCCAAGGAGAAAATGTTGCAAGCAGCCAGAAAGAGATAATTCAGATATCAAGGAGCCCTAGTCAGGATAACACAGGATCTGGAAGCCTCCACACTAAAGGATCAAGGCTTCCAATTATGATATTCAGGAAGGCAAGGCAATTGGGTCTACCATAAGGACTGACACACATGCCACTTAGATTTCTCAGACCCATCTTCTCCAAAGCCTAGATTGGTAGGTATTTCAAAATTTTAATTCAGAGAATGGAAAATAATGACCTCTGAAAACATCAGGATCTTCTTATCTTGCCTGTTTCCAAACATTGTTTTTTTTTTTCCTAGTGATTCCTGTGAATTTTCTTCTTGGTAGAGGGCTTTGCTTGTCTGTACTTGCCCTACCTTCTGGGCAGGAGCAGAGTTCTGAAAGAGTCAAGGACTGGAGGCTTCGGGAATTCTGCTGACACTCATGGCTGGGCCTAGAGATAATTACACATATGTTGTAGGTCATCCCCCTTCTCTTGATGTTTCAATTTTACAAATACAATCGGGATTTGTCCAGAAAACTATTTGTTGTTCCTAGGAACACTCCCCTATCATCCTTGCATATTTTTGGTGTTTTTAATGCTATGTAGAGGGTGTCATAGAAGAAACTTTTAATTTTATAACTGAAAAAACCTGTACCAAGAAAGCAAAGTAGTTTATTAATAGAATTTAATTATTCATAGTTATTTTTGCATCAACCAAGAAGCTTCTAGGCAGGCAAGTGTGTGAAAAAGAATGCACCCATATACACACATACACATAAAATTCTCCTCCCAAACCTAAAACATTTAAGGCAAAAAAATGGACACCTGAAGACTTAGCATCTGCTATAATATTTTACCCATGTTAGTACATTGGCTTTTGAAACAATTCACAAAGGTTTTAATTAGTCACTCAAACCCAACCCCTTCTGCAAGGCTCTTTTACTTGGAGCGGATGGTAGTAGGATCACTGTGTTGTTGATCTGGGCCTTTGACAAGAACTAGATGACCAATTCTTTAAAAAAAAAAAAAGCCATAGTCATTCCCATCTGGTGGAAGATTAGAGATTACTGTTTATGACTGCTTTTATCCAGACAGGTTGGGAGTAAGTTAATGCCTCGATCAAGACACTGGTCCCTCTAAAGTTTCCCTGGTATTAAATATATTTGAACGTGAATAAGGTACTTGGAGTGATGAAATACCAGATGTGAGGTATCGGGTTGCATGTTTATTCAACTGTTGTTGGAATGGCTGTGCGAAGATATGCTTTTGTATTTCCCGTCTCTTGGCAACATCTGAAAAATGAGAGAGAGAGAGAAAGAGAGAGGGAGAGGGAGAGAGGGAGGGAGGGAGGCAGAAACATCCTATCCTGATGAAGGTTACAATTTCAGTTACTCAGATTGTAGGCAATGTTTTTGGAAAAATGTCCTCACAGTCCCCATATGGCCTTAGCCACAGGGCATATAAATGTTAATTGAATAGAATTTTCAGGTAGGTTGAACACACTTCACACAGTGCTCTGAAACATATTAAAGTCACGAAGGCTTGGGCTGCCGGCAGCCAACAAAAAAGGGAGGCAGTCTAAACAGATAATCACCAATGCTGTGCTGCCTCTTGGTGTGGAAGATGAAATCTTGGTACGGAGGAGCCCATCCACAGAAGAGCTTGGACACTTGATCCCAAAGTTAAGAATGTGATTGGTCCTCTCAGAGGTGCTTCAGAGATATTGTTTATGCAGATCCGATCATTAAAAAAAAGAAAAAAAAAAGCCTCACACACCTTATTTTCAGTTGCTCATTTATCAGACATTTATTAAACCTTTGCTATATGTCAGGTTCAAGGGATAAATTGACAACAATGAATTATTCCTTGCCTTGAAGAAGCTTACATATCTATTGACAGAAACAACGCATCTGCTGATAAGTCATTTGGAAATGTATGCAAAAATAATGCAGGATGATTTTGGAGGAATCCAGTAGGGCAGATCAAAGAATAATGATAAAGAAACTAATTAAAGAGAAAAAAAAAAGACTTCAAATAGAAGGTAAGCTGAACTTTGAGGGAAATGAGGGCTTAGAGGAGCTGGAATCTCTAAAGAACAGGTGTTATTTTACAGAGGTCAAACCCACATCATGTAACAAAATAAGTGACTCGTCTCTCAGTCACATACTTGGTGTGTAGGAGAAGGTTTCTGATTAACAATCTGAGCTAACTTTAGGTTTTCTCCTATGGTTAGAATGACCTCAATGACCCAGATATTGTGAATGAGTGCTAATTATTTTTAGGCTTCCTTCTTTTTTATCAATACCACAGTGAGTCAAACTGGAACATCTAGTCTTGTGTATATCAGAGGTTGTCAGGCTTGATTTAATTGGCAAAACTGATTGGATTTCCCTGGTAGATTTCACCCTTTAAAAACAACAGTAGAAAATGACTTTCTGGAAGGAAAAAAAAAAAAAAAAGCTATTCCTTAGAAAAAATTAGAAAATTACTTTTCCCCTGTAGGTGCCTGATGCAATATGGTTCTCCACTTTGAGAAAGTATTACTCTATTGGTGTGTATGTGTGCTTTGTGCGTGTTTATAGACATCTTTTTCTTCCTTTTTCTTTACAATGTTGACTCCTATCTTTTTTTTTTTTATCTCACTTTCATTTCTAGCTGTATCCTTCCTCCTTCCCAAAGAAGCTATCTTTTGTCCCAAAGAATAAATAAAAATGAGGTAAGGAGGAAAATGAGGTCTGAGAAACTAACCAACATATTAACTGAGTCTGACAGCAGACACAGCTCTGCAAAAAATGGAGGGAAAGACATTTCTTCCTCCTTTTTTGAGGCCAGCTTTGCTTATTATTGTTTTGTATATTTGTTGAAAGCTAATTCCATGAGTCTTATTAGTGAGCAAGATATCTTGCCTTCTTGCCCTTGAGAGCTTTGAAATCAAGCCCGTGGGTAGGATGTTGACCAATGATATTGGTTGGGAAGTATTGAAGCTTACGCGGCTGTCACTGTCCAAAGGTCAGAAGCATGATCTTTGTGAGCAGCTTATAAAATGGAAGCATCCTACCAGCCAGGTAGTTCTCATGACCTTGCAGGCTGCCAGTCAAACTAAGAAGTGAATTGACACCATGTCGTTTTGATGTTTTGCTTGGAAAGAGTTCTAGTACTTGCTTGTGTTACCTGGGATACTAGAATGAGGAAGAAGTCATGGGAAAAAGAACTTTAAAATCTCTCTCAGATTTCCATGGCATAAAAGGAAAGTCACTAGATCTGGGACTGCCAGGCTGGGTGCTCAAAGCATCATTTAGCCACCTCCTACTGCCTTTATGGCTTGTTCTTAAGGTACAGCTAAGCTTTTTCTCACAGGGTTTAATGTAACTAATATTTTTTATGGCAGAAGACTACTTTTTGTTGCTAGTGTTAAGTACTCCTCCTCTGGGATCTTCTTGTGTTACTCATTTATTTATTAACTTCCTTATTTAAGTACCTGCTATGTGCCAGGTGCTATGCTAAGCTTTGAGGATATTAAATATTAAAAATTATTATTAAAAAATGCAAAAGACAATCCCTGCCCTCAAAAAGCTCATAATTTAATGGGAGAGACAACATGGAAACATATAAATAAGCTATGTATAGGAAAAATGGAAAATAATTAACAGAAGGAAGGCACTATAATTAGGAGGGGTTGGAGAAGGCTTCCAATAAAGGATGGGATTTTAGTTGAAACTTAAAGTCAATCAGGAAAGTTAATCGGTTGAAATGAGGAAAGAGTATTCCAGACATGGGAGGTCTTGTGTCAGTGGGTCAAAAAGTTCATGACTGAGAGTATGATTTAAGAAGACTGGAAAGGTGGGAGAGGGCTAGGTTATGAAAGGCTTTGAATGCCAAGCAGAGGACTTTGTAGATGATTCTGGAAGCCACGGGGATATTTATTGAGTGGGGAGAGTGTGTGTGACATGGTCAGACCAGCATTTTAAGAAAATCACTTGAGTGGCTGAACGGAGGATGGATTAGAGTGGGGAGAGACGTCAGGCAGCCATCGATCCACAGTAATGCAGGTGTGAGAGCCAGAACTAGGGCAGGGGCAGTGTCAGAGGAGAGAAGGGGGCATATCGGAGAGATATGGCAAAGGTGAAATTCAGAGCCTTGGCAACACTTTGGGTTTGGTGGTGGCGAGAGAGAGAGTGAGGAATCTTAAGTTGACTCCTACGTCTGAGACTGGGAGAATAGTGTTGCCCTCAACAGTAACAGGGAAGCGAGGGAAATCAGCGTTTGGGGGAAAAGATAATTAGTTCTATTTTGGACATATGGATACTGGACCTCCAGTTTGAAATATCTGGGAGGCAATTGGAGTTGTGAAATTAGAGCTCAATACAGAGTTTGGAGTTGCATAGGTAGATTTAAGAATTATCAGCATAGAGGTGGTAATTAAATCCACAGGGGCTGATGAGGTCACCAAATAAAGTAGAATGGAGGAAGAAGAGAGCCCAGGCCAGAAGCCTCAGGAACACCTGTGGTCAGAGGAATATTCTGGCTGAGGATGCAGGAAAGGAGACGGTAGAAACTGTTCCGTACCAGGTGTTCAGAAATAACCTGTTTTTCTACTATGAGAGTGCTGTAGGACTCCCAAGATCCCCTAGAAAGTGGACTCTTTGCAGAACATTTGATTGAGGCCTTGATTCTGCCATACTCAGGAAATCTGTTTTGGATCTGGAATCTCTCTGCAGCCTAGAAGGGAACAGGTGGCTGCTAGGACTTTTGGAAAGACCAGAGTGGGGCAAATTAAAAGGAAGGTGCTGCTGTCAAGGGATCAGGAAAAAAGCTCTAAATGTATACAGTTGTCTCGACTTGTCTTACTAACTGGACCCCTCTTCTCTGTTTCTATTCCCATGCTGAATCCGGGATGGTACTTTGTCCATAACAGACGCCTAACATAAATGTTTTGTTGAATTGAAAGAGGGCAAGAGGCTCTCCCATTTCCTTTTTTCAGCATATCAGCTGTTCTGTTTGTTTCCTACTCAGACTACTGATATGATAGAGAATGATCCAGACAGATGGAGATGGATCGTAGTTGCCTATCCAAACTGTGCTATAAGAGTTAGGGGTAGGATGGAGGTTGGGGGTGTGAGTTCAGGGCTGTAAGTTACTAAAAGCTTTTCAGGTTAAGCTATAAATTTGGGCTGTTGGCCCTCAAAGTTCTGATTTTCCCAAGTCAGAGATATTCTGGGACCTTCTGTACCCTGAGGTTTCACCCAATCCTCTTCTACAAGTGAGAAAGAAGCTAGAAGCCTTTGATTGCCCAGAACCCTTCTCTTCAGTTTTTTCTCTAGGCTACAATCCCCTACAATTTATAGATGCTTAAATTGAGGCCAAAAAAAAAGGTTAAAGTGACTTTTCACAGGCAATAAGTATCTGAGGTCAAATTTGAACTCAGACCTTCTTGATTCCAGGTCTGGCACTTTCTCCATTGTGTGTGCATCGCCTTGTTGCATGAGAGTTCATATTTAGCTGGAATGAGCCACTTCTACTCCATAAGTAGGAATTAGGAAGATATTAGTGAAAGATTCTGGATCTTATAGGATTTTAAAAGTGTGTTTCTTCTAAACTCATCAATTCATTTATTAATTCAACAAACATTCTCTACTGGATCCCATCTGAAGGAAGGGATGTGATAGAAAGATATGAAGGGGCATCTAATTCCTAGGCAAATCTTTGTGACTTTAGGGAAATCAGCTGACTTCTCTGGGCTTAGATTTTCCCATCTATAAATAAGGAGATTGAAGAAGATGGTTTCTAAGTTCTTTTCCAATTCAATTCAACAAGAACTTTTAAAGCACCTACTGTGTGCAAGGCACAAAGCAACTAGGTGATGCCATACTGTAGAGAATGCCCCATCATTAGTCAGGAGGATTCATCTCTCTGAGTTCAAATCCAGCCTCAGACATTTCCTAGCTTGTGTGACCCTGGGCAATTCATTTCACCCTGTTTTCCTCAGTTTCCTCATCTGTAAAATGAGCAGGAGAAGGAAATGACAAACCATTCCAGTGTCTCTGCCAAGAAAACCCCAAATGGAGTCACAAAGAGCCGGACACAACTGAACAACGTGTGACCCAGTGTGCTAAGTTCTGGGGATACAGATCAGTGAAACAGTTCCTGCCTCCTGGGGTGTACACGAACTTGGGAGAGAGGCAGGAAGGAATATTAGCATTCTGTGACTTTATGAGTAAATTTTCTGTGCCCCCCCCCCCCAGTCTCTCCATGGTGTTCTGGATTCACTGCCTCCCCCCCTCCACATGTTTGCAGGCTCCTTTATCTTTTCTCCTAACAACAATAGCATGACCATTGGCATGTCTAAAATCCAATTATACTTTTAAGCACTGGTGAGGCTAGAGGAGGGGGGGGGTGCTGGCTTCTGATTGACATTTCCTTTGGAAGGTTTTGGTTTGATCGCAGGCTATACAGTCTCTGCTTTTATTCTTGCTCTTATTCTCAGAGATGATTACCAGGGTCAAATATTAACCATCAAAAAAGGAAAGCTGTCTTTGACAGAAACATAGTGTGATTCCAACTACAATATAACAACACCCTTTGGGCCTGGGTGAATCACAAGAAATAGTTTTTCTAATTAAGTTATAAAGAAGGTCCTATCAGTGACCTGGTAGATGTCAGCTCACTTAAATCCTCAGATTAATCAGGACCTATTAAAATGATCATCCAATTATAAGCAGTCATAACTGTTGCAGAATAAATGCTTTCTTCTCTGAATTAAATCATTCTAAATTGAGAAATTGTTTGGGAATTGAAGATGAAGGAAAGCATGCCTTATTTTTTTTTAAATTTATGAATCACCCGGAGGAACAAAAGAGAAGGGTGAGATTGCTATATTGTTGTCTAATATTTCAAATTTCTTACACTGACCTTGCCAAAAAAGTAGTATTAATTGAAACAAAAAGAAAACCATTTCATATTCGTAAAAAAAAGTTAAATTGGAAAATGTTTTCTTGTTTTAGAAAATTATTTTACCTGAAGGATAATTAGGATTGTTTATTTTATTGTCTGAATTATCTGAAGGATAATCAATTAATAATTGATTTCTCAAGGTTGTCTTTCTAATACAGAAATAATTTTCCCAATAATGTGTTTGACCTGTTTAAATTAGACATGATTTCCTTAAGAGGAACCTTATTTAGTTACTTAGCATTCAAGCATGGAGGTGAGTGCTTCCTCCATTCATCCACTATGGTTTAATGAATAACTGTATCTGAAAGAATTCATCATCTGGTGACCAACCCAAGAGGTTCGATAGATGGCTGCAATGCAAAGAGTTTTGGTCTTAGAGTCAGAAGTTTGGGGTTTGAGTATCCAGGCTGCTACCCATTAGTGGAATGACTTATGTGCCAGTTATTTCCCTGACTTTGACCTCAGTTTCCCTATTCATAGGACATGACTAGATAATTTCATAGGAACGAGTGACTAGATAATCTCTCTGACTCATAGATTTGGACCTAGAAGGCACCTCAGAGGCTTTCTAGTCTAATATTCTCATTATTATATCAGTGAAGACATTGAGGCCCAGAGACGTTTAGGTGACTTGTCCAGGGACACAGATAGCAAGTGTGAGGTGCAAGACTTGAATTCTGGTCCTCAGACTTTATAATATGGCCACATTTTCCAGACCACTGCTCTACTTCTCTCTCTTTTCCCATTGTGTCACATTGCCTCTTTTGCACCTCTCTCACAATCTGGCTGTTATGGTCACGGACCCTGTTGGCCCTGGAAGACAGAAACCTAGACTATCATTTGCCTAAGGTCAAGCCTTCCTAGCTTAGATAGGACCTGTTGGGAAATAGGGTCTCCTTGCGTAGCCTTTCAATGCCCGTGATTGCCCATATTGATGGATGCGAGGAAGGATGCTACTAGAACTTAGCTTTGCTAAATAAGCTGAATGGCCACTCGCTTTTTGGATACAGCAAGGCAAACGTAAGATCTTCCTTTAATGTGTCTAGTGTGTCTTCTAACACAATGAAAACTTTGTCTTTAGTTGAGTTCCAAAAATACGAACTCTCACATTTGTGTTCAAGTTTCCCACGCTGTTTATGTAAAGCAGTCGCATTTGATTCTCACAACAGCCCTGTGAAGTGACTGCTAGTTGGCCCTATCTTTGTTTAGCCCATGGAGAAACTGAGATGAGGAGAGGTTAGTGGCAGGTTCGGGATTAGGCAGAAAGGAAGTACCCATGGAATTCCAGTTGAGGTGTCCCTGACTATAAGACCAGGACTGCATTTTGAGCATTAAGAAGGAATCAACTTTAAGAAAACCTCTAGGTGACACAATAAATAGAGTACCAGACCTGGAGTTGGGAGGACCTGGGTTCAAATTTGGCCACAGACGCTAGCCGTGTGACCCTGGGCAAGTCACTTCATCCTATTTACCTAGCCTTTGCCTTTCTGCCTTAGAGTTTTTATTAGGATAGAAGGTACAAGTTAAAAAAACAAAAACAAAAAAACTTCAGAGAGCCAGTACCTTTAAAAAAATCATTTGATACACCCTTAGTATAAGTTAATATTAAAAAAAAAACAAAAAACTATTCACCTTTGGTATCCACATTTTGGGTAATTTGGTGTTATACCAAATTATTTGGTATGATGTGGATTGTTTGGACAATACTAATGGCATCAATCTCTGGTGCAGAGTATTCCTCATCAGTGATTCAAGTCCTGATTTAAACTGAATCCACACTGAGCCAAAAGGAGGATCATTTCATTTCTCTTTTTTCATTTACCTTTTAGAAAGCTTTGGGGGGAGGGGGGAGGTTGCCCTTTATTTAAAAGACAAAAGCATTGGGTGAAAGCATTGAGTGTACCCAGGCACTAGGGAAACATGGAGCTTGATCTTGGCAGTTGTGACGTTATTCACAAAACCTCCCTCCAGATGGCGGCTTGGTAATTACGATCAACAAATGAAACTAGAGATGTCTCCCAGGGAACTATTTTCTTATGTGTGGTTATGTAGACATTGGCATAGGAGACACAGGAGAATCCCGGGAAGGCAGAAAGGCAGCAGGTGCCTTTGGGTGAGTTCTAGGTCTGCTGCAGAATCGGAGCCTGAAGGTAGGAAGAACTAGAAAGCAGCCAGGAGATCTGTGTGTCATCTGGCATCCTGACCCTCCAGAATGCCCCCACCTGGCTTCTCTCTGGACTTGTAGGAGAGCAGACCTAGCCTTGCAGGGGGCAGCTCTGTCCTGCTGCTTCCCAAACCTGCTTCTCCTGGTGGTGCTGCCCAGCCCGGCTGCTCAGCTATTTTTGATTCGTCCCTCTCCTGTGACAGCTTCCCGCCTGAACAGACCAGACATTGGTGCTACAGGTTTCTGCACTTTCTAGGGATTGCCTTTTGAAGTGTCCTCCAGGACTGCAGACAGAAGAGCCTCCAGCTGTAGTCAGAGAATAAGCTTTTCCAGCCTGGCTGCTCTGTGAGTCTGCTTGTCTATCTCGGGGGATCCCATTTTTGAACTTTGAAGAGACAACCTTGTCCCTTGGGAACCAAATAAATAAATCCTCGAGGGACTCGACTTCAGTTGAATTTGATGACCATAGGCATTGCGAAAGGACGGGGAGCCCTGAGAAATTTCTATTGTAACTAGATCCTTTCATCACCTCTTTGGCTATTGGATTTCATAGAATCATAGATTTAGAGCTGGGAGGAAACTTACAGCTTGCTTTGTACAACTCCCTTGGTTGAGTGAAAGAAATTGTGACTCAAAAGTTGCGACTTAACCATGATCACAGAGGTAGTAAGGGATGGGGATTTGGAGGCCAGATCCTCAGACTTCCAGCCGTTAGAGCCCTCTGGGAAATTCAGTTCTGTTGTCATCACATTAACGAGGCAGCACTGGATGGTGGAAAATATAGACAGACTCTTGGACCTGTGAAAGTCTGGTTCAAATCTTGCTTCCATCACTTCCTACCTGTTACCTTGAGTAAGTCTCTTAAACTTTCCGGGGCACTATTTTCTCCTCTCTAAAATGAGGGGGTTCAATGAAGGTCCTTTACTGTTCAAAATTTGAGATCCTCTAAATAAGCAGGAGAATATAAAGGAATATTGAGGGAGCAGGAGGCCATAACTGGAAGATGACAAAATACTGAAGCAGGTTTAGGATTTCTATAAGGACAAATTTACCTTTTTGCCCTCGGGGAATAGTTCTTTCCCTTTTATTAGAGATTTTCCAGTGACTACTTAGTCAAGGAGGTAGGACAGGCGAGTCCTGTTCCAAATATGGGTCAGGCTATATTGATGTGGCTTTAGAAGCTCCTTTCAGATCCAGAGCTGTAGGGGATGCTCAAGGAAGAGATGATCTGTGCAAAGTGGTCTATAGGAGATGGGATTGAAGGAGAGAAAGACTGGAGGCACAAGCCTAATTTTCAGGACCATTGTCTCATTAAGTTTCCTTTAGTGGAAAAAACATTTTTTTTTCTCACAAAAATTTATCAAGACACCCAATTTCTGGGGGCAACTGGGTGGCTCAGTAGATTGAGAGGTGGGAGGTCCTAGGTTCAAATCTGACCTCAGACACTTCCTAGCTGTGCGACCCTGGGCAAGGCACTTAATCACCATTATTGCCCAGCCCTTACTGTTCTTCTACCTTGGAACCAATACACAGTACTGATTCTAAGACAGAGAAGGTAAGAGTTTAAAAAACATAAAGAAAATAACCACCCAGTTTCTGTTGATTGAACTTGCCAGTTTATCCCAGGCAAATATTATTAATCTTTTACTTCGTAGCAGGCATTGTGCCAGGTGGGATAAGACTCTCCTTGTCCTCAAGGAGTGGATGTTTTACTTTGTGTTAGAGGAATACAATAAAATTACAGATAAGTGTGGACAGGATACACACAGTGTTGAAGATGACCACCGATCACTTCTCCTAGCAGGTGATTGGGGAATCTTTGGGAAGAGGTAGTCTAAGGAAGGTTCTGAGCCAGGGCCGTGACAGTGAAAATAGAAAGGAAAAGGAGGGGCGGATATCAAATTGACAAAAATAATTAAGCCCAATGAAACTTAATGCTATCGGTTCAACAGAGGAACAAATGTTCTTCACTCAGTCCCTCTTGAAGCCTTTAATTCTGATATTGAGATCATACATCGACAATTATTCAAAACAAGCATAAATAGGTAGAGGTTCAAAACTGTTCATAGCAGCATCATATATATATATACTTGCAGGCAACAGCAGAATCTGGAAGGAACTTAAATGGCCTCTTTCGTTAATGTAATAGAATACTAAAATGTAATAAAAACTGGCAAGTAGGAGGAATTTAAAGAAGCTGGAAGTCCTTTTATGAAATAAAGGAAAGGGAGAAGAAGAGATTTAGACCCAGAGGAATGGAGGTAACGCAGAGGTGGTGATATATAAGAGGAGATGTGAAAGAGAATGAATGTCTGATGAGGATGTAGTATGAATGCCTGCCTGAAAGTTTCTAGTGCTTTATATTAGGAAATTAACTTATTGAAATGTCTGTCTGGTTGGTTCTAAGTGCTGACACAAATGAGAAACATTTAATTTAAAAGAGAAAAGAAAAGAAGCCATGGATGCGAGAACTGGTTGTATACAGCACCAGGGGATTATCGGTGACCAGTTACTGATTGACTCTTTCCTTTTCCAGTCTTTTCTGTCCTCCTGATGTTCCTTTTTAAACCGAGGGCCTGGAACTGCAGCCATGCCATTGGTATCAATAGCAGAGTCAGGAAGAAGAGAGGAAGCTTTTGTGGGAAAGATGATGAAGTTTATTTGGGGACATGTGGGCCCTAAGGGCCAGGTAGGACTTTTGGGTAGAGATGTTAAGCAGGAAGATGAAAATATGGTCTTAGGGAAGAGATTTTCAATAGAATTGGGAAGCAGAGCTAGCCATAGATGTTCATGGAATGTTAGAACTGAGAGGGAACTTAAGAGACTGTCAAGTCAAGCCCCTTCAGCTGAGGAAGCCGCTGTTCTAAGAGACCAAGGTCACCCAGCTGGTCATGCACAGAGAGGTGATAATTTAAGTCCCCGAGAGTGGGAGTCTCCCAGACTGTTAGGGAGAGTGTAGAGAGGAAAGACAATCAGGCCTTTGTCAGACCCTTGGGGAATGCATGTATTTAGTTAGTGGAGAGGAGGGCTGGCACCACCAGGGCAGGAGAGGGGTGGGGAAACAGGATGGGTCAGAGAGCAGCCCAGAAAGGAGAAAATTTCATGGATTGAGAGGATGTTGTCTATAATGATGAATATACTACGCAGAGGACATGGGAAGTAAGGATTGAGGAAAAACAAAACAAAGCAGAGGATTTGGCTAATTCTGCCACTGATTTTCCTAAAGTATAATTCTGCCCATGTCATACCTCTCCCCAGTAATGTTTTGTTTCTAGGATCAAATCTAAGCTCTGCTTAGTTTTTTAAGAATTAATTGATACTCATTTAACTCTCTCTTTCAATTCCTCCATTAGAGAAGGCATCATTTGAGAAAAAGATGTATGTATGTACAAAACTATGTCTTACTTATTTCTATTTATCAGTTCTTTCTCTGGAAGTGGACACATATAAGTCATTCTTCAAAGAATATTTTAGTTGCTGTATATATTCTTCTCTTGTACTGCCTGTTTTGCTCTTCATATTTCCTGTTGGTCCTTCCAGGTTTTTCCAAAATTAGCTTGTTTATCATTCTTCACGGCACAAGTAGTATTCTGTCACAACCATTTGCCACAACTTGTTTAGCCATTCCAAAGCCCTTTACCACCTGATCCAAACCTAACTTTCTAAATTTACTAAGCATTTATTAAATGCCTACTGTGTGCCAGGCAATACACTCTCTCTGTCTCTGTCTCTGTCTCTCTTTCTCTCTCTTTCTCTCACTGTTTCTCTGTCTCTCTGTCTGTCTGTCTCTGTCTCTCTCTCTTTCTCTTTCTCTCACTGTCTCTCTGTCTGTCTCTGTCTCTGTCTCTTATCTCTCCTCCTCCCTCCCCCCTTCAAAGGAACTCACAATGGAATAGAGACAGACATTGTGTACAAACACACTAATACACACACACACACACACACACATAAATGGAAAGTACTTGGAAGTAGGAAGGCTCTCGAATTTTAAGAGAGGCTGAGACTCATCATATGTCACGTCTCCTGCACTCTCCAGCCAGTTTCTGGTTTCTTTCTCTAGTGCTTTGCATAGCCAGTCACCCCGGCTTGGAATGAACTCTCATTTCATTTGTGTCCTCAGATTTCATTTCCTACAAAATTCTGCTAAGTGATGCCTTCTTTAGGAAGCCTTTCCTGTTGGCCTCAAATGCTAGTGCTCCAACCCTGCAAATTTACCTCATGTGTATCTTGCATATATTTGGTTATGTGCTTGTTATCTCCTGTCGTAGAATATCAGCTCTTTTGAGGGCTGGGATTGATAAGTGGAAGAACAGCTGGTCCCGGAGTCACGAAAACCTGAGTTCAAATCTAGTCTCAGATATTTGCCAGCTGTGTGACTCTGGGCAAAGCACTTAATCTGTCTGCCTCAATTTTCTCAACTGTAAAATGGAGATAGTAAACATCTGCTTTACCGGATCATTGTGAGGATCAAATGAGATAACTATAAAACGTGCTTAGCCCAGTTTCTGGCACATAGAAAGGGCTGCATAAATAATTATTCTCTTCTCTTCTTATTGAAGAGAGCCCCATCCTTGGAATAGAAAGTGTTAAGGACAAGTTGGACTCTGAAGAAGTTTTATGATAAATTTGGGGGGGAGAGGGGCAGTACTTTAAAGCAGCAAATACAAGAAATGAGTAGAAGAATTCTTGGTTTTGTTTTAAAATTGGGAGTGGGGGGTGGGGAGTGGCCTATACCGACTGTATAGGCCAAGGCTGTGGATTAATTGAGAAAAACACTGGAATTACTTTAAGAATTATGCCTAATTGGGAGAAGAGTGAAGATTTATGCACATCTTGTTGCATTTTATTTATCGGGACTAAAAGACAGAAAAGCAATGGTTGCTGTCCTCCAGGAGTTTGTATTCTGCTGTTATTATCATTCTTGTTGTTTATTAAATGCTGCCTCTTATTATTACTGGAGAAATGTTTAGAGCCAGGCTATTAGACTACCCAGAATTTGCTAAGTTTGGAAAGGAGATGTTGATACTGAAAGCTCCAGTAGAATGCCAAGTTCTCCAGCGAGGGGACTGTTTGCATTTTTTGTCTTTGTATCCCCAATAAAGTTGATGCTCAGTAATTGTTTGGGAAATTGAGTAATGATCATCTCTGTGACCTTGCTTGGGAAGATGACTCCTGTCTCCTTTGCTCCAACCCTGTCTTGACAGGCTAAGATGCCAACTGAGAGGGCAGGGGGTTTGTTTCTGATAGTAGTTAGGGGTGACTGGGCCAGGCAGGCCTCCTAATATCTTCACTTACCACAACTTGCATCTTAGAGGAGAAGATGATTAATGACCTTCCTTCTTGCCCTGGACTTACTGAGGATTCAAGCAAGACTCTTTGCCACTTAGCACACTGTGCATTCTTAGCCCAGTCAGAAGAATGAAGAGCTCTCTAAGATTTCATTTTTCCTTTAGCTCTCCCTACTAGGGATCCATCGATGACTCTGTTAATGAGATAGGCTCTGGAGCAGTGATTCCCAAAGTGGGCACCACTGCTCCCTGGTGGGTGCTGCAGCAATCCAGGGGAGCGGTGATGGCCACAGGTGCATTTATCTTTCCTATTAATTGCTATTAAAATTAAAAAAATAATTTCTAGGGGGCTAAGTAATATTTTTTTCTGGAAAGGGGGCGGTAGACCAAACAAGTTTGGGAACCACTGCTCTGGAGCTATAGTCCTAGGCTTCTGAGCAGTGGAATTGTCCCAAAACAGAATCTTACGGTCATAGATTGACTTCCACAGAGAGTAGGGAGTGGGAAAAATTCATCTTCCTTCTCTAGGTTTGTTTATTCATTTTGCCAAAGAGGGAGGTTACTTAAGATCTCTTCTAGCCATAAAATCTATGATCCCCAAATTGTTGACTGTTCTTCCCGAACCCTCAACCCAGTCCCTGGAGAAATAAGAACCAGTATGGGTCTCTGAACAGAGTGGGGAGTGGAGCTTTGACCCATAAATCCATCACTGATGTCTGCCAAGGAAAAACCGGAGAAGAACTGGTACTATTTTTTAGGGAGAAAGGTCAGAATCTCACCCCCCACCCGTACCCCCTGCTCTTCTCCCCAAGTGTGGGTTGGCTTTCTATATGGGAGCAGTTCTGCAAGTTGAAAATTTTTGTCAAATGTGCTTCTCTCTAGCAGGGCCCTGTGGCACTGGCTTCTTGCTAGCACTGCAGGTTTTTTCCTGGGCACGTAACCTGGGCCATCTGTCAGAGCCCAGTGTGTGTGAATGGGAAGCTGGGACTGATTCACAGCCATTAATTGCTCCCTCTCATGACTGGGCATAGCTGTTCATCTGACCCACTGTGAGAGAGCCCCGTGAGGGAGTGTGGGCGCATCAACCTGGGTAGCCTGGATGCTTACCGAATGCTGTGGCAGTCTGCCAGAGAAAGAAGGTCTCTCTGCTGTATTCCTTCCCCCACCTTACTAGCCTGGTGCTTCTCCTTATGGGAAGCTTCAGCCCAGGAGCGACTTCTTCAGGGGATGTCCCGGGCAGAATTCTGGCACCCCAAATAGCCAGGGGTGGGGAGGAAGAAGCTGTGCCACGCCTGAGTTTGGGGAGCCACTTGCATTGTTTCTTTTCTCATCGTCACTGTAGATAATGTTGTGAGGATCCATGAGATCATATATGTAAAATCTCAGCAAAGCTTCTAGACCCTCCAGATGCTGGGGATGAGGAAGACAGAGGAAGATGATGAGGTGTTCTGTAGCCAATGACGATATCCTTGAATGAAAGGGAAAGCAGAATTTCTTGCGTGCATTTCTTGGAAGAATCAAAAATCAAAGAAGCATCTGAGAGGAGCCATTTGATTGATTGATTGATTGATTTAGAGGGAGTTTTGAGGGTAAAGGGGAAGATACTGAGTGAAGGCCAGCAGTGAGCTTTGCCACTACCAGCTGTGAGCAAGTTCTTGCAGTGGACTTTCCCCCTGCTTTTGGCTGCCCCCATCCCCAAAGTCTAGGATTTGTTTGTGTGTTGGGTGTGTGTGCAGGGAAGGGGAATGGGTTAGCAGGATGGGAGAGATTATTATAATACCTCATCATGGGTGACGTATCAATGATAGGAGCATAGGAAAGCCCTGGGAGTTCCTTCATGGGCCATGGCACCTAGGGATAGTGATGTATACCGTCAGGTGACAAAAGGAGAAATTACTCCATGTGACGAGAAGTAGGACCCTTCCTCAAAATAGGAGGATCTGCTCCTTTAATCTTGGCTAAGACCTGTGATATCTACATTATTCAGATCCTCCTTTCTCTGTCTTCAAACACATTCTCTTCTGTCCCATTGTGCCTTCAAGCTACCATCTTTTTTCTCATTACATTTCCCGGAAAACTTTTGAAATGCACCTGCCTTTATTTACCACCTAGTCCCTTAGAATCTAGCAGCTTGGTTTCTGTCATGATGATTCTTTTTTTTTTTTAAAGGGATTTCTTAAAGGTGATGAGTCAACTGTTCATCACCAAATCATAATAGGTCCCCCCCCCCCAAAAAAAAAGCAGTCAAGAAATTCCCTGATTTCTCCTTTTACTTTCTTCCTTGATTTTTCTGCAGCATTTTAAATATCCTCCCCATATACTTTCACACCCACACACACACCTCTTGGATTTCTTCTCTGTCTCTTACTGTGGCAGTTCTCCCTTCCTCCTACCCTAAGCCCTTCCGTAAGTAAAGTCTGCACCCCTCTGTGATACCTATCCTCCTTGAAGGATCCCTGCCCCTTGAGATTTTGCCCATCTCTGTGTAAATGTTTTCACAGCTCGAGCTCTAAGCTCCCTCTTGGACTTTAGTTCTCTGTTGGTATGCCTGCCTAATTGATCTTTCCTCCTAGATAGCCTGTGGTCTTTGGAATGAAAATATCTGACAATTATATAGTGATTTTCTCAACTAAACTAGGCTTCTGATTTCAGCAGTTTTGGAAACTCCCATCTTCCTCTTAGAGAGTTAGATTTCTAAGGCACTTAAAAAAAAAAAGTGACAAGCCTCGGGTGTCATTGTGTGGAAGAACCAGGATGTCAGAAGAAGGACTTTAACTCATTTTTTTGAGGCCAGCTCCATGTCCTGCAAGCATTGCTGCATCTCAAATTGCTCTTTAATGTTTGAAAAATGTTTTACAGTTCTCATTTGTCCGTCATATTCGTCCCTTTTTTTTTTTTAACTGAGGAAGAAAATGAGACTCTGGGAGAGGTTTAGTGATTTGTTCAGCTTCGTAGCTGACATGTGGCCACCGTGGGATTTCAGCTCCTTTCTCTCCTTTTGGCCAAGCCCCCTGTTTTTGCCTAACCCACCACCTTCTTCCTGCTTCTCATTTATCTTTTTTTTTTTAAACAACTTTACTGATGCACTTTGATGCTTTCCCTGGTGCTTCTCATTTGTCTTTCTTAATGACTTTACTGATACATTTTGATACTCCCCAATAAACACTCAAACAAAACATTTTTTACAAAGTACATCTCCTGAGAAAATAGTCTGATTATCTATTAGTAAAATGTATCCTTTCTTTAACCTTGGCATTAAGGTGCTACTGATATTAAGGGTTGTGTTTTATTTACTTTGTTGCAGTCCTTTTGTGTATTGTTCTTTTGGCTTGGCTTTCCTTGCTTTGTGTCATTTCACAAAGGATTCCCACGTTTCTTAGAATTACTCATATTCATCCTTCCTCGTGGCATAATAATATTATATCACAGTCACATACTATAATTTGTTCAGACATTCTGTAGTCTTTGCATTCTTATTTTATTATTTGTTTTTTTTTCTTTACAAACTTACTTAGCTGCATGACCCTGGGCAAGTCATTTAAACTACCAGCCTCAGTTTTCTTAACTATAAAATGGGTCTAATAATAGCACCTATTTTTATTGGGTTATTGGGAGGTTTGAATGATATAATATCTGTGAAATACTTAGCACAGTACCTAGCACACAATAGGTGCTTAATAAATGCATGTTCCCTTCCCCCACATAGTCTACCTTTCCTCATTTTTGTTCATGTACATCATATCTTCATTATTAGATTGGAAACTACCAAAGGGCAGAACATTGGCCATCTTTCATTTTTGTCTGCGCTCCTGACATAGTAGCCTTATTGAATTGAGTCCATCCTTCAAGCCTCTGCCGGAAAGCTTTCTCCTTAAAATATTAATTTCATGATGCCATTCCTTGGCTTAAAAGTTCTCATTAGCTTCTTATTACAGTTCAGGTGGGATCTATTTGTTGCGTTTTGTCCCCATCGGCCATTCCACTTTCTTTTCACTCTATTTTGCTTCGGGCAGACCAGTCGGCCTGAACCCTATTTTCTCCATATATGACTGACTCCAGGATTGTGCCATTCCTCTTGCTCTCGTGATCTTTCTGGTGTTTGAATCTTACTTTCCCGAGCCCTGGTGGAACTCCCACAGACAGGGCACACAGGAGCTTATGTATTTATTGGCACGAATTGAGGACTAACTCACTGCGATTCAGAATCCCTGTTCTGCACAAATATACAACCAGGGCCCGGGGAGATTCCTTTCCCCCTTGAGTTTATAGCCTTATAGGTGTCCAGGATATAGATGATAAGGCCATGAGAGGGACCCACACAGTGTTGTATGTTCTTGGAGAAAGGAAATTATCTGAAGGGATTATGGAAAGTTTCATGGGGGAAATGATCTTGGTGTTGGACTTTAAGAGTTGGGCAAGAGATTTTAGGAGCCAATTCTGAGCAAAGACATAGAGATGGGAGACTACAAATAACAGTTTGTCTAGACTAGAGTGTGTGATCCACGAAGGGTAAAAATCGTTTTGCAGGGGGCAGCTGGGTAGCTCAGTGGATTGAAAGCCAGACCCAGAGACAGGAGGTCCTAGGTTCAAATCTAACCTTAGATACTTCCTAGCTGTGTGACCTTGGGCAAGTCACTTAACCCCCATTGCTTAGCTCTTACCATTCTTCTGCCTTGGAACCAATGCATAATATTGATTCTAAGGTAGGAAGGTCAGGGTGTTTTGTTGTTTCTTTTAATCATTTTGCAAAGTATGGTAGTATCCTGTAAAAAGCCTTGAATGCCAAAACTAAAGAGTTAGAACCTTCTTTAGATAAACAGGAACTAATGCAAAAATGAGCAGGTTTACTCATAAAGAACCTAAATTTGTCATCATGGTGAAGTATTGATTAGGGAGAACAAGGGGCACGACAAAAACCTATCGTAATCATCCAAACGGGTGTTAAGGACCAGGGCAAGGGTGGTGGCTGGAGAAATAGTAGGGACACATGGGAAGGATTTCTCAAATGAATAGACAGGAGTTAGTAACCGATTAAATAAGAACCAAAGCTTATTTCAAGGATTTGAGCATGGGAGGTTAGAAGAATGTTGGTGCTGCTGGCAGAAATAATGAAGCCAGGCAAGAGGTCTTAGGGGAAAGATGAAGTTGGTTTTGGACATGCTGAGTTTGAGATGTTGGTGGCACATGTGGGTGGATTTGTCTTATCCACAACTTGTTCTGTGGGTCTAGAACTTGAGGGGGGATGTGATCAGAATCGGAGTGAAGGATTTGGGGCTCACCCGCCTAGGGGTGATCTCTAAAGCCATTGGCAGGATTGACAAAGGAGACAGAATTGATGAAAGCAAGAATAGCCAGGATAGAACTTGGAGAGGAAACTAGCAGTTGGGAAGAGGATGGGGGGACCAATGTAGAAGACGGAAAAGGAACAATTAGGAATGTAGGAGGTAGGTAATCTAAGAATTCATTATCCTACTTGCCAAAAACAATATTTTTGGCTCTAATGTTGAATTAGCAAAATATCTTGTCTAAAATTTGAGTTTGGTATGTAGTCAGTAATATTTTTTCTTCTTGGAATTAAGTCCTTGAATACTGTGTTTATATTAGACATGAGCTAATGATTAATGAAAGAGCCCTCTAGAGGCAGTAGGTCTACTGACTAGGACAGTATCTGACTTAGGTTGTTCCTAAATTAATAGATTTGGAGTTAAAAGGGATCTTATACATGTAAAACCCAGTTGAATTGCTCATTGGTTACAGGAGGGTGGAGGGAGGAGGGGAGGGGAAGAATATGAATCATGTAACCATTGAAAAATATTCTAAATTAATTAATAAAAAATAAAAGGGATCTTAGAGGCAGTTGAGTCTGTTCTCTTCATTTTAAAGATGAGGAAACTGAGGCTCAGAGGGATTTAAATTACTTGTCACATAACTAGTAAAGAAGTGTCTGAGATGGAATCTCTCTAGGGCAAATTTAGCCTCAGTTGGTGGATTTTGTTGCATTTCTCCCCAGCCTATTGGATGGAAAGACTTTGGAAGTCATCCTCATTTTATAGAGGAGGAAACAGAAGTCCCAGATGAGGAAGGGATTTCCTTGTTTAAGAGCAGGCAGCCAGGACCTAGAAGAGCCAGACTCCATTCTGGGGCTGCTGACTTCAAATCAAGGTGCTTTTCCATCATCCTTCTCACCATAGGGTGCCTTTCTCCCTTCTTTCTTTCAGTTTCATTGTTCCCTCTTTAATTGTAGTATGTAAATAGGTAGACTAACAGAGCTGACACTGGTTGAGTGAAGGATTTCATTCCAAGATCTCTCATTACAGGGAGTTTTTTGTTAGGAGTCATAAATTACTTGCTAGTGGACATCATCTTTGGGCAGGGTGGGGAAAATACTACACATTTAACCCGTCTTCAAATCTGTTTCAATAGTAGAATCCATGAAAAAGGATTTATTTGGTACTAATAGATGATGTGGATTTTGTTGGTTTGTACTTTAAAAATCATGAATTTTCTTAATATTTTTACTTAGATTACTCAAACTCCAATGTTCATAAATATTAGCTGATGAAACATGGAGGCCCCTAGTCAAACTTTTATTGTCCTCATTCCCTCCAAAAAAATAATCACTCATTAATATTCCCTTTTAACTTCATGTTGGTAATGATCTTTCTTTCTTTCTTTCTTTCTTTCTTTCTTTCTTTCTTTCTTTCTTTCTTTCTTTCTTTCTTTCCTTCTTTCCTTCTTTCCTTCTTTCCTTCTTTCC
>NC_058135.1:241747630-241778745 GCF_016433145.1 Gracilinanus agilis
GGGGGGGTTGGGGGGGTGAAGGGGAAAGTAAGAGCATGAATCATGTAACCATGATAACTTTTCTAAAAAATAAAAATTATTATTAAAATCAAAAAGGAAAAAGGAAAGTAACTTGCAAAAAAGAAAATTTTTTTTTAAAGAAAAGAAAGTAAGTTGCCCAAAGTCACATAGTTAGTGTGTAGAGGAAGGCAGTGTTTTTAACCCATGTTTTGCTGTTTGCAAAGCTGTTTTCTATCCACCATAAATCATGTAATCTCTCTCTGATTTTATGGTATCAATTAAACAGGTGCCTCCTCCCTCCTATATTACTTTGTATTTATGGGTGGTATTCTTGGAAGACCTGAATTTAAATCCGACTCCACACACTTAACTAGCTCTGAAACCCACCGTAGGTGACAGCCTTGCTCGGCTTGAGTTTCTTCTTTTGTAAAATGGAGTGGAGATAAATAATATCTAATCAACAGGTTCTTTGTGAGGAGCAAACCAAATAGAATCATATATGGAAAGGACTTGGCAAACCTCAAAGCACTAGGTAAATGGTGGTGGTGGATGTTGAGGCAGTCTAGTATGACAAAGACTTGGCTTGGAAGCCAGGAAAGACCTTGATTCTGACACATACTGGCTTTGAGATCCTAGGTAAGTCATTTAACTTTTATATTCTCTATTCATTTCCCTAAGACTACATATGCCGACCAGGTTTAGGAGATCTTCATCGCCCAGGAAACTCCCTCCGAGCAGTAAAATCGCAGGTCCACCGACTATCCCTATATCATCTTTGTCACCTTTGTCATCACTCTCTCTCTCCTCCTCCTTGTCATCTTCATCTCTCTGTGTTGCCTTTACTTCTCTGTATACTTGCTATTTGCTCCCCTGGAATTCAAGCCTTCTTGAAGGCAGGAGATGTTTGGATTTTGTGTTTGTGACTGCAGCAGAGGCTGTCTTAACCGTCACAGAATTATGTATTTTGTGCTTGTTGGTGGATTAATTGTGCCTAAGTTGCAGAATTTTAAAGGCTCTCCATTTGAGAGTCTTCACCTAAAGGGGACCAAGTCTTCTTGCTGTATAAGTTAGAAAAGGTAAAGAGTCTCTACTTTCTCTGATCATTTCTTGCCTTAGTTCTCTCAGGACATTATGTAGTAGTTCCCATTTCCCTTCCTTTTTTACCCCCTCCCCTATTATCTCTATTTTTATTTTTTAAACCCTCACCTTCTGTCTTAGAATCAATACTGTATATTGGCTCAAAGACAGAAGAGTGGTAAGGGTAGGCAATGGGAGTCAAGTGACTTGCCCAGGGTCACACAGCTGGGAAGTGTCTGAGGTCAGATTTGGACCCAGGACCTCCTGTCTCTGACCCTTTCTATCAATCCACTGAGCCACCTCGCTGCCCTATTTTTCATTGGAAATGGATCTCAAGTACAGGATTGATGCCTTCTAGGCAGCAGCTCTGCGTTTTAATTGCAGCATAGCTCTTCTGTCTTTCTTGAGATGTTTATGTGTTCAGTGTTAATGCCAGTGAATTCTTTCATTTGCTTTTGCAGAGGCTGAGAGTAGGAAGATCTCACCTAACCTCTATTTGCTCATAGAGTCCAGTCACATTGCTTGCTCTGTTGTAGGAGCATTACACAGCTAATGCTCTCCCTTTACTCGTTTCTTCCTAAAATACTTTTCATTCATTTGTCTTATCTTAACCACACCTTTCCTTCCCTCATTTTAACAGAGAATGGAAAAGCATCACCGTGAGGCTTTCCTGCATGTATGACCATTGCTTTAGAAAGCAATACTTGATTGCTGCTCTGTTTTCTCACTTTTTTTTTGCATGGTTTTTACTTTAGCAAGGGATTAATCAGAGTCTGTCCTAGAAATCCAGGAAAGGGCACGAGAAGAATGGTGACTATCCTTGAAATGGTGTTGCTTTTTTCCCTCTGAAGTGCAAACATAATGTGAGGTGACTAATTAAAAAAATACAGCAGTGGTTCCCAAACATTTTTGGCCTACCGCCCCCTGGAAATTAATTTTTTAAAAATTTTAATAGCAATTAATAGGAAAGATAAATGCACCTGTGGCCATCACCGCCTCCCTGGATCGCTGCAGCACCCACCAGGGGGCGGTGACAACCACTTTGGGAATCACTGAAATACAGAATTTGGGCATTGAAATAATTGGTGCACACTTCAGAATCAGCTCTTTGGGTGGGCAACCAACACTCTTAATCCACTAATGCATTGTTGCCAAACCAGCATTTTCCTCCCCCATCATAGGAACATAGATTTAGGACTAGGTGGGGACTCAGAGGTCTTTTAACCCAATTCCCATATATTTCAGATAAAGAAACTAAGGCTCAGAGAGGCTAACTGACTTGCCTGTAGTCACCTAGGCAGGGCAGTAAGCACCAGAGGGGCAATTTGAATCACAGACCTTTATTTCAAGAGCCAAGGCTCTTCTTTCTTCTGGGTTCCCAAAGTTTTGGATTTGGAGAGGAAACTGTTTTAGAAAGAGCCAAAACTCAAAGTCTGTTGGGGATGGAAGATGATGTGGCTCTGGCATTATAAGACTAATTTGTGTTCCTAATTCTTGGTTAGCTTGGGAAGAGGGTCCTAAAAAAGTGCTTTAGCTGAGTTTGAACAACATAGTAGTATTATAGACAGTATCTGTCTCCTGGTAGTGATTTCCTTGGAAAGAAGATATTTGTTTGCTTCTTTCTAAATGTCTTTTTTTTTTTTAACCCTTACAATACTGTGTATTGGTTCCAAGGCAGAAGAATGGTGAGTGCTAGGCAATGGGGGTCAAGTGACTTGCCCAGGGTCACACAGCTAGGAAGTATCTGAGTCCAGATTTGAACCCAGGACCTCCTATCTCTGAGTCTGACTCTCAATCCACCGAGTCACCCAGCTGCCCCCTCTAAATGTCTTTTTAAAAGTTCTCATTTCTTTATAGTCCCATCTCAATTTTAAAATGACAACAACAAAGTCACTGATAGCTCACGTGTTAATTATTTGGAAGAAATTCCAAAGTGGCAGTGTTGAAGGAAGGCCCATCTTGCCATTTAACACTAGGCACTGATTTGGTTTTCTGCCCAGCGAATGCCGCTGGATTGGGGGCTTGTCGGGAACGCTTGGGAAGTGTGCTGTTTTGATTGAACGAAATTCTTTTTCCTCAGAAACCCAGCATGTAGCCAGGGTAGTCGTAATAGTTCTGTAGTAATTACTGATTGTGTGTGTGTGTGTGTTTAATTCCTTTTCGAACCAAGAAATGAAGTTCGGCTCAGATATTTCCCAACCACAGGAGAAGCTTTCCGTACATTCGGTGCTTCTAAAAATGACCTTTGATGTAGAGCCCTCGGAGCCCGCATCCCACGTGAAGCCTGTCGTTGCCTTTTCTCTCCTCCCAGTGTTCAAGATGCTTGATTCCCAGAGTAGGCAGGAAGGGCCATTTGCAGTGGAAATGGCAGCCGTCTTTGTTCTTGGAATGATGGCATGGGGCTAAGGGCTTGAGACTCGCTCTTGGAAGCAGGCAGGGCTTAGAGGAAGACTGGCAGAAATGGACATTTTGGAAGAATTGATTGATTAATTCCAAAGAGTTAATGCACTTAAATCTGATTAATACATCAATACTGATTACTTTTCTGCCAAAAAAAGAGGAGGTGATTTCATGTTTTTCATTGATTCTTTCCTCAAATCCTATCACTGCACATGCCATAAATACCCCTGACTCACCCCTAAATTGAATTATAATTAAGTGCTTACTATATGTCAGGTGACATAGCTGGGGGCTGGGGATCCTTACAGTAGAACTTATTTTGGGGCAGCGAGGTAGTTCAAAGGATAGAACACTAGGCTTAGACACAGGAATACCTGGGTTTAAATATCATCTCAGATACTTCCCAGCTCTGTGACCTCGGGCAAGACATTTAACCCATTTTGCCTAGCCCTTGCCCTCCTATCTTAGAATTGTTAAAAGGCTTTTTTTTTTTTTTAAAAAAAAGAGCTTCTTTTCTTAACACACACACACACACACACACACACACACACACACACACACCCCCAAAATCCTTACTTTCCATCTTAGAATCAATACTGTGTATTGGTTTCAAGGCAGAAGAGCAGAAAGGGGTAGACAATGGAGGTTAAGTGACTTACCCAGGGTCACACAACTAGAAAGTGTCTGAGGCCTGATTGGAATTCAGGACCTCCCATCTCCAGGCCTGGCTCTCTATCTACTGAACCATCTAGCCACATACATTAAAATACTTTATAAGTGTTGTTCTGAGGCTTAGTTCTTGAATGGGTCCAATGCTGTTGAACTGTCGTAACATCTATTACTTATTAGTGATATTATTATGTGTATTGTTAAGCTTGTTGGATAGTATTAGTCTTCGAATGTGAGTGCATCTCCTTAAACTTGAGGAGTTTAAACAATTGGATCTCCCCATAACTTTGTTTTCTCTTCATGAGCAAAACATCTATTGTAAGCAATCTTATTTTTAAGAGAAAGTTATGGCATGTTAAGGTTGTCTTTGTGTGTGTGTGTGTGTGTGTGTGTGTTGATTGTGCAGCTTTTTTTTCCTCCTAAAATTTACCATTATTAAATGATTTAGCTTTGAGGTAGTGCAGAAATTGGGTGCAGGAGAACTCGAGGAGGAGGAAATAAATATAGATAATTTGCGTGCTAACAGAATTTTTTAGGAGCTATAGAAGGGCCTCAGCTGCCATTTAGTATCTCTCATGTTTCATGAGAAAATTGAAAAGCAGAGTTTAGTTATTTACCCAAAGTCACACAGGTCAGAATTTGAACTCGAGTCTTCCTGAGTCTAAATCTTATGCTCTTTCCAATGAACCACAGTGCCCCCATATCTTCATCAGCCCTAACCAGTTAGGCTAGCAGAAAGAATATTGTGTGTCCCCATAATTCACTTGCAGTCTGATCAGAATCGTAGAAAGACTAAAGATTTAGTTGTGGAAAAGGACTTACTATTCAGGCTAGCTTTGATTTCTCATTTCCTTTGGGTAGCAGACCTGGGAACCTGAAGTACACAATTTCTTGCAATTGTGAAATTGCCTGTGAGAATTGCAGGTTGTCTTAGACAATTGAATGAATTGGCGGGTTGGCTCCCAGAGGCAAAATTCCGGCCCTGTTTAGATAAAAATACTAAACATAACCAAACGCAAGTGGGTCGAAATAAGAAACTAATAAATTCTAATACCATTTTCTAGGAAGAAAATTGGCTTGCCGGTTGTTGTAGAGAATGATGTGAGAATACCGAGCAAAATTGACTGGACAGAAAAATGTTATACTGGCTTCCACGTGAAAACCTGGACTTTGGAAAAATGGTTTCTCTCTTCTTTTGAAAGTACATTTTGAAACAAAATGAAAAACACACTTCCCCTGCCCCTTTAAGCTGTCAAAGAAAGGAGATGTCTTCACATCCAACTGGATGCAACTTGGCCTCTACTTTCCTTCTGGAGTTGTAGTTTCTCTCCCATTTAGTTATCCAAGTCCCTTGAGGGCAGGAATTGTCCCTTATTTATATTTGCATCCTATCATTTAGTACAGGGCTCCGGCATCTAGTGAATAAAGTGTTCATTCATTCATTCATTCATTCATTCATTCATTCATTCATTCATTCTTGCCCTCTGGATGCTGAGGCTATTCTGGCATAGTGCAAATTGTCTTGAACCTGGAATGCTTTCTTGGCCCAGGGCTGTGGTGTTGTCTTTCCTCCCTCCCTCTTATTCCCAGGACTTTTTCAGACAAAGACTTCATAAAATCTGGTACCTGGCAAAGCGTTGGGAAGGAGAAATGAAATTGTGGCAGGTGAACATTAGTCCTTTTTTGGCTCTAAAAGAATACTGGTGAGGAATGTGAACGGCTTATGTGGGTGAATGCCGTGTATCCAAGCATGGAGTAGGGCAGTCACTTAGCTCTCTTGAAAATGGCTGGCCACGTCCATGAGAGACTTGGGAACTGTGCAAAGGGTTGCAAGGAAAATTCCACTGTTGTTGGCATGGCTACGTGGCCATCATCTGGAATTTACCTGTGAAGATCAAGTGGTTAATGTTTTTAAAAGTGCCGTAGAAATGAGGTTGTGGCCTTACTGTCAGCTGGCTCACTCCTTCCCGGAGAGGCAATGACTGCTCTCTGAAGCTTGGGCAGTAAAGGAGAAAAAGGATTATTGTGGGGGTGGGGGCCCCTTAAAAAGTGGATGAATCCACAGCCTGCTTATGTCCCCCAAATCTTCTCTATAATATTCTTCAAGGGGCTCCCTTGATTTCCCTCTTTTCCCTCAACAGTTTTAGTTTCCCTCATGTTCGAACGCTAAGTCGGCTTGCGCACAAAGCTCACCTTGTATTCTTGGTGCTCCCAGCCCATTCCATGTTCTCCATGCATTTCTTCCAATTTTAATCTGGCCTTTTGAATTGATTCCTTCTCTTCTACCTTACAAAGCTGCCTGGGTTTCCCCAGCTTTTAATTAAAACAAAACAAAACAAAAAACCCTCCTAAAAAACTCTTTGGTCCATTCAATCTTCCATCCCATCTCCCCAGAGCTGCAGGTGCGAGCTGGATGACAGGTGGACACCAAAGGCGAAATGTGCAGCCCTGAAAAGGGCTACTTCATGCTATGTACTCTCTCTATATTAACAGTCATCTCTATTATTATTTTTTCCAACATTCGTTGAATTTAATTAGAGCGGCTCTTTTTTGCTTAGACCGGAAGTCATTTCTCCTTCATCTGATCTCATACCATTTTGTACTCCTTTTTGGGACTTTACAGCCTAATTTGTATTATATTCATCTGTTTATTGGGCTCCTCCCTACCCAGACTGTAAGCCCCAAGGGCAGGGCACATAGTAAGCACTTAATGGATGTTCCTTCTGATCTTTAAAGATCCAGATTGTCCTGTGATCTGAAGGGTGGCAAAATAACTTCACTGGAACTTTGGTTCTAGATATTTGTGTGGGATCAGGTTTTTCCAGCTGTGAGGTATTGGGGAAGGCTTCTTGGAGGAGGAGGTGCATTTCAGTTGGGCGTTTTAAAATACGGAGAGGAATCAAACAGGGAGAGCTGAGGAAAGAAGAACATTCTAATATTTGTAAATATGTACTGTGGTTCAGGGCAGAGGATAGGGCATTTTGGCTTATTTTCATTGTATCGAGAAAGTGATAATAAGGGGGATGGACAGTGGGAGAAGAGGAATTAAGAAAGTTGTGAGATGTTGCAAACTCCACTAAGAGCCCCAAGGGAGGTTCCATGTTAATAAAAATGCTTTGGAAGACCTCAGAGGGAGGCATCAATTAAAATATTATAGTCCTTATAAGCTGAATAAGAGGATATTGAGCCTTTGAGAAATCAAGACTATTCTGTTAGACTGCTAGGACCTCAGGGTCCTGCTGATAGAAACATCAGTGATATGCCAACAGGCCCTCAATTGCCATCTCCCTTTCTGGATACAGTTTTCTTTGTGTGTGAGAGAGAAACAGACATGGAGAGGGGGAGACAAACAGACAGAGACAAAGACATAGACAGAAAGAGAGAGAGAAGGAATGAGGGAGAGAGAGAGAGAGAGAGAGAGAGAGAGAGAGAGAGAGAAATTGATTATCTGTCTGATTTTCCCATGTCCACAAGAAATGTGTTGCTTTTGCACTTTTTTTTTTTTTTTGGACACTAAAGCAAGTTAAACAGAGTATGAGGCCTCTCTTGAATGCTCATGCCCCCAGCAGCCAGTGCCCATAGGACAAATCAGAATGTATGACAGCCCATCCCATAGACAGAAGTCTCCATTGCAGGGAGCCAGCTGCACAGCAGGGGTACAGAAGCCTATAAATAAAATATTGACATTACGCACAGGCTCTGGTGTTTGTGGTTTAGAGCTTGTGGCTGTGGCCTGAGTAAATGGTCTCTTGGAATGAGGGAGAAAGTTAGGGAAGGAGCCCCTCATCACCACTTAGTCAGTGATGGCTGCTGTGGGGCTGGGAGCCCTGAGGGAAAGAAGGAGATCTCACAGGTGCCGCCTTAGCTATTGCCTATTGATTTCTGGCTCCTTGCTATTTCTAGAGAAGATGAGGCAGTGGAATAGGGGAACAGATATAGGCAGATATTCCGAGATATTGCAGGTTAGGTTCCAGACCACTTCAGTAAAGCAAATAGGGCAATAAAGAGAGGCACACCCATTTTTTGGTTTCCCAGTGCATACGAAAATTTCTGTTTACTATATACTCTAAGTTGACAAGAATATTATGTCTAAAAAATATACATACCTTAATTTAAAATGCTCTATTACAGAAATACTACTCATCATCTGTGTCTTGAGCGAGTGGTAGTCTTTTTGCTGGTGGAGGGTCTTGCCTCAGAGTTGATGACTGCTGACTGATGAGGGAGGTGGTTGCTGAAGGCTACGGGAGTGTGTGTATGGCAGTTTCTTAAAGACAACAATGAAGTTTGCCCCATTGATTGAGTCTTCATTTTGCTCTTAGAATGCTTAGAGGCCATTTAGGCTTATTAACTGGCCTAATTTTAGTATTGTTGGGTCTCAGGGAACAGGGACACCTGAGGAGAGGGAGAGAGACTGAACGGTCCAGTCGTTGGAGCAGTCAGAATACACACAACATTGATTAAGCCCTAGGTCTTCTATGGGCATGGTTCGTGGCATCCCAAAGCAATTACAATAGTAACACCAGAGATCATTGGTCATAGGTCACCATAACAGATAGAATAATAATGAAAAAGTTTGAAATGTGAGAATTATCAAAATGTGGCATAGAGACACAATAAGAACACATGCTGTTGGGAAAATGGTGCCAACAGACTTGCTCCATGCAGGATTGCTAACACAACTTCGATTTGTAAAAATTACAATATCTATACGGTACAATAAAGTATATAAGGTATCCCTGTATTGGCTGAGGTAGGCTTGTAGTTAGGCAGCTGCTGAAGGCAAAATATGAAGTCTATGAAGGATGACTTTTAATATAACATCTTGGTAATATTTTTATTTTATTTAGATTGTTACCCCTTTCAGAGAAGCATAACTTTTGTTCCAATACATGCAATGGAAAAACAGCAAAATAAAGAGAGAAAACTGTTCTTCTGGTCTTATATGCCTTCCTGTGTTTTCCCAGGCCTAGGTTGGCTATTTTACCCCAATTTTTAGTCCTGCAATAACTTTGGGTTCTGTGATTGGTCTGGGGCAAGTCCTGGTCCTTGGTGACTTGTTAGATGGTCTTTGAGAAAGGCTGTGATCAAAAACGTAAATGTCCCATGACCAGCTTGTCATGAGCCTCCATGAGTAGGGCTGCGTTATTAGTCTTCATAAATTGGACCCATATGTAAAGACCTTCCAGACTTTGCAGATTTTGTACCTTTAAAGATTCACGGTTACCACCTTCCTGTGAAGATGTCTTTAGTGGAGAAGAATGATCTTTAACAGAGTGTAAATCAGCAAGTTAGCATTGCACAAGTAGCTGGGGTTATGGAATCTGGCACACAATCTCAGCTTTTTTTTTCCTGTGTGGATCGGTTTTGCTTTTTTTTTTTTAAAAACCTTATTCTAAAAGATAGGTTTCTTTAAAACTGTGTATGTTGCCTCCCCTCCTACCCCCCCCCCCCAAAAAAAAAACAATTATTTTCCATCTTGGACTCAATACTAAGTATTGGTTCCAAAGCAGAAAAGCAGTAAGGGCTAGGCAAGTGACTTGCCCACCACACCGCAAGGAAATTTCTGAGGCCAGATTTTAAATCCAGGACCTTCCATCTCTAGTCCTGGCTCTGTATCCACTGAGTCACCTAATTGCTCCCAAATTGTGTATACCTTTTGACCCAGCAATACAACTGTGATTACATTTATTTTCTGTTTTCAGGGAAAAAGGAAAAGAACCTGCATGTTCTAAAGTATTTATATCAGCTCTCTTTGTGGTAGCAAAAAATTGTGGAGCTGGAAACTGAAAGGATGCCCAACAGTTGGGGAATGGCTAAACAAGTTGTGGCATATGATTGTGATGGAATACCACTGGGACATAAGAAATGATTATGTTAATTTTTTAAAAACCATGGAAAGTCTACAAGAAATTATGAAGAGTGAAATGAGCAGAACCAAGAGAATATTATAAAGAGTAACAGAAATATTGTTTGAAGAATGACTTGTGTGTGTGTCCACTTCCAGAGAAAGAACTGATAAATAGAAACAAGCAAGACATAGTTTTATATATACATATATCTTTTTGTCAAATGATGCTTTCTGTATATTGCAACGAGGTAGAGAGGGGGAGGGAGCTACCTGGGAATATTAATGGAACAAATTAATTTTTTTTTTTAAAAAAGGACCCTGGGGTTGAGATAGAGACTGAAACATTGCTGCATAGAATGTTTTTGTGTGCATGTGTGTCTACACATACTACTAAGTAAATTTTAAAAAATGAAATTTGAAGAAAAAGAAAAGGGAGATTCTGGTAGAAAGGTAACACTGATTTTGTTCATCAGATTCAACATTTCCTTGGAGTAACCAATATGTAGTTTTCTTCTCTAAAGTTCAACTAAGTTTAATTCAAAAAGCATTTACTAAATGCCTGTGGTTCAAGTCAGTATGGTATAATGGAGAGAAGGTTAGCCTCAAAGTCAACGGCTCAGAAAGACCTGGAGTCAAGTATTACCCTTAACCCCTGCTGTTTTTGAGACCCAGGTCAAGTCATTTAACTTCTTAGTACCCCAGGAAGCTCTGAGATTGTCAGTTGCAGAGCCGTTGCCTCATCTGCTTCAGAAATGTCTTTGCCTCAGATTCACTATCCTAAAGAAACTGCTGATCTGAACAGAATAATCTTCAAGATATTATGCAGAGTTCTAGGGATACAAAGACAAAACAGTGAAATACACTCTGAGGGGAGCTTATCAAAGCAGAGTATTGTTCCCATTCAGAGAATAAGCTTTATCCTCAATGGCAGCAAAGGGTTTCCTTTCTACTCATCTCTTCTGCTGGGCAGCTGCCGTTCCTCCCAAGAGGTCTCCCAGGTGCTTTGGAGTAAAACCATCCCCATGTCATTCACTCTGGCCATCTCCGCAATGAGATGTTGTTATTGAAAAATCTTTCCTTTGGAATTTATTATAAAACAGTTAAAGTAAATTCAAATAACATGAACATTAAAGAAATCTGGAGAGAACATAGTCCAAAGGTACTCTATCCTGGCTGAAAAATGGAGAATGAGATTGTGCAAATACATGGATAAAATCTACATGGCTGTGTAGGGACAATGTACGCATTCCTGGTGTGCATCATTTGATTTCTGACATGTTCCAGAAAACATGTGCTGGGAAACATTGGCTAATGGTTGAAATAATTCCTAATTTATATTTATATATATGTATATATAGATATACATACACACATATACATATATATACACACATATACACATCTGTATGTTATTTTATTTTTTAAATTTTATTTATTTTTTATTATTTATATTTTATTTATTTTATATAGATATATATTTTATATATATATCTTTTTACAAGTTGTATCTATATGCTCAATGGAATGTAAGTTCTTTGCCTCCTTTGACTAATTTTTATCTTTATAATCCTAATGGCCAACAGAGTACTTGCTTGGTACATCATACTAAACAGTTAATAAATGTCCATTGAATTGAATTGAAGCTAGGGGTTAACATAGGTCAAAACAATTTTAGGGATGTTCTCACAGATGGTCAGTGCTTGGATGGGCTAACGGACAGTTAGCACTTTCAGGAGGGCGCACACAGACAAGAAGAGGTAACTTCTTGAAGAATAATATTCTCTTGCCTGAGCTAGCAGACTCAGAGAAAACAACTTTTCATTATTCGAGCAAGGAAAGGAAAGTAAGTTAGAATATTAAAAATGATTGAAAGCTTCGCTTTTTTCTGGTAGTCCTTTGACATGATTTCCAATCTTAGAATTAAAACACTTGAAATGACCAAACTTTGTTTCTTTTTTTTTTTTTTTTTTTTTATTTTTCAACTAAGTGGTCTTAAGGAAAAGGGACCTTGACTTCTTGTACTCACCCATCAGGCTGTGGGATCAGTACCTACTCATTTCTCTGTTAGTCGATTGCTGAAGTGATGATGTGAAAGATTTGGACTCTGTCATTTCTACAGAATTGTGTAGTGATAATAACAGCTAACGTCAGTTTCCTGATCTGTCAAGTGAGCTGGAGAAGAAAATAGCAAACCACTCCAGGATCTTTACCAAAAAACCCCAAATAGAGTTATGAAGAGTTAGACACAACTGAACAATAACAAAATGCTTTTACATATACTATCTCATTTTTTCTTCACAACAAACATGGACCGTCATTACTATTATTATCCCCATTTTACAGGTGAGGAAACCAAGGTAGACAGTGATTAAGTGAGCTCCCTCAGGATTTGAGCTCAGGCTTTTCAGACTTCCCAAGTCCAGCATTCTAGGTACTGTGCTAGCCATCTACCTACAAGAATTTAAGGACAGCATTACCATCACACCCAAACTCTGGAACCATATCCTAGTGCTTCTGGAACTTGAAAGGAAAGATATGATTGAGTTATCCTGAGGATGAAGATTTTGCTGAATTGTGGGGAAAACTACATTGCTGGCAGATTTCCCTAGGGTGTCTCTGTGCCTGTATTTCTAAATTTTATGCCGAGGAGTAATGGAGTTGATGAGAGGGAGAGAGAGAGGTACATGGAACACATACTCTGAAAAACCTTCTCTAGAACGTAGATCTCCCATTTTCTAGGTGTGGTATATCTGTAGAATTCTCAGAAGTCTTTGGCACCTCAATCTTCTTTCTTTTGAGGCCTCCTCCCTACATAATTTTTGGCTTTGATCTGTAGCAGCAATATATTCTTTGCTTTCCCATTTTAAAAAATCTGCTGCTCTTCAAGATAGTGATACATTCCCTGTTAGTCCCTGCTGCTGCTGTGGGACCAAGGCTGATGGATTGTTTGAGTTGAAGAGTTCTGAGCCAAAGTAGGGGTAAAATCAGTTGGGTGTCTGTACTAATATCTTCATCAGTGTGGTAAATCCCATTTAGGGGTAGAGGGCCAGGCTGTCTAAGGAGAGGGTGAACAAGTGTAGATCAGAAAAATGTAATCTGTGCTGATTGGTTTGGGGATCATGCTCATGAATGACTACTGCACCAATAGCCCAGCCAAGATTGGGAGAATGTTTCCAAGAAAGAGAGAGAAAAAAAGAGGCAATTGTATATGAATCTCTGAACATTAATATGACTTGTTACTTTTTCCTACAGTATTACCTATGCTACTTTCAAAGCTATCCTTCTTTCTTGTGTTTCCTCCTCTTCACTGATATTTTGTTAAATGCTTCAATGACTCTATTTTTTTGTGGGGGTGGGGCAAACTGGTTTCGTTTACTTCCCTCTTCCCTTCAAATCCCCTTTTCCATGGGAGAAAAAGTGTCTCTTCCTACAGAGTCATCACTTTGTTTCAGGAGGTAGATAGCTTGCTACTTTATAGTATTCTTGACATGGGGTTAGTCATCACATTTATCAGTTTCTAAGTTTTTCAAGCTTGTTTTTCTTTACAGTGTTGTTGCTTTTCTAGAAATTGTTCCCTTGGGTCTACTCACTTTACATTATGCAACTCCTTCCTAGGTTTCCATGAAAATTGTTCCTTTTTGGTCATTTCTTTTGGAATACCAATATCCCTTTATATTCCTGTACCACAGTTTTTTTAGCCATTTTTGAGTCGATGGTTGCAACCTCCTTTGCCCCCCACTTCCCATTTCCAGTTCTTTATTACAATAGAAAGAACATATAGGTCCTTTTCCTCTTTCTTGCTGGGCAAAGTTTCATGACTTAGTAACGTTCTAAATTGATTTCTAGGCTAGCAAAAGCAATTCACAACTCTGCTAACATTGCGTTAGTGTGCTTCTCTTCCCAGGGCTCTTCCCAAAACTATCATTCCTGTCAATATGAGGAATGTGAGATGGAATACCAGAATTGTTTTAATATTCATTTCTCTAATTCTTAGTGATTAAGAGCATTTTAAAAATATGGCTATTGAAAGGCTACATTATTTACTATGAGAACTGACAATTTGTACCTTTTGATCATTTATCCACTAGGGAATGGCTCTTGTTCATAAATATTTGAATCAGCTCCTTATCTCTTTTGTATACCAGAACTATATCAGAAATTTGCTGAAAAGATTATAGGTTTTATCTTCTGTGATCTCTTAATTTGTTCATGAATTCTTTCCTATCTGGAGGTGTAAAAGATATTTTACTTCTTTGCTCTTCTAATTCGTTTGTATTTCAGTCATATATCCATTAGGATTTTATCTTGAGTTGTATGGTATGAGGTTATTGTTCTAGCCCTAATTTCTGCTAACCTACTTTTCAGTTTATACTGGAATTCTGCCCCCCCCACCCCCCCACCCCCCCAGATCGTGAGCCCTTATCCCATTAGCTAGGGTCTTTGGGTTTATCAGACACTTCTTTGTGTTCTGTTCCTAATTTGTTATACTGATTGGTTTTTCTATTTTTAACCAGGGCACACTAGTTTTGATGATTTCTTCTTTGCAGGATAATTCGAGATCTGATACTGGTATATCCCCTTCTTTCCTATATTTTTTTCTCCTGAAACTTTTGATCTTTTATTCATTTTGATGAATTTTGTTATTAATTTTCTATCTTTATGAGATAAACCTTTGGTAGATTGGATGGCATTTAATAAGTCAATTGAGATAGTGATTTCTTATTATTGTCCTTATTATTGTCCTTATTAACATGGCCCACCAATGAGGAATTAGTCTTTTCCTCATTATTTAGTTGTTTTCATATAGATTCTGTGTATGCTTTGGTTTGTAGGCTTTGAGATATATTATACACTCTTTATTTAGAATGAAATTTCTCCTTTTCTTGGCAGTATTCACAAAGACTTATGTTTTGTATGAATTTATATTATATCCTTCTTTGCCGAAGTTCTTGTTTCAATTAATCGTTTTAGTTGATTCTAAGCTCATCTAAGTTGGCGATCATATCATCTACTGAGTCAGCTAGGTTCAGTGGTTAAAGTCTTGGACCCAGCATTAAAAAGCCTGAATTCAGAATTGGCCTCAAAACTTACTAGCTAGCTATATGACCCTGGGCAAGTTACTTATTCAGTTTTGTCAACTACAAAATGGGGATCATAAAAGCACCTACCTTACAGGGCTCTCATGAGGATCAGCGGAGATAATAAGTATATACCGCTTAGGCTAGTTTCTGGCACATAGTAGGTGCTCAATAAATGCTTGATTAGGGGCAGCTGGGTAGCTCAGTGGAGTGAGAGTCAGGCCTAGAGACAGGAGGTCCTAGGTTCAAACCCAGCCTCAGCCACTTCCCAGCTGTGTGACCCTGGGCAAGTCACTTGACCCCCATTGCCCACCCTTACCACTCTTCCACCTATGAGACAATACACCGAAGTACAAGGGTTTAAAAAAAAATGCTTGATTAATAATTTGATAATTTGTTTCCTTATCTGTACTTATATCCTTATTTTCTTTTTTGGGGGCTGGCTCATATTTCTAGAACTAGATTAAATAGTAATAGTGATAATGAACAACCTTGAGTTATCCCTAATTTTAATAGAAAAATCTCTAATGTTTCTTTGTTATACAGTATGTTAATTTTTGGTTTTAAATAAATTCTGTTAACTGTATTAATTAAAGGCCCATTTCTATTCATGCTTTTTAATGTTTTGAAAAGAAATAGTATTGCATTTCATCCAAAACCTTTTCTGCATCTGTTAAAGTCATGTGATTTGTTTTATTAACACAATCTATCATATTTATAATTTGCCTAATATTGAACAAACTTAGTATTTCAGGGATAAATTCAATCTGTACCTAATGTATAATATTTTTGCTATATTATTTTAGTCTCTTTGCCTAATATTTTATTTACAATTTTTGTATCAGTATTGAAACAGGGTTATTGCTTTATTGTTTTCTTCTGCTATTTTGTCTTTTCCTGGTTTTAGTGTATAATGAAGTGTTTCTATCATAAAATGAATTTGGTAGTATCCCTTCTCCCATATATGCAAATGGTTTAGTACATACATTTTTAAAATGTAAAAAAATTGTAATTATTTCACTGTTTGATAGAATTCAATTGTAAATTCATCCAGTCTTGGTTTTCTTTGAGAATTATTTATGATTTCTTTAATTTCTTTTGTCTGAGATTGGGTTATTTCAGTTCTTTCTTAGTCTGTTAATGTGGAGGTTTCTGTACTAGTGTAAATCTCCATTTCATTTAAATAACCCATTTCATTGTTATTTAATTGGGCAAACTTAATTTCTAATAATTTCCTTTATTCCTTCATTTGGTGTGATTTCTCCTTTCTCCCTCACTTTTGACTATCAGTTTGGCTTTTTTTTCCTTAATAAAAAGCAGACTAGGTAATGATTCATCATCCCCCCCAGAAAACAAACCCCATGACCTGGTTTTATTTATCAACTTAATAGTTTTTCCTCCAATTTTCCTCATTGCTTTAATTTCCAGAATAATAATAGTGTTGGTTGAGATTTTTTAAAAATTATCTTTATAGGGTTTTTTAGTTGTTATCAAATAACTAATCTCTTCTTTTTCTCTTGTTGATAAATTAAAAATTAAAGGACTGCTTTACTTAAGGACTCCTAAAAGTTGCCTCTTTTTTGTTGTTGTTTTTCTTGGGTGAAATTATTTATTGTTTTCTAATTTGTTCTTTGAGCCATCAGTTATTTAGGATTGTTATCTAGTCTCCCTTGTCTATACTTTGACAGCAAAAAAATTGGGAGAGAGTAAGGGAGAGTCCCAAGATAAAAGGACAAACAGCAATATCACAAATGACTTCCTGAAGCTTAAATATACATGTCTGATTGGAGTAGTCATCAAAGCTTCTGGTGAAGGAATGTGACAGGATAAGGATAGGATGCTAAGGCCTGCTTTCTTCCTTTCTCTGATTCAGCAAGGCTGTTTTCCTTGATTTGCACACATTCTAGGAGTGTTTAGATGTCATTAACTTTTTCTTGCTTTTCTTCTTTTAGTAGCTACTTAATAAGAAAATTCCTTTGCCTGGTCTCTCTAGAAATATCTATGTTTGCCTAAGGGTTTCCTTTCATCTTTTTGTGACTTTAGAAAAGTCTCTAGTTCATCCAGTTTTCTTTCACAAATCTAAGTGATCTAGGCTGCTGTAATTGTGATTTTGTAATGGTTGCCTCATCCCCAGAATTTTGAGTGCCCTTTGAATTTCATTCTAGGGAGTCTCTGTTTTATATTTATTTTTTTAAAAGTTAAAAAACAAAACACCACCACCACCACCAAAACCTCTTATCGTCTATCTTAGAATCAATACTAAGTATCAGTTCTAAGGCAGAAAAGCAGTACAGGTTAGGCGATTGATGTTAAGGGACTTTCCTGGGTCACACAGCTAGGAATTGTCTGAAGTCAGGTTTAAACCCAAGATCTTCCATCTCTAGATCCAGTTCTCTGTCCCATGAGCCACCTTGCTGCCCAGTAAAACAAAAACAAAAAACAAGCAAACCTTACCCTCTGTCTTAGAATTGATCCTCGGTCTCTGTTCCAAGGCAGAAGAACTGTAAGCACTGTTCCAGTTTTATTCCAAGAAATATGTTGCTTATTCCCAAAATGCATTCATCATATCAGACAAGTTCTGGCTTCAGTGGCGATATCCATGTTTTTGCTTCCTTGGTACCCAAAGTACCATAAATAGATTTCAATAAGAAATTGTTAAAAAAAAAAAATCTTTATTTTTTCAAACAGAGTCTGACCAGACGCTCTGTTGTGTTGGTTGCTCTCAGATCTAGAGCAGTTTCTTGGGGAACACTCACATGGAGTGAAAATGACTCCTGTTACCCAGGAAGGATATACAGGTAACTCTTGGTCCTTCATAGCATGATTCAAGTACCAGTTCTGTTCAGAAGACCATCCAGAAGACATTTCTACCAGCTATCAGAACCTCCTCCCTAAAGTTATTTTGTGTGTCATTTGAATGAGAGGCTGTGAGAGCTGACCTCTGAGTCAGAAAGACAGCTATTAAGTGTCCGAGGCTAGATTTGAACTCACGTCCTTCTGACTCCAGACCCTAGCTGCCCTTTCTCACATAGTCCTCTAGATCAGAAGTATTTAACTCAAGTAGAAACAGAACCATACATAAGGATCTTTTTGGCTCACATTGACTTAATTTTAAAATAGAGTATCATCTATGTTTGATAATATTTTTATTTATTTCGTTAGATAGAACCCAATTAAGTTGGTTTGACTTGTAGTGGGTAGTGTTGGGGGCTACTAGCGCCATGTTGGGCCCCTTTGTCCTGGACAACTCTCTGAAACTCCATGTTGCAGAGAAAGGGACAATTTGCATTTGTAGAGGAAATTTCCTTGCCCAGAATTCCCTAGATCACTGAATGGTAGGTCTAGTAACTTCCTACCCCCTTTTCTTAGGAGCAGCTCTACCACTAAGCAGTCTTAGTTCAATTAAATGCTGGGATGAAATGAGGCACTCCCACGCAAGTTATTGATCTGACATAGCAAAGACATGCGACAAGGACATAAGTGACTCTTGGCTTTTTTTGGACACAGTCCGCCCTTGCCTCCATGTCTGTTCAGCAGGTGAAGAATATGTTGACTGGGGTGGTCCCGGGTATCCATCAAGTCTAAGGAGCTTAGACTCCATGACTGATATTTTTGATGCTTTGATACTGAGAAGCCAGGACCAACTGGGTCCTGGGGGCAGCTTTACCTTCTTTTAGGGAAAAGAACAACCTGTGAAGGAGAGAAAGAAGCTGCATCAATAAGCATTTTTCCTGCCATACCTTTTTTGATTGAAAAAAAAAAACAACATATTTTATTCTTTCTCTATAAACATACACCATGTTCTTGTTACAAATATTTATGCTTAAAATGATAGATTTTTGCATATGATTGTGAGTTGTTAAAAAATGAGATCATAATATCTTCCTAATTGAAATCTGAAAAGCTTTTCATAATTACACAATTGACCTGCTGATAGCTACACATTTGCCACCATTTTCTTTGCAGTGGGACCAAACTCTAAAGAATGAGAATTGTTTCCAAATCAGCCAGGGCATCATGGGTAAAGGGCCCCTAAAGAGGGTTTTAGTTGACTTTTAAGTTTGAAGTGCAACCGAGCCATTGCAAAAACAATCCTCTGACTCATGTCAGATTGTTATAATTATTTAATGCCCACAATGCAGCCTTGTCTCCAAGGATTTACAGAGGAGATATTTCTTACCCACACATTGTGATTATTAGCTGCAAAGAAAGCTGCATTTGTTTATAACGATATGATGTATATCTAGATGGCAAAGAAAACACCGCAAATTTTGTCCTTTTACCAACGAGGTGGGGATTTGGCAAGAAGCGGGAGGAAATTGGGGGAGAAGCAGTCTCATTTTTCCTAGATATGGGTGGTTTTGCTGAAGAGCCATCAGGCACCTTTTATTTTTTATTTTAACCTTTCATTTTAACCTTTGTCAAAAACTCTTGAGAAAATGAAATCGTATGCTGCGCCTTTTCATCCACGTATTGTTTGACTGGTTTTCAAAGCCTTCCTCGTAATGTTATACAGATGGCTGGCTTTGGAGTGCTTCTGACTGGATTATCTGTCTCCTTTTTAAAGTGTCCTATAAACCCCTCTTTCTTCCAATTTCTGACTTCTGCGAAATTAGGGTTCATGAACATTTTCCGAGGAACTAATGTTTACGTCTGCATCTAGCTCGGACTTGTTTTGATCAGATTACACATAATCCTGCCTCCCAAGTGCCTCAGATGAAGTTCAGCAAGGGAACTCGGTCCCCGATGGGGAAGTAGGGGCACCACTGAAAGGACAGATGAGCTGGTGTATGAGGTTGGCCGACAGGGCAAGCCAGAGACAGGGAAGATCAACCTTTCCCCCACCCCCCAAGTAGCTGTGGAGTAGCCTCCCTGACCCTTCTATTGTTGCCTTCGCTTGTCAAAAGATATTCAGTGTCAGGAGGTATTTTAGGCTTGGTTGACAACTGGGATCCATGGAACTAGAGTACTGTGAAATCATCCTCGGGCACTTACAAGCTGCATGTGCAGATGCAATTTACAAACACATCAGAAATACTTAGAACCTTAATCATCTTCGTGGAAACGAGGGGAAAAAAAATATGTGACTCAGTGTAGGACTGACATTGAGTGTTGCAAGGGAGACTCAAGGGCAAAGCCGAGCCCCGGGCAGGGATCTGTATACAGAGGAGCCACATAAAGGAGGCACACGCTCCACGGCAGCGACATACGTGTATGACAAAGCGTGCTCGGGTGCGAGAACTGTAGAATTCTATGTTTAGGGGCAAGATTGGCTCAGTGAAGGGTAACTGGGTTGATCGAGGAGTTTTTAAGTGTTTATTCTTTACAGAGCGCCAAACTGAGTTTAGAAAAGAAAAGGGTCTTCCGGCTTCGTGCAGTTTATGGTTTATCAGGATAAGGCACAGACTCAGATGACTATAATGCACATTTTTCTGCCTTAATAAACTACTATTTATTTGATTATGAAGAAACCTGCTAGTTAGTGGATGGTGAAAATGTCCAAAATGGGGATACTGCTCATTATATGCCAGGCACTAAATTAAGCGCTTTTATAGAAATGTATCTCATTTGATCCTCACAAATACCCTGGAAAATAGTTCCTATTGTTATCCTCATCTTCCACTTCTTCTTTTTTTTTTTTTTTTTTTTTTTTTTTTTTTTTGCACAATCCAAAATATTTATTGCAGCTTTCTTTGTGATGGCAAAGAATTGGAAATTGAGGGGATGCCCATCAGTTGAGGAATGGCTGAACAAGTTGTTGCATCTCATCTTCTATGTCAAGAAACTGAGGCAATCAGAGGTCAAGTGACTTGTTTAGGTTATACAGGGAGTAAGTATGTAAGGCTAGATTTGAATTCAGGGCTTCCTGACTCCACATCTAGCACTTTATGCATTGATCCTGCTACTTAGGTGCTTTATGAGCAGCTAGCCTTCTTCAATGGGATGCTGTGTGGTTTTGGTCCTACTGGTTACTAAGGGAATTTATCTAGAGGAAAATAATGACACAAGCACTTATAATGCACCTACTATGTGCTGACACACTGTGCTAACCCTTTGCAATATTCTTTCTTTCTTTTTTTTTTTTTAAACACTTACCTTCAGTCTTGGAGTTAATACTTGTGTATTGGCTCCAAGGCAGAAGAGTGGTAAGGGCTAGACAATGGGGGTTAAGTGACTTGCCCAGGGTCACACAGCTAGGAAGTGTCTGAGGCCAGATTTGAACCCAGGTTCTTTGGGCCTTGCTCTCAATCCACTGAGCCACCCAGCTGACCCCTTGCAATATTATTTCATTTGATCCTTGCAACAACCCTATAGGAGGGAGGTGCTAGTATTATCCCCATTTTACAGATGAAGAAACTGAGGCAAAGAGATTTTTTTTTTTTTTAAAAAGCTAACTTGCCTAAGGTTACACAACTAGAATGTGTCTGGGCCCAATTTTGGAGAGTCTTCCTTTGACTTCTTTATTTTCTTCCATCTCTATGTCTAGAAACTTTTTGAATAGACTCAGCTATAGGCTTTGGAGCTGGAAGGGCTCTTAGAAACACCTAGTTTGGTGTCTTATTTTTACAGATGAGGGAACGGAAGTGTCGTACAATATGGCAAAGGCCAGAATTCAAACTCAGATCCTTTGTCTTGAAATGTAGTGCTGCATCTGTTGTTTGCCATGCTGTCATGGGCTGTCCAGACATCGTGCACAGAATCAGGCATTTTAGGCAAAGTCATTTTGCCATCGTGTGTGGAGATGCTTAGATGTAGTATAAACCTATGTATGCACAGATGAAATTGAATTTCGTTCCCTGCCCAGTGATCAGACTTTAATTGTTGCTTCCCTTTGATTTCCAGGCTAGTCTCCCCTCTTCAGTTCCTCTCATTCAGTTCCCTTAGACATTAATTCTAAGCACAAAGCTCTTGGTTCCAGATAAAAACTCTGCACCTGGTGAGCACTTATGCCTTTGTCTCTTGCCTGATGCCTTCTTTGAACTAGTTTCCCTTCCCCACGGTCTCTGCCATCTCTACATCAGTGCTCCCCTGAGACTGTAAACCTGCCGTATGTGGGACCCAGGACAAGTGTCTAAGTTAAGAGACTTTTCACACAAGCAAACAATTCACTGAGATTTCTCAGGTTGTGCTTTTGCTAAAGAGGTATCGGGGATCATGTTGATGAAGGAAAGGGACATAGTGATTTTCATGGAAAGAGGAATTTGTTTCAGCCAGTTCATTTTATTAATCTTGCCTGTTTTGTTAATGCTGGTAAGGTACATGAGACTCTGTGTGTGTGTGTGTGTGTGTGTGTGTGTGTGTGTGTGTGTGTGAGAAAGAGAGAGAGAGAGAGAGAGAGAGAGAGAGAGAGAGAGAGAGAGAGAGAGAGAGAGAGAAATTTTGGGTGGGTTCCCCGTTGGCCCTGGGGATTGTTCATCTATCAACGAATGATGACCCACCTTTGTGGCATCATTTTCTTGTGGGATTGTCTTTAGTGTTTCCATAAACCCTCCATAGGTGTTGGATTTAAAGCACATGAGGCTTTTTTCTGGCTCTTTGTAAAAAAAATTAAAAAGGACCAAATCAAATAGTCAATTATTGCTGAAAATAGGCACTGTTGTAAGTGTGGACTTACAAAGAAAGGCCAAAAAAAAAGCCTCCCCTCAGATAGCTCATATTCTAATGAGAGAAGAGACAGGGTGTGAACACAAGGCACGTACCAAATCTATACAGAGTGGGAAAAAGGGTAACTTGGAGGCCTGGGAAAGGCATCTCGTAGAACATGAGATTTGAGCTGAGCTTTGAAGGAAGCCATGGAAATGTTAGGGAAGAGCCTTCTAAGCATGGGGCACAGCTAGTCCAATTCACAAAGCCTGTGTGGCTGGGAAGGGTAGAGTTAGGAAGAAGAATGGAAATGTACAGAGGGCCCAAGTCATGAAGAACTTTAAATGCCATATAGGAGTTTTGAGAGAATTGAGTCGGCTAGAACACGATCCAACTATCAGAGAGGGTCCATCCGCCTTTGCAGTGGGAGGAAGACACCAGGTGGATTCTGTCCAAGTTAGCCCTTAATTAAATTTTGTCTTCTAGTCTTAAGTCTGTGTGTACAGCTTGACTAGGAATTCTTTAAGTCCAGAGACTACATTATAGTATTACTCTGTCCACCACAAGTACTCCATCACTGAACTTAGAAATCTAGTCTTAAGTCCATTCTCCTTGCACGTGTAAGTGTTCAGTTTCCTCATGTACCCTTTTCTAGAAAGTTGGGGGATTTCCAGATTCGAGGGATCAAAATACACCTTTCTGGAAATATTGCTGCTTTGGGGAGAGCAGCCTCAGCCATGGGTGTTGAGCATAGAGCAGGACACCCTTGCTGTACATACCTTATGGTGTAAAAGCACTTTGTGTCCAAGGAAGAAAGACACTCAATAAATACAAAGTTGGCATTGTTCTTGCTTTCTTCTCTGCCTGCTCCTAACAAACCTTCATTTCACTTTCTACCCCTCTTCCTCCTCCCACCCAAACAATGATCTCAGAGTTTGAGAGTCCAAGTTAAAAGCTTGTCATAAAACCTCTTTGAGGTCAGCTGTCTGTGTCAGGGATGGGGTTGAAATGCCAAAGAAGAAGGCTTTTGATAACAACGAGAAAAGGGTCTGTCTCTTTTGTGATAATGCTTGTTCAGAGGGGACATGCATTGAGTTCCTATGTGGGCCAGTATTCAAATAGAGGGTATTTATGTATCTATTCATGTGAAAGAGAAGCCTAAAGGAAGAGGTTTCCCAAGCTTTTAGGATTAGAGAAAACCTCAAGTGGAAATCTGAACAGCCTTTCAATAGCAGCTGGGGTGTGCTGACTACATTTCCTATGTTCCAATGCCTCTGGATTCATGATGGCACTTTGCAAGACTGCCACCTTTAGAGAGGTGTGCTTTCTTCCTGCTCCCATGAGCTGCGGTGCTCTTTTCCTAGAGTGTGAACCATCATTCGTTATCTGATGGGATCCTTTCTGACTTGACTTTCGTCCTCCATTGGGATCTCAGTTCTGGGCTGTTGCCTTGACTCTGGAACTAATTAGGTGTCCAGGCAAACTCACTTCATTTTCTGAACTTTTGTTTCCTCATCTGTAAAATTAAATAAGGCCAGCTGATCACCAAGGTCTCTTTCAACTCCATTAATATTACTTCATGATTAGTTTACTATGTCTCACAATGGGTGACTATTAAGATTATGGGTTCATAGATCTAGAAATAGAATGTATCTCAGGGACCATCTAGTCCAACCCTCTGATTTTGCAGTTGAAGAAACTGAGGCTGAAATGGTTAAACTCTTTGCCTAGAGGCTAGTGCTTCAAGTAAGATTTGCACTCAAGCCAGTTTCTGACTCTATGTCCAATGCTTTATCCATTAGGCAATGCTTCCTTCTAGTTGATACCATTGATCAATTTTTATTATTAGAGAAAGCAATCATCCCAATTCTTACAGGATCTTGCTTCACTTTAAAGTCTATCTCTTTGTACTCTGGCAAAACTATACTCAACTATAGCATCCCCTTCTTTGATACTCAGATATAAATTTATAATAGCATTGAACTTAACTTTATTTGCTAACTTTGATGTTTTCAGTTTACGAACATTTAATTTTTCTTCTTCTTTATCCCCCTTCCCACTGGGGAAAAAAGAAGAAATAAAGGAAGAAAAGATAAAGAAAATCCAAATCCCTGTAAGAAATATCCATAGACAAACAAAACCAGTTCCATCATTGACCATGTCCAAAAATAAATCTCTCTATCTGTATCTTTAGTCTGTCACCTATCAGGCGATGGATAGCATGCTTTCCTTGTCAACCACCTGGAATTTTAACTTTCAAAAAACTGTTACCTAATGTTGAGCTACTTTATCCTTACTTTCGCATGGATTTAATTTGCCTTTGTGTTGAAAGCCATTATCATACCCATTCTGTGGATGAGGAAAAGTAGGTGATGAGAACTTAAATTATTTGTTCAGGGTCCCAGATTTTAGCAGAGCTGGGCATGGAATCCCACACCTCTGACTTCAAAGCCTATTGCCCAAAGTTTGGTGTTCCACATATAGTTCCTTCTCTGCTGTGACATAGTGGCAGCATCCAAGGCTTACCCTGGTCTTATGGAGAGCAAGTGTCTAGGAACACTCTTTAAGAAGTTAAAGGACTTTGCCTCTTGTTGGTTTATTGCTGGGTGTCAGTACACCCATGCCGTTAATAAAATAAGAGTCTGTAAACAGTGTGGATTCATATTCTCACCGAAGCAAATGTGGAGAGCATTGGCACATGTAAAACAGTGTTTTGGGTAACACAAGAAATTCCTGTTTGACAAGCAGCTATCAAGGACCATCAGGAACAGCCAGACCCACCCAATTCAGGAGAAGACTGTGGTTTGGAGGGGGTGCCCAGGAGAGAAGTGCAAATAAGTTCTTTAGAACAAATCCGAAAAGCCTCTAAATCTCTTGTGGTGTTTTCTAATTGGCATGCCCCTGCCCACGTGCCACCGAACCAATACTTATACTACACGGGAAGGAAGCTGCTCTTACAAAATCAGTCTGTTTAGAGCATCCTATTTCATGGTATTACCAAATGCTCAGGTTGGCTGGCATGGCATCCTGTCTTTCAAAAGGTCTTAGATTTAAAACCATAGAATAAATACTTATTGAATATGTGAGGAGCGAGATTCAGAAACCCACGGATGAGCCATCAGCACTTCTTGAACCAAAATGAATGTTTTCCAGGGCTTCGTGGCTTCATTTATTCCTGCTCTCTCTACTTCATTCAAGTGCATACACACACACACACACACACACACACACACACACACACACACACACACACACACACACACACACACACAGAATTTCCTTGGCCTTTCTTGATGAGAAATCACAAATTATAGCAAATTATCTGGAGTTCTTTTCTTGTGTGATTTATAGGGGCTGCACTCAGCACAGCTTCATTCCACTTAAACTAATGATCAACCTCAATTCACCTTGATGCCAAAAGCATTTTGCTATACCTACAAAGGCCCACCTTTGTCCCCAAGTGAGTCACCTCATGATCTCCTCTAATTCACAGAAAACGATGAATATAATTTAGGCTTCCAGCAGTACCTCCATAGCTCAAGACCTGGATGACCTTGGGCAAATCATTACCCCTCTGTCTCAGTTTATATATCTGGAAAATGAATGACCTGGAGAGCCTCTCAGATAGCTTCCAGCTCCAAATCTATGATTCTGCTAGTTGCTAGTATTACAAAATTTATTCCCTAGTGGACAACTTTGTGTAATGGCCTTTCTGACCCTTGGCTAGCCAGGTTTTCAGACAAAAGACTGACGGTCTGTCACCCGCATTATATTCGAAACTTTGCAGTTTGGTGGGTCCTTCTTAAGCAGGTGATTGGGAAGCTCAGGTTCACCTCTGTGGAATGAGAAGGCATTTGAGAAAGCCAATGCTTTATACAAAGATAAAGCCTCGTACCACTCTACCCACATTTCACTTCCAAGTCTCACAATAACTCTGTGAAGCAGGTCATACAGCTGTTATCACCTCTATTTTGTAGGTGAGGAGCCAGAGGCTCAGACAGATAAAGTGATTTGTCCCAGGCTAAACAGGCCATAGTTAGAACCAATATGCCAACCGAGATCTCTTTTGTTTTTTAAAAAAAAATATTTATCAACATCACCTACGTTTCCTGATATATTCTTCTTCCTTCTTATCCCAGAGAGCAGTTTTTTTTTATAACAAAGAATAAAAAAGAGGAGAAAAAATGGTTCTTCCAAATAACCTGCATATCAAAGAAGTCTGGCATTTTCCAAATCCATAATTTCCTTCCTTTGCAAAGAAACAAGGCAAAGTGGAGTGGGGTGAGGAGGGGAGAGAAGGTACCTTTTGATATCTCTTCTTTGAGGTACAATCTTGTCATTATGATTTTAGAGCATCCAGTGTCAGTTTTTTGCTGCCTTTTTCTATTTCCATTGTTGGAGTCATTGTTTTTCTTGTGTGTCACATATGTGCTCTATCGCATTGTTTTATTTATTTGTGTATATATATATTACATATATAATATATACACACATACAATATGTACCATTTTCCTGGTTTTGCTGACTTCTTTGTAATATTTCATGTAAATCATATATTTTTTTTAATAAACCTTACCTTCTTTATTATAATTAATATTAAGCATTGGTTCCAAGGCAGAAGAGAGGTAAGGGCTGGACATTTGGGTTAAGTGACTTGCCCAGGGAAACATAGCTAGGAAACACTTGATGCTATATTTGAACCCAGGACTTCCAGTCTTCAGGCCTGGCTCTCTATCCTCTGAGCCACCTAGCTCCCCCAATCATATTAATTTTTTACAGCATAGAAATATCCCATTAAATTCATGCATCCATGATAATACGTGTATAACCCAGATTGAATTACCTGCCAGCCACCGGGAAGGGGAAGGGAAGGGAGGAAAGGAGATAGGTTCAATCATATAGCTTAGGAAGACTCATGTGGAAATTTGTTATTACATATAATTGGTAAAAATAAATAAATAAAAATAAATAAATTTGCACGTACAAATTTGTTTAGCCATTTCCTAGCCAATGGATATCTGTGTTTCCACTTCTTTGCTGCTGAAAATATTTTAGTGTCTATAGGAGCTCTCTTTTTATCTTCAGTCTCCTTGGTGTCTATCTTGCTGTGAGATCTCTGGGCCGAAAGATACTCACATTATCATCATTTTCTTAGCATAATTCCTAGTTGCGGTATAATTATATTCTATTATGTTCATGCACCAAATATTTTGAACCATTCCCCAATCGATAGTTTCTACTCTGTGCCTTTAAAAAGTGCTGCTATAAATATTCTGGTACATATCCTCTGCGGATAAACAAATTGAATATCTTCTGTTTTTTATATGTCCTTCATTTCTTTTTTTTTTAAACATTTATTAATAATCATTTTTTAACATGGTTACATGTTTCATGCTCCTACTTTCCCCTTCACCCCCCGCACTCCCCCCACCCATGGCCGACGCACATTTCCACTGGTTTTGTCATGTGTCCTTGATCAAGACCAATTTCCAAATTGTTGGTAGTTGCATTGGTGTGGTAGTTTCGAGTCCACACCCTCAATCATGTCCACCCCGACCCATGTGTTCAATCAGTTGCTTTTCTTATATGTTTCCTCTCCTGCAGTCCTTCCTCTGAATGTGGGCAGCATCTTTACCATAAATCCCTCAGAGCTGTTCTGTGTCATTGTATTGCTGCTGGTACAGGAGCCCATTACATTCAATTTTACCACAGTATGTCAGTCTCTGTGTACAATGTTCTTCTGGCTCTGCTCCTTTCACTCTGCATCAGTTCCCGGAGGTCTCTCCAGTTCGCCTGGAACTCCTCCAGTTTATTATTCCTTTTAGCACAATAGTATTCCATCACCCGCATATACCACAGTTTGTTCAGCCATTCCCCAATTGAAGGACATACCCTCCTTTTCCAGTTTGTTGCCACCCCAAAAAGCGCAGCTATAAATATTTTTGTACAGGTCTGTTTATCTATGATCTCTTTGGGGTACAAACCCAACAATGGTATGGCTGGGTCAAAGGGCAGGCATTCTTTTATAGCCCTTTGAGCATGATTCCAAATTGCCAGCCAGAATGGCTGGATCAGTTCACAACTCCACCAGCAATGCATTAATGTCCCAATTTTGCCACATCCCCTCCAACATTCATTACTCTCCCCTTCTTTCATTTTAGCCAATCTGCTAGGTGTGAGGTGATACCTCAGAGTTGTTTTGATTTGCATTTCTCTAATTATTAGAGATTTGGAACACTTTCTCATGTGCTTATTGATACTTTTGATTTCTTTACCTGAAAATTGCCTATTCATGTCTCTTGCCCATTTATCAATTGGGGAATGGCTTGATTTTTTATACAATTGCTTTAACTCCTTGTATATTTGAGTGATTAGACCCCTGTCAGAGTTTTTCGTTATAAAGATTTTTTCCCAATTTGTTGTTTCCCTCCTGATTTTGACTACATTGTTTTTGTTTGTACAAAAACTTTTTAGTTTAATATAATCAAAACCATTTAATTTACATTTTGTAATTTTCTCTAACTCTTGCTTGGTTTTAAAGTCTTTCCTTTCCCGTAGATCTGACAAGTAAACTATTCTGTGTTCACTTAACTTGTTTATAGTTTCCCTCTTTATATTCAAGTCGTTCACCCATTCTGAATTTATCTTGGTGTAGGGTGTGAGATGTTGATCTAGACCTAATCTCTCCCATATTGTTTTCCAAATTTCCCAGCAGTTTTTGTCAAATAGTGGATTCATGTCCCAAAAGTTGGGCTCTTTGGGTTTATCATACACTGTCTTGCTGATGTCATTTATCCCAAGTCTATTCCATTGATCCTCCTCTCTGTCTCTTAGCCAGTACCATATTGTTTTGATGACTGCTGTGTCCTTCATTTCTTAAACATATCTCTAATCCCAACCTACTTACTAAACTATCTCTTATAAGAAAGAAGAAAAAAATGAAGTGGAAGGAAGAGCATTTCAGTAACTTCCCAAAACCTCGACAAAGTCTGAGAGCGCCAACTATCCCTAAAGCCTTAATAAGGTTTTAAACTTTAATAACTTCTGAAGTGTAAATACTACAAACTTACTCCTCTCCCCAAAGTTGAAAGGCTAATCCCTTGCAATGAAAAAAATATCAATAGAATTCCTAATAAAATTCCACAGAGCCATGGTCTTGTCTACTGCGTCACTCTTGTTGACTTTTGTTTAACTTTGTAAAAGCTTTCATCAACTGACCGAAAAGATTGTATTTGTAATCCTAGCCTTGAGGTCATCCAGAATACAAGGTTTGGTTGCATGCATCATAGTTTGGATGTGACCCTACCAGAAAGTATATGATGGAGACAGATGAGATGATCAAGGTGGCTGACCAAGAGGACCCAGCCACCTGTTTGAGAAAAGGTCATCCAGGAAATGACGTCTTCTCAGTGCATGATGACAGGGAGCTCCATTCTGTTAAAATTAAAAATATAAAATTCAACATTTGCAAAACTATAGGTAAGGAGAAAATAGATTCAAATAATATACTTTCAAAGGACTTTTCTTTTAAGTTTGGAGCTTCTTAAGCTTTAAGGCTTCCAATTGTCACAGAAAAAGAGGCAGGTTCATTTTTGGTTTTTTAGAGGCTAAGCTTCTTTTTGGGTGTTATAATTACTCAATGCTGACCATTAATCTTTACTTTTTTTTTTAAATTTTAAACCCTTAACTTCTTTGTATTGACTTATAGGTGGAAGATTGGTAAGGGTAGGCAGTGGGGGGTCAAGTGACTTGCCCAGGGTCACACAGCTGGGAAGTGTCTGAGGCCGGATTTGAACCTGGGACCTCCTGTCTCTAGGCCTGGCTCTCAATAATCTTTACTTTTTAATTTACTTATTTTTTTAATAACAAATTTTCATGAGTTTTCCAAAGTTTTATGATCCATGTTGTTTCCCTCCCTTCTTCCCTCCTTTCTTTCCCTTCTCAGAGCTGACAAACAATTCAATCTAGGTTATACATGTATTATTATGATACAAAACATATTTCCATATTATTCATTTTTATAAGTGAATAATCTTATAAAACCAAAACCACAAGTCATATACCCAGATAAACAGTGATGAATCATGTTTTCATCTGTATTCCTAAGACCATTAATCTTTAGACAACACCCATTTCACTATATTGCCATGTCCTTTGGCACTACATATTTTGAACCTGGGCAGGAGAGATCTGTGAATCAGAGGGCAGAAAAAAGTATAGAATGAGGAAAACCTGAGTTCAAATCCTGCCTCTCATACATTTTAGCTGTGCAAATCAGTTTCCTTATCTGTAAAATAGGGATAATAATAACACCTACCTCCCAGGATTGTTGTGAAAATAATTGTAAGATACTTAACACTCTGTTTGGCACATAATAAGGGTTATATAAATGTTGTTGCTATGCTTCTCTCCTCCTCCTCTTCCTCCTCCTCCTCCTTGTTCTCCTCCTCCTCCTC
>NC_058135.1:241788139-241804209 GCF_016433145.1 Gracilinanus agilis
TATATATATATATATATATATATATATATATATATATATATATATATATATACACACACACACACATATATATGTGTGTGTGTGTATACTTCCTTACTGCCATGGGTTGTGGCAGTAATATAAATAGGAAGTAGACCTTGTGCTATTGAAATAAACGACACAGTTTTAAAATATTAAATTCCACTGGCGGATTTGAAGGAGATAGTGAGGTGCCCGATTAGATAGAGTGCTGGTCCTGGGATTAGGAAGGCTGAGTGAGCTGAGTGACTGGCCAAATCCCCTCACCCCTCTCAGCCTCAATTTCCTCTAAATTAGGGCTGAGGATAGTGCCTACTTTTCAGGGTTGCTGAGGGGATAAAAACAAGATGGTATCTGTAAAGCTCTCTCTAAATGCCATTGATGAGGAAGAGAAGGAGGATGAGAAGGAAGATGGCCATGATGATGATGATGATGGTGGTGGTGATAATGGTGATGATGATGATGATGATGATGATGATGATGATGATGATGATGATGATGATGGTAGTGATAATGGTGATGTGCTGCTGCTGCTGCTGCTGCTGCTGCTGCTGATGATGATGATGATGATGATGGTGATGGTGATGGTGATGACCGTCTTCACGCCCAAGACTACCATGTTGCTATGAGAATGGGACCCAGGGGCAGCTCTCACCTCGCCGAGATCTGCCCTGTGTGTTTTGTCTGTCATTCTCATTCGGCCAGACTGGATGCAGGTTTGGCCAATAAAAAAAGTGAGTGAGGAAAAATGACATTTCCTGTACATTGAAAATAACTGTTGGTGAAACTCTACACCAGGCGAGTGAATTCATAGGCTGGCGCGGCAAGACAACGAGAAGGGCTGGGAAGGGGGAGGAGAGCTCCCCGTTAATATGCCCATAAAACGCTTTGAGTCCTGCAGGCTTGTGGCCCCTGCTCCCCCACAGATGGTGGAATACGAAGCCTTGTCCCTGGCCCACAATGGAGAGATTTTCCAGGCCGGGGAGGCTGGCTTCCCAAGGATGCTGATTTGCATTCTTCCTGGAGTGGCCCGGGGCTCAGACAATTGGATCACTGTGTGTCTCGGGGCAGCCAAGCCTTTGGATGTCACTTGATTGAGCCGCGGCTCCATGTTGTTCTTTATCTCCTTCTTTTAGAGCTTATACAGCAGACATTCTAGTCAATTAGCTTCTTGTCTTGCAAACTGGGAGCTGCTGTTCCGGGCCAGAGTTCCAAGGGTGTGTCCCGACAAGCTGCAGATCTCCCTCCTCTCTCTTTTCCCTGCAGCGCGGGGGCTGTCTGGTTTCAAGTTTCACCATTTTATTGGCTCCTCTTGGGTGAACCTCAGTTTCAAAAAGCTTGTGCCTCCGAGGCGGACCTCTTAAAGGTGCCGCGTCTCTCGTGGCACGCACTCCGAAGCCGGCTAGGGATGCCCTCAAACCCGAGGGCTGCTCGATCGGCTTCTCTCCTTTTCTGAACGAACCCAGCCTTCCGTGGGCTTCGGGTGCCAAGCCCCGAAGGGGGAGGAGATGGGCGAATAGCAGGCATGCTCAGGGTTTGAAATAAGCGAACCGCTGAGATTGGCCTTTCCGTGTGTTTGCCTTAATTCTAGGTTTCCCGTTCATACTGAAGTCCAAGGCTGACCCCTCCATGGAGGTTTTTATTTTTATTTTTATTTTTTCTCACTAGTTTGTGTAGTGAGATTTTTACGTGTCAAAACAACTTTCCCTCACTCGCTTTTTTGGTTCTTCTCCGTTGCCCCTTTGCTTTTTCTTCTCAGCCCACTGGGGTGCAAATTTATCCCTTGGTGAGTAAAGAGGTCAAGGCTTTGTTTAGAGAGCCTCCAGAGGGAGTCCTGTGCTGAAAACTGAATTGGAAGAGCAAAACAACAAGGAACACATGATCCTTCAAAGATTGCCTGGTATTTTGTGGATCTGGGAAGTAGAAACTTATCGGTATCATTATGCCCATTTTACAGATGTGGAATCTGAAACATCAGCTGAGTGACTTGCCTTCTGGTGGCATACCTAGTCATTAGCAGAGGTGGGATTTAAATGCAAGTCTCCCTGCCTCTGAGCCTTATATAATATGGCATGCTGCCTCTACTTGGAACCTTGGTGCAAGTTATGGAACCTTTCTGAAGTTAATTTCTTTACCATGAAATAATAATAATAATAATAATAATAATGACAGCTAACATTTATATAACCTTTCAATGTTTACAAAATACTTTGGGTTTTTTTAAAAATTATATATTTTAATTTTTATTTTGAGTATTTCCCCATAGTTACATGTTTCATGTTCTTTACCTCTCCCCCAAACCCCCTCCTCTCCCCTTAGCTGACTTGCAATTCCACTGAGTTTTACATGTATCATTGATTAAGACCTAATTCCATATTTTTGATAGTTGGACTAGAGTTATCATTTAGTGTACAAAATACTTTGTAATTATTATCATATTTGATCCTCACAACAACGCTGGGAGATAGGTACTATTATTTTTCCCATTTTACAAAAAAAGGAAATGGAGGCAAACTGGATAAATGGCTTGTCTAAGGTCATAGCAGTGGTTTGCCATTTTCTTCTCCAGCTCATTTGAAAGATGAGGAAACTGAGGCACAGGTTAAATGACTTGCCCAAGGTCACATGGCTACTAGGTGTCTGTGATTAGATTTAAATAGAATGTTATCACCATAAGTTTGGAAAGACACCTTTTGGGATGTCAGAGTTGACCAGTTTGCTTATCATTGGACATGTAAACACTTGGGTTTACTTCAGTTTAGAATTAATCAAAAATATTCTTTGGGGGCAGCTGGGTAGCTCAGTGGATTGAGAGTCAGGCCTAGAGATGGGAGGTCCTAGGTTCAAATCTGGCCTCAGACACTTCCCAGCTGTGTGACCCTGGGCAAGTCACTTGACCCCCATTGCCCACCCTTACCATTCTTCCACCTATGAGCCAATACACAGAAGTTAAGGGTTTAAAAAAATATATATTCTTTGGATTAGATTGAACTTAAATCAAAACTTCCTGATTTTTAAGTGCTTAGCTTGGCAGAGGCAGAATCTGAGTAGAAAAGTGACTCAGAGACCCTCTATCTATAATCCCTTAACTAAAAAGAATCCCCTTTGTAATAAAACTGACTAAAAGTCATCCAATCTTTCCTCAAAGACATCCACAAAAGGGAACCCACTTTTCCCTAAGGCAGCCTACTACAATGGGCCAGAGATTGGACTGGATGACCCCTCGGAGTCTTTCCAGCTTCAGTTCTCTGATCCTGGAGTCCTAAGAGGGAGAAAGCTTTTCTTTGTGTAGAGCCTAGAATTCCTGGCCACTTGTTCCCATTGCATTTGCCTGACCTCCCATCCATTGAGCCACCTAGCTTCCCATTTCCCATTTGCCCTGCCTTTTAAAGACACACAGAACCATTCTAAATCCCCTTGCTATATTATATAGCCCCTGAAATACATCTTTTAAAAAAATCTCCTGGCTCTCTTGAGTCTGCTGGTCCCCCGTTCATGTAACTCTATCATTGGACAGCATGGTCTCCACTCCTCTCACCAGCCTATTGTCCTCCTTTGGATAGGTTCCCATTTGTCACTGTCCTGGAGTCATCAGCCTGGGAAAGAGGAGAAGGAAGCTCTCACCTCGGGCATCTTGTACTTCTCATACTTGCCTTTTGTCCTGCCTACTTCATGCCCAGGGGCTGCTGGGTGCAAAACATCTCATAAACTGTAAGATTCAGTAGAAAAGGGAACTGCCAGGGTTAGTAGCAGATGAAGCCCATCATTCATACTCTTTGGATACCGCCTCATTTTCCAGAATGTGACGGTGATGGGGCTTCAGTTTTGATTTACCACTTCAAAGTTTATACTTTCTTTAAAGCTCATGATGGTCCTAGGCCAAGGAAGAAACTGAAGTTCAGAGTGGCTAAGTAATTTTCCTGTGGGTGCACAATGAACAAATCACCAGAGTGAGGAATTGAGTCTAGCTCTTCTAACTCCATCATATCTGTATTGCACCTTTGGTGCCTTCCTGTTTGACTGTATTCTGAATAAGCTTAGCATGGAAATAGACTTGTCCAGGAGGACTGTCATCACCACGGGCTCGGAAAGACACCTTTAGGGGTGTTGTGATCAACCAGTTTGCTTAACCATTGGGCATTCTAACATTCAGATTTACTCCAATTTAGGATTAATCAAAAATATTCTTTGTAGGGCAACTAGGTAGCTCAGGGGATTGAGAGTCAAGCCTAGAGATGGGAGATCCTAGGTTCAAATCTGGCCTCAGGCACTTCCCAGCAGTGTGACCCTGGGCAAGTCACTTGACCCCCATTGCCTACCCTTACCACTCTTCGGCCTTGGAGCCAATACACACTATTGACTCCAAGATGGAAAGTAAGGGTTTAAAATATATGTGTATATATATATATAATTTTCTTTGTATTCGATTGGGAAATATAAAGACATTGAGCTCCCCAAAGAAGGAAGAACAGTGAAAGAGTAGGAAATTTGGTGGTTTTGGTGATAGATCCTGCTGATCACAGAAAAAGAAAGCTGGGAGGGCATCTTCCCAGGGTATGAATGTGTATGAAAGTAATATTCTGTAGGACAGGGAGTGGCTGATAGGAACCAGTATCTACTGGCAGATCAATATGCCTATTGATGCGAGGTAAGTCATACATCCATTTTTTGGTGATTAGTGAATTGACTACATCATTCAACACATTATTTGTAGACTTTTTTTTTTTTAGACAAATTTTGCCCTTTATGATGTCTAGACCCTGGCTTGAATCAGACTTCTTCATGTCCATTCATTAATGGAAATATTTTCCTTTGAGATATGAGTAACCCTTCTATTCTTGCCACAATCAGACACTGGCTAGACATAAATCTTGTTTTCTGTTAGGGGCACTGACCCTCTTGTTGAGGACCCCACCTCGTGGCCTGGTAATTGCCTCAGCGCATTCCTATAACACCCCACACTGTCTCTGTGCTGCTAAAATGGCACACAGCATCCCCTGGTGGCTATGCCTAATAATGCTAAGGTACCAGCCCCTCCCAAGCCCCCCCCCCCCACCTAGCACCCCTAAGTGTTGATTAAACACGCAGCTCTAATACCAACAAACGCAGCTTCTCTTTTGATGGGCAGGTTATTCCTTCCTTCTGGTTCTGCCTTTTGGCTTCTCCTTCTCCCTCGTACCCTGAGCCATTTCCTGATAGGGATTCTCATCATTGGGATCAGACTAAGAGCTCGTTCTAGTTTTTGTGACAGTGAAATCCGTTGACCATCCTAAGAAGTGTGAGTATAGGACCCCTCTTAGGGAAGCCTCCTACGTCTCCCCTAGAGCCCTGATAACTGTTCAACCCTGACTACATGAACCTTTTCTGGAAAAACTTTTTTCAGAGATCATCCTTATATTCTGCATCTATAAACCTTCTCTTAGCCTTTGGGTTCTTACACTGGAAGGAGGCGGGGAAATGAGCGTGTTATTTAGGGAGCAAGGAGAGGCACTGTCACTGAAGAACAGGAACAGATCGACAGTCAGAATGGGGGAGAAGTCATGGAAGGAACTGGAAAATACCGAATGTAAATGTGAACACCCACCACGGGGACTGCACAATGCACAATGTCTATTTTATTTTTATTTATGTTCTCTATAGAATATAAAGGTAGTTGGCCTTAGTGAACAGAGCGCATTGGACTTAGAGGCAAAAAGACCCAAGTTTGAATCCTACTCCAGACATTGCCCAATGACCATCAACTAACCTGTGCCTCAGTTTCCTCATCTCTAAAATGGGATAATAATAACAACTTTGCTTTTTGTTTTGAAGATCAAAATGAGCTGACTTCACACACACACACACACACACACACACACACACTTTTGTTACCTTTAAAACACTATATGACTATTTTGAGACCAAAACCAACTATATCAGGTGATAATTCCACTCCACCAAACCATCATGAGAAGTTGTTGAATAATAAACAAGAAGGAAAAAGCCTGTGGTGGAGAGCCAGGATCCCTGATGTCTAAGTCCCAGTCCCAGCCCCATCACTAACATTCTGGAGCCTTCTACTGGTCACTTCTCCTCGCTGCAATGGATAGAAATGGCCAAGTGACAGAGTTTGCCTTTTTGGGTGTAAAGAAAGTTTCCTAATGATGAGAGCTGTTCAGAAGTGAAATGAACTGCCTCTAGGGCATCTGAGTTGTGCTCAGATGGCCAGTTGTCCAGTATGTTTTAGTGGGGATTGGTTTTAGGTATGGGTTGGATTCTAGAATCCTTGAAGTCCCCTTGAGCAAAAAAAAAAAAAAAAAGATTCTATGATTCTGTGATTCTGAATCTGTTTGTTTCCACATCTGTAAAATGAGGGGATTTGGGGAAAAATAATGAAACGAAAATGTTCCTTCTCAACCTTTCACAGTTGCCTCCCCTCTTTAACCTCTAAGGATGGTTGTTGGGTCTGGGTAATAGAGGCAAAAATTCTTTGTAAAGTCCTACCAAATGCAAGGCAACATTCTAATTCTAAGAAGTCAGGATACAGGACAGAGATGGGTTTTTTTTTTTGCTTAAATATTCTAGCCTGAGGTCATAGTTAATTTCTTCAACTGCAAAATTAGGACAATAATTAATAGTGCCAATAGGGTTATTGTAAGTGTCAAATGAGATCCAATTTATAAAGGGCTTAAGAGAAGCCTGGTGCTTAGTATAGTTGGTACTTAATAAATGCTTATTTCCTTCCTACTTTTCTGCTTAGAGACTCAAATTGGGATACATAGGGATTACATTCAATGATTGTGTGGGTGATTTTATGATGATGCTTAGGAGAATATCATAATTAAACATCTCTCTACTGGCCTGATTCCATTAAAAGAGCAAATTTAGAGTAGCTAGGTAGGCACAATAGATAGAGCGCCATGCATGGAGTCAAGAGAATCTGGATTCAAATCTGGTCTCAGGTTCTTGCTAGCTATATGACCCTGGTCAAGTCACCCTATTTATCTCTTGTACCTAACTCTTGCCCCTCTGTTTTGGGAGATTAAGACGGAAAGTAAGAGTAAATTCTTTTTTTTTTTTTTTCTGCTTCACTTTTTTTCATTTGCAACATCTTTTTCCAACACTTACAGTAAAGGCAGTGTACTGTCCTGCAAAGAGTATTATCCTTGAAATAAGACCTCTGAAGTCGGGGGCCATGGACAAGGCAGTTAACTCCAGTGAGCTGCCTCAACCTCAAAATCTACAACCACAAGGTGACTCTAAGGAAATGACTAATAGACCTTAAAGGGGGTTATAGAAATGTGGATTTATGCGATCATTGCTTTGGAGATGCTGAGAGGCCATCCTAGTCTGGCTTCTTCATTTAAAAGGAAAAAAAAAAAAAAAAGCAAACTGAGACCTAGAGAGGCAGAGTCATTTGCTGGTGGTCACACAGATAAGTCGGTCAGTCAGTCAGTAAATACTGTCAACTATGTGCCAGACACTGGACTAAGCCTTGGGCATACAAAATAAGATAAAAGGCAGTCCCTGCCTTCAAGGAGTCCACAGTCTAATGAGAGAGACAGCATGCAAACAACTATAGAAAAATAAGTTATATACAGGCCAAATTGTGGGAAATCAGAGGAGGCTATAAATGCAAGCTCTTGGCAATGGGTTAGAATGCAGTGTAAGAGGCAGCTACATTTACACAGTGGATGGAACACTAGACCTGAATTAAAATCTGGCCTCAGACATTTAGAAGCTGTGAGCCTAGGTAAGTCTCTTCACCACTATCTGCCTCAATTTCTTCATCCGTAAAATGAGGATAATAATCACATCCATCTCCCAGGATTCTTGTGGGGACCAAAAGACTGTTTTTGAAAAGTGCTTTGAAAACCACAAAGTAATGTTCAAATATTATTGTTGTTGTTGTTCACATTCTTATTCCCCCTGCATGACTTTAGAAACCCTTACTGGGTCAAGTCGATCATCTTTGCTCTACCAGCCACCATTTTTATTTTTGCCACCATCCTTTTGTCTGTAATCTATAGCAATCTGGTTTCACAGCTAGGACTCTCTGCCTCCAAATTCAGTTCTCTTTCCATCATATTACCCCATCATGCTTAGAAAGTCCAGGTTTTTGAGCTAGATGACAAATTTGGGAGGGGTTTTAAAGTAAAAATATTGTTAATATTTCCCCTTATGTATGTGGAATGCTTTATAGTTTACTGTTCTTAATCCTTACAGCATCCCTGAGAGTTACTAGGAAGGTGTAATTGCCTTCATTTTACATATGAGATGCACCCAGGCTCCAGGAGCCTATTTCATAGCAGAACAAGGACTAGCATCTCCAGATTTCTTGAATAGGGTATTTTTTCATTTAATTATCACATTTCTCTAGTATGAACTGAAGTTTCCAAACTGTCAGGGAAAACTGACTTGGTCTTCTGAACCAACCTGGCAGCTATCCACCACTGATAGCTTAGTGATATCTTTTGCCGTTGTATGTCTTTCATTTCCAAACATAGTCCTCCCATCTGTCTCCTCTGTGAGCAAAATTATCTAATACATTTCCACTGAGTGTGGCATTGTGTGCAGTGCTCTGCAACCACAGACCCTGACTTATAGAAAGAAAAGTGGGGAGCTACTTTTTCTCATCTCTTCTTTGGGGAGAAGTTTGGGCATAATAGAGAAGTCTCCACATTTCTGTGTGATAATCAATAAAGGTTTTTCTCTGGAGTTTGATTACATTTATTGAAAATCAGCATAAATTTATTAAGAAGTGTTTTGTACTAGTTAGCATATGTAATGGTAGAATGGCCATGTGTGGGCACTTTTTGTTACGTTCCTCACTACCATTCCCTTCACGTCGGATCCATGGCCTCACATAGCTCCCCGTGCCCAATCCCTGCCTGTCTACTTAATAAACATTCTTTACTCACCGGTACAAATAGACAACTTACTTCCTGCTATAAAGCATTTATGATTTTTTTTTCCCCCTTAGCCCTAAAGTTATTTCTCCTTCTCCTCAGAATAAGTTGTATCATCTTCATAACTCTTTTAGGACAATCAACTCAATCCATAGATTCTGAATCTTCATAATTTGATGCTTATGCAAGCTGGCCATTGTATAGTTAGAAATATCTTGAACCCCTAAAACTACATCACCCCAAATTCCTTTCTGTATTACCTGGAATGCTTTTCTTTTTGTCCATGGTTGCGTGGTCACGTTTGTATGAGTTCTGTATAAGTTCTCTCTCTTCCCCTCTTCTTTCACAACTGGGCTGGGTTAGTATCTTTTTAGTTAGCGTTTTTACTTTAGTTATTATTAATAAAACTTTATAAAATATAATACTTAACTTTCGCATGTTAATTTATATCTCTACACCATTTCCCTATATAATTTAAGTTAAAACATAGATATATAGAGGAAGACACCTAGAGGAAACATTGCTGTAACTTAAAACATAGATATAAAGAGGAAGACACATAGAGGAAGCATTGCTGGTAATTTGCCTGGCACTTAAGAGTATAGATATAATTGAGGGAAATCCTTGCTGGGACAACAATTCTGTATGTGTTTGGGAGCACTGACAAAGTCCATTTATTGCAAGAATTTAGTATCCCTTATTTTAGATTTTTTTTTTTAGATTGTGTTGGGGTAAATCCCATTTCTCCCCCTTCTTTGTCAAACAAACAAGTATGTCTCCTTCTGAATAGTGTGAGATGTGCTGATGACCTTAATCCTTCTTTTCAACTTTTATCCTTGACCTCCACAGCATTCTACTGGGTTGATCACTTTCTCCTGAATACTCTTTTGGTTCTAGCTTCTCATGACAATGCTGTCTCCTGGTTCTCCTTCTTGTGTAGCGGCTTATCAATTCCCTTTGCTAAATCTTCATCCATGTCAGACCCATTAATTATGAGTGTTCTTCTAAGACTCTTGGGATCTCAGCATCTACCATGGGTTCTATGATCATTTCTGTATTGCAGATTCCTAGATCTCTCTGCCCATCTGGAGTCTACCTAATGATGCGCTGCTTCTTGGACATCTTGAATCCGAAGTCCTATAAGCATCTCAAATTCAACAAGTTCAAAGCAGAACTAGCCATTCTTTCCCCCTAAACCCTCCTCCTTCTTCTGAAATTCCCTATTATTGTCTAGGGCACAGATCTTCTACCACTATCTCAGGCTTCTTCCTGAGTGAAATCTATGACTCCTGATTCTTACTTATCCCACATAATCAAATCATTAGCAAATCCTGTAATTTTTATCTTCCCAAACAGTATCTCTTGTTTATGTCCCCTAATATCTACTCATGTAGTCACTGCCTGCCTATAAGCCCTCATCAGCTGTCATCTAGATTATTGCATTCATCTTTTCATTGGCTAGCCTGCCTCCAGGCTCTCCCCACTCTGATCCATCTTCTTTCTATACTACTGTTGATGGGATTTTCCTAAAGCCTATCAACCTCCCTCCACCCCCAATGCAGTTAATTCTAGGCTTCCCTATTGCTTTTGATATCAAACATCAAGTTCTGACATTTATATCTCTTCATATCTCTACCCCTTCCCATCTTACCATTATTTTCCCATTTCATTCCCTTCCCCATACTCTGCAATCCAAAGAGCACTGGCCTCCTGGGTCTCACATGTGACATTTCATTGCTTATCACTTTGCCTTTATCCTCACCCTCTCCCATTCCTGAAGTACTCATCCTCCTCACTTTAGCATCTTAGAATAACCATCTTCCTCCAAGACTTAGCTAAAATCCCACCTTCTTTGGAAGGGATTTTACTCTCCTCCATGCCTCTCCCCACATGCTAATGCCTTCCCATCTTAGATTTCCTTCCATCTACACTGCATATATCTTATAGGTACCTCGTGTTTTACACATCAGTCACCCCACTTTAGAAGGTGAGTATCTTGAGAGCAACAACTGTATTTGCATTTCTTCATATCCCCAGGATTTCTCCCATAGAAAATAGTTAATAAAGGCTTGTTGACTGCCTGATCTGTGGGTTCTCATCCCTTCCCTTCCCCATCCACAAGAAGTTCAAGGTTTGTTGCTGCTTCTTGCACTAATCATTAATAACCCTATTGTTGGTACAGCTCAAAAATCTTCCTATCGACACCTCGGTCTGTTTTAAAGATCCCAAATGTTCAACTTGTATAAAAATGACCTTTTGCACCCTATTAAAATGTAAGAACTGTCTGATTCTCAGTATACACTCAAGCAACCGGATCATGAAAGCATTACCTTGTGCTAAGGGCATGATGCGGTGCACGCCTTCCTCCTTAACAACTAAGAAGAAGTTTGACTTTTCATTTACACGTCCTGCCAATCGCTAACAAGTTTCCATCTCGTTCAAACACCAGATTGATCCCAAGAAATTGAAAATATTGATTTAACCCTCTGCCTGATTTGTACTGTAGGCACCTGCTAGCGCAGTCTTAGCACATTACAATTGCTTGTCTGTAATTCCTCAGGGGACCACTAATAACTACCACATCTGTCTTTTCATCTTCTGAAATTATGCTAGCAGTTGTCCAAGTCAATTGTGATTCATTTGATACCGCTCTCCTTCAAGACATATTGCAACCAAATAGACTTGCTCACCAGTAATATATCTGATGACATAGTTAGTTCTAGTTAATTGACAGAATGATTCAGGCTTTTGTGGACAGCATTAATTGGTCCCTTGTGTCCATGCAATAATTGACCAGACAGAGTAGGCAACATTAGCTTCTCATCCAGTCCGGAGAGCTTCGAGATGAGGTAAATGTGGTGCAAATTATAAAATGTCTGTATTTCTAATCGAGCCCGTTATCAATGAGAGAAACGGATGATTAGATTCAGGGCTGCAGAAAATTTAAATAATAAGTCTTGGATTTCAGCTGGCAGAAATGGGCAAAAATCCATTTACTGACCACAACTGGTCCTACCAGGAGACCTGTTGCCAAGAGTACTTTCCTGCCCTCTTTTTTGTCTCCTTAGACAAAGACAAAAACACAGCCTTCTATAGTTTTAGATGATCTCTCGACTAAAATGATTTTGTTGCAAAGGTGGAAACCCAGATGAATCAAAGGGTGCAGTTTGAGAGCAAGGGGCAGATTTGGGCTCTAATCATGTAAGAGCATTCCTACCGATGAGATCCATTTGGCCTCTGAATGATCAGTCAGTGGAGATTTAATTCGGAATGTAAGCTGCATGAGAGGAGCGGTTGGTCTTCCATGATCATTGTATCCCCTGCAGCTGGTACACTTTTGGATGCTTATGAATGCTTTGGGGATTACCTCTGAGGCATTCAGGCAGAGGCTGAATAATCCCCTGTCCAAGAGATCAGTTCAACATACATTCATTGGCCACTTTATGCAAAGCACCATGCTAGGTGCCGGCTGTTTTACAGTAGAGGTAAGAGATGATAGTCATTGTCCTTAGTTATTGCACAGAATCTTTTGGCTGGCTGGTGAGGTGGACTCATCTGAATGCTCTCTGGATGTCTCTTTTAACTCGGAGATTCTAGATTTTTAATGTATTCAGCAACAGAAAACAAAGCAGATTATCAGAATAAAGGGAAAGGCTGGATTTTAGGCAGAGACTGAATTTCAATTACTTTTTATTTTTTATATACTTTTCTCAAAAAAACCCAAATCTAGGAACATGAACTAGCAGCTCCCCATTCAAAGGTTGGCATAGTGATGAAAGGATTGCAAAGGCTGAGAGTGTGTGGGTGTGGAGGTATTGTTCAGTCAAATGGACACACCTTAGAGAGTGAGCATCTTTATGTACACCATCAATAAAACTATTTTATATCCTTTAATAGCATAGTAAGGCTGCCTGATACCCATGGAAGGGAATCCAGAATCTAGAGGTAGATGATGGGTTTGAACCCTTGTTCTGCCTCTGGTACTCCTGTGATATTGGAAAAGTAATTTAAGCTCTTTAAGGCTTCAGTTTCCTCATTTGTAAAATGATAAATTAGTAGTAAATCATAGCATTTACTATGTGCCCAGCACTGTGCTAAGTACTATCCCTTTTGATTCAATAACCATGGGAGGTAGGTTTTTTTTTTATATATAATCTCCATTTATAGTTGAAAAAGCTGAACCAAACAAAGGTTAAGTGACTTGTCTAGGGTCACAGAGCTAGTAAGTATTTGAGGCTGAATTTGAACTCATTGGTCTTCCTGACTCCAAGTCTGGTGCTCCATCCACTGTACCACCTAACTAGAAGACTTTTGTGGTCCCTTCTCATCATGTTTCTTTGATCTTAAGATTTACCAAAGCAATGAGCTCATAGTGCGAGGTAGGTAGTAGAAATAATAATAATAGTAACAACAAAAATCCAAATAATATTCTTGAGGAAATTGTGGATATAGTAGGTTAATGACATGACAAGGATCACACCTCTAGTAAGCAGCAGAACTCATGGCTTCCCACTTGGAAATCAGTGCTCTGGAGGCCACATGCCATTTCAAAGTTTTCCATCTTTTTTTTTTAAGAAAGGTGACTCTCGTAGTTTGGTTTCAGATTCTTTATAAAATGAGATAGTTTGGACTAGATAATCTATGAGCACCCTTCCAGTCTTTGCCTCTTAATAATGCTGATTTTCCAAATATGGTTCCACAAAGGCCTAATGGTAAGTCTTTAGCCACTTATGAAGGGGAGGCGTAGTATTTGGCCATAATATTGTTTTGAATTATTAGTAGTCCGTTGAAATAAGCTGTTTCAAAGTTCAGAGAAACTGGGTTGGGAGTTTGTGTTGCCAATTGAATGCAATCTATCCCATCCTTTATACACTGGTCAGTGGTCTGTTTACCACTGATGAACTGCCAGACCCTTGCCCAATTCATACTCCCTCTTTAAAAAAAATAATTTGACTTGGCCAGTTTGGGATGTCAGAAATATGTAGTCTAAAGGTCCATTTCTCTCAAAGGAAATGCACACATCAGTTCTTTAGTCCTCCCTCTTGCCATGTTCCTCTGGGTTATTTTCCATCTTATACTCTTTGGTGCTAAGAGTTAGTTGGCTGATTTATTTCTTTGGGAGCTTCTCATTAGTAACTAAGGTACAGAGGTGTTTGGGCTTTCCTGGAATATCATATATCACAATTGGAGGCTTTAGAAATAAGCACATAATAACTGATGTGTTACGCTGTGTGAAATGACCAGAAAAGGGGAAATCCTCTGGAGAGTTTAAAAAAATACTAGCAGTAAAGATTCTTCTACTCCACACACAAGGGACGCTGAGCCATAGCTATAAGAATGCTGGGTCATTTAAAATAGAATGCATCTGCTGATGATATTATACTCTCGCTGCTTTAGAAGATGCTTCTCTTTCTTTGGTTTGCATTAAATCAGTAGCCATGATAATCATGATGTCTTATTATTTATGAATGAATGAAACCTTACATTTGGCACGTAGCCCTCTGTATTTTTGAAAGCTCTTTTTGGGGGTCTTGTGTGGGGAGGGATATTTTAAATATGGCTTTATTTTTAATGATTGGCATGCACCAGAAGTCCCTAACTTAAAAAGCTCAATGTAAAAACTACTAGAACAAATGAAAAGTTAACATGCTGTTCATTATTTCCTGCCCCCCTTTCCCAGGATTAAAAAAAAAAAGGAATTGCTAAAAGTGTATGGGTTCCAGAGGCAACCTCCAATGTAAACCCTTCTGTCTGTTGGATAGTTCCCTGGCCCCATATTCCCAACCCCCATTGCCTGTATCTTGCCCCTTTCCTTCTCCATGCCTGTAGTGTCCCATCAGTAGAGATTTGTATTAAGAACTCTCTCTTTTCATACTTTAGGAGACTGATGAGCTTAATTCACATTCATATAATTAAGTGGATTAATGATTTAGCCCTCACTTTCCCAACACTTAGCAGAGTTCTCTAGAGGTGGGATCAGTAGGTAATTTAACTTGAATGGGCTGTCTCCTGGTGGGGCTCCAAAGTATCTTGGTTATATTAGAGGCCTGGAGCAGAAGCAGGAGGTTGGTGAGAAATGTAGAAAGGGAGCTAGGAAGATGCCGGTGAAAATCTTATTGTTCCTAGAACTTGGAGTGGGGCAGGTCCTTGCTTTCCTCCCAGCCTTCCTTCAGTTCTTTCCCAGTCTCCTTTGGTGTCCTATCACCAGTTGCTTCCTCCCAGGCACAGCTCAAGTTGGAACCAGTGACAACCTACTTCTACTATGGTAATGTATGAGTTGGTGGACCTCCCTCATGTTTAATATGATTTCACCCAGTCACAGGGGATCCTTAGTTCTGAACACTTACTACAAAGGCACTTTGGGACCAGTTGTCCTCAGAGAATCTTTTGATTAAATGATCTTTTTTCCTTTTTAAAAAATTTTTTTTAATAGAAAATTTTTCCATGGTTCCATGATTCATTTTCTTTCTCCCCCCACCTCCTTCCCTCCCCCCCCCACATAGCCGACATGTTTTTCCACTGGATTTTACATATGTCATTGATCAAGACCTATTTCCATATTATTGATAGTTGCAATGGGGGGGGGGGGTCATTTAGAGTCTACATCCAAATCATATCCGCATCAACCCATGTGTTCAAGCAGTTGTTTTTCTTCTGTGTTTCTCCTCCCATAGTTCTTCCTCTGAATGTGAATAGCATTCTTATAAATGATTTTTCTGAAGAAACCCAGACCTAATCTTCTCCCATTGGTAACATGGACTCTACCCTCCCACCCTCATCCCCCATTTTAGCTCTGCTAGACCAATTTTTGCTCTACCTTGTGGGAGAAGGAAGGAGTTTAGGTCTTCAGAGTGGTGGGATTATTCTCTTTAAATAGTTTTAAGTGTTTTCCCATAGAAGAGTATAGATTTGTTCTGTTTGTTCCCAGAAGACAGATTTAGGAGCAGTGGGTGGAAGCCGCAGAAAGGCAAATGCAAATTTAATGTATCCCCAAAGTGGAATAGGCTGTGTATGTAATCATTCCTTTGGATATTTTCTCTTCCTATTAGAATATGAACTTCTTGAGTGCAGGGAATTCCTATTATTTGTATAGTTATCTCCAGTGCTTTACAGAGACCACTGCACATTGTAAGGGTTTAATAAAACCTCCCTCCCTCCCACCCT
>NC_058135.1:241807073-241810651 GCF_016433145.1 Gracilinanus agilis
GCCCAGGGTCACACAGCTGGGAAGTGTCTGAGGCCGGATTTGAACCTGGGACCTCCTGTCTCTAGGCCTGGCTCTCAATCCACTGAGCTACCCAGCTGCCCCCATTAGTTTCTCTTTTGAAGGACTTGGATTAGATTATTTCACAGCTCTAATACTCTATTAAATATTATGTGGCTACTTTTTGTTCTTCCCCCCCTCTAAAACTGAACATAAAAACATCTGACGTAGAAAAATAAATAATTACTTTACTTGTGATCCATAAGCCTTTTCAAATTATTAACTATATTGCCTTGTCTGGTATTTTGCAATATAAATGTATTTAAGGTCAGTTTAATTCTAACTTGGCTAGGCAGGCCAACTTGCCCATTTGTCACCTGCTACATTGATCTTGGGCCTGAAATCATTTCCTGCTAATAGCAGAGGCTATTTTTAAATTATAAGGAAAAGATGACCTGTCCTAATTTCTGTGAGACCCTTGAGAAAGAGTGAGCTTCTTAAAACTCCTGTCAGAACACATTTTATATCATAACAAATGGCATGATACAATACAAAACAAAAACATCACAATGAAGCTATTAGAGCATAAAACCGAAACGAGGACTTTTAAGACAACGTGCAGTTATGTCTGTTGCTACAGTTCAGCTTGATTTTTTTTTTTAATAAGAAGATACTGTGGCGGTGTGAGATTGTTGGGAAGCATCAAAGCAACAATATATAAATTAAAAAATAACAGAGCTCAGTGTTGCGTCAGGTTCCTTAGCCTTTGGGTTTATTTATAAAATGTGCTCAGTGTGTAAATGCAATTAAATTCAGTAGTTTTTTCAGCTCCCAAGACGTGGTTCAGCTCAGTGGAGGGATTGTTCCAACTTGGATGGAGGAATATGTATTCATGTCACAAAGAGCCACCCTATTGGATTCAGTTTCTACCAGGAGGAATCCCAGACCAGAGATGGATGGTGGTGATCCCCCCCTCTGATGCCCCTTGCCCAGTCATGGAAAAATTTGCAATGATATGCCTTTAACTGGAGCTGTTGATTTGAATCTGTGAAAAAATTACTTCTTTCTCCATCATTAAGAACTAAGTGAAATGTCAGCCAGCAATCGTACTGCTGTGCAAACCCCAGGCACTGCCCACACGACATTGTTTAAATGTTCTTAGCATAGGAGTGCCTTCTTCAGTCATGCCAGCCCGTGACTCACCCCAGTGTAGACATGGCTTGGCTATCATGCTGAGTTTTCAACCACGGAATGGTTTCATCCCTGATAAGATTGTATGTTTGTTTTCTGAGGCCAAACACCGGTTTTTACTTTATTTTGCATCTCCCCCCAGTGCCTAGGACCATGTATTACATATCATAGACACCTAATAATTGCAAATGAGTTGATGAAAGAAGTTAATGTATAAGGAAAAAAGGAATCACTGGGCTTGTTGTCAGGAGATGTCTTGACTGTAGAATGGTAGCACCATTGTTGGCACCTGGTATAGAAATGGTCACTTGTTGATGGGCAGGCTGGACTCCTGAACAAGAAACGTTTCAGTAAACATAGGCTATACTATTTCTGGCCACATCTTGTCATCACCACTTGATATCACCGGAGATCAGGCAGCACAGCCAGAAACACATAACGAGGGGCATCTCGGGTCCACAAATGCCATATTTCTTCTGATACTGTTCCCAAGGGGAGGGCAATGGGCAAACACATGAAACACCATCAGATGGATCTGCCTGGGGCTGGCTGTGGGGTCCATGCTGTCCTCTGCTATCTGGCTGTAATCTTATCTAGCCTCTCCCTTCCTATTTTCTCTGCTTTCCACCATGTATGAACTGGTTTCAGACTGGTCCAGCCCCACCCGAGATCTGTCTGTACTTCGACTTTACAGGGTTCCCATCTTGTTCTCCATCATTTCGCACAAGAGTAGTCAAGCTCTGTGAATTGATTGATGCTAACATGAGCCAAACTCACAAGAACCTGTCTGTATATGCCAGGAAGTTAATTTATTGCTTCAGAATGGAGGGGACAACTGGTACATAAACAAGATTGCGTGATCTGTACAGGGCACGTTGGTCAGAAGACAAAATTGTGGGTCAGAAGATTGCTTGCTTAATATAAGATTAAAAAAAATAGAAATTGAGTATTCGATTACAGCCAGTAGCTATTCACATGAAGCGGATAAATCCCAGTTTATTACTTAGTAAGCTCCATTATTTTAGGTCTGTTTCTTGTTTAAAGAACTGGGTCAGGAACCAAAGCACACCCATCTTTAAATGGTGCTACAAATGAACATGTGGTCTTCTCCTTTCTACATCTCTTTCTTGTAGATTTCTTTTACTAGAAACATCTCATTTCATTATTATCCCAAAGACTAATTACAATAATTTTAAGGATCTAACTATAATCTAATTAAATCACTTCCAGATCACTGGAAAAGTGAGTTATGAGTTAATTTTCTCCATTCAGTTCACAGACAATAAACATTTATTAAATACCTACATTTTGCCAGATACTAAGCTGAGCTAGGAATAAAAATATAAGATACAAATACAAAAAAAAATACAAATATAAATAAAGATAGTTACCAAAAAAATTAAAAGTAGATATAACAAAATTATAAAGATCAAATGGGATTTGAATGAAGAGATATGAAAAGGCACTCCATAACCTTCCCATTCATGAAGGTCAGAGGTCCACAGGTGATACCCATCGAATGTGTTTTTGGATTTTTTCAGTGTTTTAATCAGAAATGCTGACTGTTTTTCCTCTCTAAAAATGGAGTGGCTCTCTGGGATGGTACACTATGGTGATATAAGGAAAAGAAAATACCAAGAAAATATATTAAAAACAAAAAGTTTCTGCTCTTAAAGAGCTTGCAATCTAATAGAGGAAAATATCACAAAAGGAGGCCAAAAGTGTGGGAAGGGGGGATGGCACCTAACAGAGGGGCATTAAGAGTTCCAAAGAAATTCAAAAATAGTGTAGATGGTGGGAAATGGGGAGAAGACTGTGTTGGGCTCCCTTTTTAAGTGGAGAGCCTGGATCCTGCTTGTGGTGGCTGATTGGTTCTTTCAGTATGAAAAGGAAATTCCTTTTAATCCTGCTAGTTCTCTTACCTCCTAATCACTTATTTCTCCTTGTAAGGGAATATTGTAGAGTAAGAGAAGCATTGGATTTGGTATCAAAATTCTTGAGTTTAAGATCCAAGTCTTAAAATCCGACTAAACTATATGGTCTTGAGCAATTCCCCTCTCATTTATTATCTTCACTTTCCCCATCTATAAAAGAAGAGGAAATCTATAAATGATATCTCTAAATTGGATTCTAACCTCAAAGGTACAAATTAAAGAAATAACATGTGAAAAGCATCATGGATTATATAAACATAAGCTAATTCTTAGACTACAGTGTTGCGGTAAGGGGAGAGACACCAAACAATATGTATCATTGCTCATTTGAACCTAACATGGTGACTGGGTAAAGCTGAATGTAAGACAGGGAGTTTTCTCTTTCTTTCTTTCTTTCTTTCTTTCTTTCTTTCTTTCTTTCTTTCTTTCTTTCTTTCTTTCTTTTTTTCTTTCTTT
>NC_058135.1:241810671-241816769 GCF_016433145.1 Gracilinanus agilis
CTTTTCTTTTCTTTTCTTTTCTTTTCTTTTCTTTTCTTTTCTTTTCTTTTCTTTTCTTTTCTTTTCTTTTCTTTTCTTTTCTTTTCTTTTCTTTTCTTTTCTTTTCTTTTCTTTTCTTTCTTTCCTGAAGAAGGAAAGTAATTGGCCTTTCTGGTATCCAGAACAGAGGACTTGTTGAATTTTCAGGGCCCTGGATGAGTAGATCCCAGCCACCAAGTCCTAGTCCAATCCTGTGTTCCACAATTTCCAATCTAGGCTCTTTGCAGCTGTCATCATTAGACAGCACCTGGAAAACTCATCAGATATCAGCCGTGGCTGTCAGAGAGAGCAAAGGAGTAAGTTCTTGCCTAACATCTGTTCTACATTGCTTAAGAACCCTTTGGAGGTTTTGGGTTTCCTCCCGTTGGAGGTCTTCAAGCCATATGATGACCATTTGTCATACCATACAAGGCATTTTCTTTCAGGTAGAGATTAGATCAGATGGATGCTAAGATTCTTTCCAACTCTGAAATCCAGTGTTGGCTTGAACTTTTATATGTGACCTTAGATCTAGAGATCTTTACAAATATTCTAGGGGTCTATTTCTCTTAGGAAACTTAAGTCCTAACCCATTAGACACATATTATGCCATTATAAGTTGGAAATGTACTTGGAGATCATTTCATTTCATTCAAGCCCATTTTTTCCAAAGATAAAGATATAGAAGTCAAGAATTGTCAAATGACTTGCCTATTATAGAAGTGGATCACAGAATCCTAGATTAAGAGCTGGAAGGGACTTTAGAAGTAATGTTGGACTAGAACTTAGGTCTCCTAACTCTTAGACTGTACCCTTTTCTCTAGTATCAAAGGTAAACTTTGGAACTATAGCCAAAAGTCCAGTGAAGGAAACCCTTTTCCCTTCAAACCATGGGAAAGAATGGGTCATTAGCAATTGTACCAGCTGCCCTTCTACCCTTAAATACTTCCCAAATTGGCTTTTAGTTTTCTTTATAACAGATTTCTGTATTAGACATTCAAAACAACTTCTGTTTGGTATTCTGTTCTTTGTACAATCTTCTCATGACATGCTACCAAAGGGAAACTTTTTTCTATGGGTTTTCCTTCTCTATCCCTACTTTTATAATGTGTTTCACTTTGTCTTACTTCTTCTCACCTTACCACATTTGAAATCAAGATGGGTTGGAAGTGGTGAATATTGATCTTATTTAAAGATATGAGAGGAGTGTGTCAACCAAATCACAGAAATAGCCCCTTTTTCTTTTTATTTCTTTTTCAGTTACTACAGATCAGTTCTTAAGGGAGGTGTTACTTGGTGACTTTCAAAAGAAATTGAGGAAAGGGAGAACAGTGGAAAAGTCACCGCTTCATTTAGAATCAAGCAGTAGTCACAGGGTTATAGTTTTAGAGCTGGAGTCATCAAACTTAACCTTTTCTTTTGACAGAAAACTGAGGCATCTTACAGTTAAATGATTTGCCTAAGGTCATACAGGTAGCAAGTAATATTTACATACAGGAATTCCTTCCCAGTATTTTCCAGGAAATTTACATATTTTTCTGAATCCCAAGAAAAATCAGTCTTAGTATTAAGAGTATTGTGATTCTCCTATAAGAATGAAAGGTTAACAGTCAACATAGAGATGAATCTACTGATGTCAAGTCCTAAGCAAGAGCAGGAAATACAAACACATGAAGTTGAATTTGAATGCCAGTGCTTCTGGGAACCTAGTTAGGAAGACATAGGAGAGAAGCAGTTATGACCTAAAAAGTCAGTCTTGCTATGTTTTAAGTGTATGTTCATGTCCCTGTCTACTGCTAGCTCTGAGTCATTCTTGGAAATAAAATAAATATTAATAAGATTATATGCATAGGAAGAAGGAAGGGAATAAATGTATAATGTCTACTCTTGAGCTGGACACTGCTAAGTGCTTTACAAATGTCATCTCATTTGATTGTAATATGCTTTAATGCAAATCATATGAGCGTTCTTCCAAGAAGTAAGTTTTGGAAGCAAAAGAATGCCTTGAATTGGCAATTTCAACATTTGATTCTGTGTAGTGCCCTTAAACTTGCCAGAAGATTTGACTAATGTTATTTGTACTAGTTAATATTCATTGATGTTTTCAAGTATTCGAATATTCACAAGACAATGGTTCTTTGTAAATATTACTAAACCTTATATTTTCTATTTATTAAATATTATTTATATATTTTATTATTATTTATAATAGTTGTATTTCTATATAAAATATATGTTTGTTATATATAAAGTATGTAAAATTACCTTATAGTATCCATAATGATGAGTCAAAAGTATGAAGAATGTTAAAAATAGTTTAAGAAACATAAGGGAAATAAATAGCTTGACATCAGATATGTTTGAAATCAATGCTCTTTTAAAAAATCGTTGTTTTAGACCAGCGATTCCCAAAGTGGGTGCCACTGCCCCCTAGTGGGTGCTGCAGCAATCCAGGGGGAGCGATGATGGCCACAGGTGCATTTGGGGGCGGTGAATAACTGTAAGGGGGAACTAAGTAATATTTTTTCTGGAAAGGGGTTGGTAGGCCAAAAAAGTTTGGGAACCACTGTTTTAGATCATTGCAACAGAAAGATTAATCAACTTGCTTGATCACTTGTCAAAAGAGGAATATCATGAAAGTGTGAGAAAGGTTTAACAGTTGAAGCATTAAGTATGCAAATCATCATCTATCAAGTGAAGGAATTTTTAGGTTTCTTTTTAGTAATTTAATTTAGTGATTTTATTTGACATTTATTTTGTGTTAATGTTCCCTCTTAATGTTTTCTATTATCAAATATCATTCTTATTTTCTGTTGCTACATAATCTCATCACAATATATTATTCGTATTACTAAAAATGCATTAATTATAGTCATTGTTTATAGAAAACCTCTGAGGCTTTCAGTATATTCCCTATCATGGAAAATGATTTGTGGGCTGTAATTATGATCACTCATTATTATTTAAAAACACAAACAAAATGTTATAAAAATATAGAATAGCTTATGATTTCAGGAACTTCTGAAAATTCTTGCTAATTTCTTATTTCTGAATACTGAGTGTTAGTAATTCATAGGGGAAATTGGAAACCTTTGGTAGCAAATAGCAGAGTCAAAACTTGAACTCAGATCTTTGACTCCAAATGCAGCATTCTTGTTGCTCTACTATACTGATTAGAGTCTGGAAATTCTAACTTCTTGGATGTCCTTAGACAAATCATTTTACTGTGGCTTTAGTCTTCGATATTCACACCTACAAAATGAGGGTGTTGTTCTAGATAAGCTCTGTCAAATTCAAGTAGAAACAGAGCCTCTGCGGTTACATATTGACTTAGAAAAATCACAAATTAACATTATCTATGTTTTATTGTATATTTATTTTGTTAAATATTTCCCAGTTACAATTCAATCTGGTCTGGGTAGGTTTGACAACTTCTGGTCAAGATGATTTTGAAATCCTTCAAGGAAAGATTTGGATATGATAAAACCATGTATGAGAGTAAACTTCTTTGGGCTGTATGAGTATAACTATGGGGGAAGAAGAAGAGAGGGAGGAGGAAGAAGAGAAGGAAGAAAGAAAGAATATTGTAAATTTAACATCCAGTAGATGTTGAGAAACAAATTTAGATGTGGAATGAAGTTTACAATAGAAAATGCAATTCCTTTTTTATTTTTTTTTTAAAGAAGAAACATATAATATAAATTTGAACAAAATGTTAGCTACAACTTATTTTCTGAGTTCCCTTCTGAATTCATTTCTGCCTGGACATTGAAAGTTCTGTTTATTCAAAATGTAACAAATGATATACAATATTTCCATTTTCTTCTCTAGCTCATTTTACAGAGATTACAATAATAGAATAATAAATATTTTTAAACCCTTACCATCTATCTTAAAATTGATTCTAGGTAGAAGAGAGGTAAGGGTTAGGCAATCGAGGTTACATGACTTGCCCAGAGTCACACAGCTAGGAAGTGTTTTGAAGCCAAATTTGAGTGTAGGATCTCTCAACTTCAGGCCTGGCTCTCTGTCTATCTCTGAATATCTGAACCACTTAGCCTCCCCTCATTTTTTGTTTTTACATATTCTTTTAATACTCATAATTTTCAGTGGTGTACTAATATGCATTGTTGGTTTGCCATAATTTAGTCGTCCATTTGCCCAAATGCTGGATTTGTTTTCTTTTTCTCTGTTGCAAACAAAGCATCCTCATCTAGGTTGTACAGACTGACCTTTTTCTTCCTTTTAGTAACTTTCTTTAGCTACAGTAGGAGGATGTCTGGGTTAAATGAGATGATCAGCCTTGAAGAATTGCCCATCCACTGACCTCCCAGCATGCATTAAAGAAACCCAGAAAAGGGCACTTATGGAAACTAGTGAGCACAAGTTTAAACTCCTGACTGAGCCCTACTCAACCGGGTGTCACTCTGCCCTTTCCTTCTTAGCTTACCCCTCCTTCTCTATGCTTTACTATCTAACAAAACAGAAAAAAACACTCTTTTACAACTAATATCCATGTGACACTTTAATGTTTACAAAGAGCTGGTCAAATATGATCTAACTGAGACTTCATAACAGCTTTGTGAACTGGGTGCTATTATTATTCCCATTTTACAGATGAGAAACCTGAGGAAGAAAGACATTAATTGGCTTGACCCCTAACCTCCCCTGGCTCATGAATTTGCTCAAACTCCTCCTCTCTCATGTTCTTATCTCCTCCTTCCCTAAGGATCATCCAAATACCAGCTTTCCTGTAAAGCCTTGTCTGACCTATGCGACATGGAAGATAAATAGCACCAGGCCAGGAATGAAGAAGAATCCTCTTCCTGAGTTCAAATCTGGCCTCAGATATTTGCTAACTGGGTGACCCTGGGCAAGTCACTTAATTCTGCTTGACTCCATTCCTCATCTATAAAATGAGCTGGAGAAGGAAATGACAAACCACTCCAGTATCTTTGTCATGAAAACTCCAAATTGGGGTCATGAAGAGTTGGATGTGGCTGAAACAAGTGAACAACAAGTGCTGGACAGAGAGTTGTTCAGTAAGCTTGGCAGTTTGCTCATGAGAAGGACCGTGGTGTCAGTCAGATCATCCTAGAGCTGCTTCACACCCGAGGCTTTACCAGTCCCTGGGGGTTAGAGTATCCAGAGGATCTCTGAATCCAGTTGACATCATAGTCTTATTTAAGGTGTTTACCACCATGGACACTTCTCTCCTCCCCCTGAATTGATAAGGATCTCAGATTTCTTGGACCTCTTTATGCAGTCACCCTTTAGACCAGGCACCAAGATCAATGGAGACCAGAGTACAGCTACATATTTGCCCAGGCAGCTAGTGTGGGAGAGACCTGGGAGGAGGGAGGTCACCTTGCCTTTGGAAGACGCATCCAGTTTGGAACAAGTGAGCCCATCTTTTAAGTATTTTCTCCACTACTAGAAATGCATCATCTATTAAAAGCTGCTGAAGCGTCTAACAAATGTATGGCTTCTAAAGCCTTGTACAACCTGGCCCCTTCCCATCATTCCAGGCTTCTTTTACTTGATTCCCAAGCACGTACTCACTACTCCCATTACAGTGGTCAATTTGCTGCTCCTGACACAGGCCGCTCCATTTCTGAGCTCTGACTTTCTGTTGGCCATCTACCATGCCTGGAATGCTCTCCCAAATCGTCCCTGCCTCCTGCTTTCCCAGACTTGCTTTAACACTCAGCTCCAATCCCACTTTCTGCAGGAAGCCATGCTAGTACCTTCTGCCTGAAACTACCTCCCATTTACCCTGTCTGTCTTTGTGTTATGTGACTGTTTCCATTTTGTCTCTCACTTCGGAATGATAGTTCCTTGAGGGCTGGAATACTATCTACACTCTTGTCACTGTCTCTGTCTCTCTGCCTCTCTCGGTCTCTGTCTTTCTGTCTCTCTCTTTATGTCTCTGTGTCTCTGTTGCTCTCTGTGTGTCTCTGTCTCCATCTTTCTCTCTCTTCCTCTCTGTCTTTGTCTCCCTCTCTTTCTTCCTCCCTCCCTTTCAGTTTCTCTCTCTCTCTCTCTCTCTCTCTCTCTCTCTCTCTCTCTCTCTCTCTGTC
>NC_058135.1:241819298-241836378 GCF_016433145.1 Gracilinanus agilis
AGCTCCAATCCCACTTTCTGCAGGAAGCCATGCTAGTACCTTCTGCCTGAAACTACCTCCCATTTACCCTGTCTGTCTTTGTGTTATGTGACTGTTTCCATTTTGTCTCTCACTTCGGAATGATAGTTCCTTGAGGGCTGGAATACTATCTACACTCTTGTCACTGTCTCTGTCTCTCTGCCTCTCTCGGTCTCTGTCTTTCTGTCTCTCTCTTTATGTCTCTGTGTCTCTGTTGCTCTCTGTGTGTCTCTGTCTCCATCTTTCTCTCTCTTCCTCTCTGTCTTTGTCTCCCTCTCTTTCTTCCTCCCTCCCTCTCAGTTTCTCTCTCTCTCTCTCTCTCTCTCTCTCTCTCTCTCTCTCTCTCTCTCTCTCCATTTCTGTCTCTCTCTCCATTTCTGTCTCTCCCTCCCTTCCTCAGTTTCTTTTTGTCTCTCTGTCTCTCCCTCCCTTCCTCAGTTTCTCTCTGTCTCTGACTCTCCCTTCCTTAGTTTCTTTCTGTCTCTGTCTCTCTCCCCCTCTCTCTGTCTTTCTCTCCCTCTCAGTTTCTCTCTGTCTCTCTCCCTCTCAGTTTCTCTCTGTCTCTCTATTTCTCTCTCTCTGCCTCTCTCTCTGTCTCTCTCTTTCTTCCTCTCTGTCATTCTCTCTCTGTCTCTCCATCTCTCCCTTCCTCGCTCCCTATCACACAGCCTAGCCCACAGCAAGCACCTAATAAATATTTCCACTTGGCTTGATCTCGTAGCCTCTCTCCCCAGCACCCTATAAATGACGTTTTCCATCGGATCCCAATAGCATCAATATCCCAATTAGAACTTGCTCATGCACTCTTATGTATTCCATAACTTTAGCTCTTGGTGTCTTATTCCTCTGCTATTTGTAGGTTCTCTGAGGTCAAAAGTGGAACCTTACCTAAGCTGTGTAATTCCCTTGGGTCATAGCAGGGTGCTTTACTAAGAGGATTTGAATAAATGCTTCTTCGTTTTATTGGACCAGATGAGACATTCAAGACTATCTTTGAATACTGTTTGTTTTAAAACCCTCTCAAGCCTTGGTGAAATATGGGGCAACTGGGTGGTTCAGTGGTTGAAAGCCAATCCTAGAGATGGAAAGCTCTGGATTCAAATTTGGCCTCAGACACTTCCTAGCTATGTGACCCTGGGCAAGTCACTTACCCCCCAATTGCCTAGCCCTTACCACTCTTCTGTCTTGGGATGGTTATTTAGTATAAGACAGAAATGATGGTTTAAAAAAGAAAAGAAAAGAAATTTGAAGCCCTTCTCATGCCACAAGTAATTACTTCAGTTTTTAAAAACTAGATACATAATAAAGCTGTGTGGCCCTGGGCAAGTCACTTACCCCCAATTGCCTAGCCCTTACCACTCTTCTGCCTTGGGACGGTTATTTAATATAAGACAGAAATGATGGTTTAAAAAAAAAAAAGGAAAAGAAAAGAAATTTGAAGCCCTTCTCATGCCACAAGTAATCACCTCCGTTTTTAAAAACTAGATACATAATACCATGGTTAGGGTAAAAGTTGATTTGCTGAGTGTTCAGGCTTTTTTTGTGGGAACAGGTCTTTGGAGAGGTATATTGTAAGTCAGTATGAAGACGTTTTTATCCAACTCATCTGGATATTCTTTGTACAAAGCTTAGACTCATTTTGTACCTGACCTAGACTGCTGGACCTAGAATACCCTGCCATTCTGAGTGTTCTGCCCTCAGAAGGAAACAGCAGAACTGGCATTGCATACTGGGTGGGATAGTCAGCTCGGTGACCCAGTATCTAGAACACTGGTCCTAGAGTCGGGAAGCTCTGCGTTCCGATTCAGCCTTGGACACCAACCACCCAGCTGTGTGCCTCAGAGCAAGTTACTTAACTTCTCTTTCATTGTCCTCATCTGCAGAAAGGGGATGATTATAATAGCACCTACCTCCCAGAAATAAGAGAATATTTGTTAGAGTTTTCTACCATTTAAAGTACCGTTGTTACTGTTGTTCAGTCATTGCAGTCACATCAGACTCTACGTGACCCTATTTGGGATTTTCTTGGCAGAGATACTGTAGTGGATTGCCACTTCTTTTTCCAACTCATTTTACAGATGAGAAAACTGAGTCAAGCAGGGTTGAGTGACTTGCTCAGACTCATACAGCAAGTCTGTGAGACCAGATTTGAACTCAGGAAGGAGTCTTCCTGATTCCAAGGCCAATGTGCCAGCTAGCTGCCCAATATTATGTAACTATTAGTCATTATTTTATTATTGGTGCTTAATAAATGTTTCTAGAAGGTTTTTTATAGGTCTGTAGAACGATGGCAAAATAATCAAGGCAATGAGACTAAAAATAGAACTTTCTAGGTCTCTGCAGACTAGAAGGAAGTAGATTGAGCTTCAGAAATGATAGTAATTCCCAGGGTGCCATGTGGAAAGTGCTTTAACTCACTTTTAAGAGTAAATAGAGAGATTTTTTTTTTTTGGATTGGTCATTAGACAACAGTTTACCGTTTTATTTGTTTTTTATTTATTTTTAAATTTATTTATTTAGAATATTTTTCCATGGTTACATGATTCATGATTTTTCCCTCTACTCTTCCCTCCTAAGGAGATTTAAAAAAAAAAAAGGTTTTCGAACGTAATTTTGGTCAGCCATCTTCCTAAACAATCCAATAAACTGAACAAAAAGCATTATTAAACACCTACAGTTTACAGAGTTAGGTCTTGGGGGAGGAGTCACAAAGTAGACAATAGATATAGAGCTAAAACTTTGAAGTCTATTTGTCCAATCCCTTCACTCAATTAGTGAGAGAAATAAAAGGCAGGGACTTATCAACTCACAGATTGAAATTGGAAGGGGCAGGATTTGAACCCACAGGCCCTGACTCCAAATCCATCATTATTTACAGTGTACTATCTGCTTCTTGATGTGGAGAGGGCAGCATTATAGTCTAGTGGATCTATGGTTACTGGATTTAGAGACATGAATATGTGGGTTCAAATGCTTCCCTTAAACATCTAGGTGAAAGTGGTTTTGTGATCCTACACAAGTCACTTAACTGCTCTGTGACTCAGTTTCCTCATCTGTAAATTGAAGGGTTTGGACTCACCGGCTTCTAAGGTATGTGCTATGGATTTGTCAACTAAATTAAAGAATCCTAGAATGAAAACAAGACTTATGCAAACTGAAAGAGGCAACATTAAGACAAATAAGAGAAATGACTACTTTATATAGGAAAGAAGGGACTTTGGATATTTTCAGCCCCTGAGGATGGACAAACTGAAAATATATCTAGTTAAAGGCATTTGTTAATAAAATCTTGGTTAATGGGAACCTCTGTGGGACACCTGACCTTTCAAGGTTGTCGTCATTGTGGGCACAAGATGTCAAATGCAGTGAACTGGACTGAAGAAAGCCTGGAACCACCTCCAGATGGAGAATTTTTTATCTCGATTTCCATCATCAGGTTTTGTATTTGTACATTCTGCCAGCATACTCTGGAGTTCAGCTGTGGCTAATAGTGGTTTACTGATATATATTTTTTTAAACCATTACCTTCTGACTTGAAATCAATACTGTATATTGGTTCCAAGGCAGAAAAATAGTAAGGGCTATGAAATGGGGATTAAAGTGACTTCCCCAGGGTCACATAGATAAGAAGTGTCTGAGGTCAGATTCGAACCTAGGGCCTCTCAACTCTGGGTCTGGCTCTCAATTCAGTGTGACCTCCTGTCTCTCTACACGTGGCTCTCAACCCAGTGAGCCATGTATGTAGCTGCTCTGCTGATCATTAAAAAACAAACTAACTAACTTTTATTATGAATAATAAATATCAGTAGAAATAATTATATTGACTTTGCACTATTTGCAATCAAATTAAGTTTTATATTTAATTTAAATTTTAAATAAAATTAAAGTTCTTTCAGTGTTTCTTCGAGCGTCTTAGACTTGTAGATCTTAAATGAAAATTCATTACATTTATGTACCATAATTTATTTAATCTTCCCATTTTTAAAATCAAAGGTCACAGATTTCTCCCTGGATGAGAACCATTTTTTGTTGCTTTTGGATTTGTTCAATGGCAAATCAGATGTTGCAAGAAACATCTTTGGACAGAGAGCTCTTTGGTTGTTTTTCCTTAATGATGTTTCATCTAGCAAGACATTTAGTTATTTGAAGATATAGTTGTTTGGGTTTTTCCCCCCACTTTTAGTGTATCCCGCATAATTTCCTTTCAGAGAGGGTTTCCTGGATTACAGTTCCCCTCACATTGACTGAGTGACCTACTCTACCACTAACCCTAACCCTGCTCCACCACGTTGCTTTTATTCTTCTCATCTGAAATGGCATGATATGGTAACTCAAAGCTATTAGTGATGTGTCAGCGCCGTTTGTTAAGTAATTGTTAACAATTTGTTTTTCCTCTTGTGAATCGGTTGTTCCTATCCTCAGCCCATTTGCCACACTTTATAGTTTATATTGGGTTCAAGATTTTTGTTTTAAGCAAACTATTCTTTCCTCATGGCTGTTAACTGCATCTGGGAAATTGTAAAGGGAGCCAGTGTGTGTGCGAGTCACTTTTGGGGGCAGGCATTGCAAAGACTGAACCTGTGAGACTTTTCAACAAATTTTGTTTGTGATATCAACTTGAGATGGTTTAAGTTTATTCACATATCCATATACGTGAATGCTTTGGTGCCATTCAGAGGAGAGCCACTGATCACTGAAAGGGAATCAATCAGTGAGTTTATTATGGTCCTTTATTTTGAGACTTTTAATAAGTTTTGGGTTTTTTTTTTTCCTGTGCGTATATGTATGACAAACCAAATTTCACTGAGGCATCATTATTTTCTTTCTTTTCAGAGTGTTGGTGCTCATGGGAATGTATAACTCTAAGTGAAGGACTCTCAGTCTGTTACGTTTTAAGAGGGCAAAAATAACCTGGGTGACTCGGTCTAAAATGACTCTGAGGGGCTGTTTCTTTTCCTTTTTTAACCCTTACCTTACGTGTTAGAACCAATATTGTTTCTAAGTCAGAAGAGCGGTAAGAGCTAATCAGTGGGGGTTAAATGACTTGCCCACAGTCACAAAGCTAGGAACTGTCTGAGATTTGAACCCAGGGTCTCTGGGTTCTGGCTCTGGGTATGGCTCTCAATCCATTGAGCCACCTAGCTGCCCCCAGGCTCTTTTTTCTTATTACACTAGGGCCAATCTTTTGATAAAAAGGAACCTTGGAATTGAAATATGTGGGAAGCACAAGTGACATCACCTCTGGAAGGCATCCTTAGCTTTAGTGCAATGACCCACATAGTTGTGATGGTACAATCCATGAATCTAATTCCTTTTACCTTTGGGAGAAAGGGGTCAAGATGACAGGCAGCTGGCACATGGTGTTTTGTTTTCAATTAAGATTAAGCTCTATCATAGAAAAAAGGTGGCGCCTCTGAGATCCAGACACAATATGCAGGTATCTCACACACATACACACACACAGATTCTGTCTGCAAGTAATTAATATGTATATACACACACGTGCACAGTAAAGCATCTATGTAAATTCTCGACCATTTGTAAGTGGACCGGGCCACCTTTCCATCAGCACACAGAGGAATCTGATCCACTATAAAGGAAGCTGATGTTTATGGTTTTAAAACCCAAGTTCAAAACCCGGCCTCAGCCACTTCCCAGCTGTGTGACCCTGGGCAAGTCACTTGACCCCCATTGCCCACCCTTACCACTCTTCCGCCTAGGAGCCAATACACAGAAGTACAAGGGTTTAAAAAAAAAAAACCCAAGTTCATTTGAAGCCAGTCAGTCAAACAAACAAATGACAAATCAGGATTGAAAGGAGTCAGCTTGTAATAACTTAATCAAAGTGTTTCTATTTGCTTATATCGTTCTTTAGTTATTTTTGAAAAAATTTATTTAACTCAGTAAAAATATTCTTAAAGTTGTTTTGAGCTGAGTGGCACTTTTTTCCCCTAAAAAAAAACCAAACAACAACCTCAATGTGTTTTAAATGAATGTTTATTAATCTCTGAATCAGGCTTTTCATTGGATGTTCCGGGTTCCATTTCCCAGTTTATAGGACAGCCAAACTCTTTTGTAGATGAAGGGATATAGAAGATGTAAGGAGATATAAGTCCAAGTCTCTGTTCTTGAACTTGGTTCTCTGGTTGTGAGATGATTTGCCTAGATACAGGTCCCTCTCAATCCTTTAGGGTGTACTAAATTACTGTTTCAATATAGAAAGTGGTATCCTGGGCGGCTTACCTATTAAGGACTCTGAGTAAGAAGAGCTGCTGGGAAGATTTGGCTCAGATTGAAAATCATTCAAAAGGAATACTCTTGTAATTAATTCATTAACATATTGGTTGGCTAAATTGGAAAGAGGGGTTAGATATCTTATTTATTTAATCAAAATGGATTCTGGCTCTGGTTTTCTTTTCTGTTAAGATTTCTTATCTTTTCCTTTATTACCAGGCATTTACTTAAAATAATGACTATCTGCCTTGTCCTGAAATTGAACCTGCAATATCTAAAGATAGAGTCCATTTTCAAGGTCGTTACATCAAGAGCATGGGGGTATTTATATAGATTTTTACATTTTTATTTGTAAAGTTCTTTTTTTATGTGCCATTTCCCCTAATTCCCTGATCTCAAACCCCAATGAACTCTCCCTCTTGACAAAGAAAAACATTTCATGAAATCCAGCAAACCCGAGATCGCATCTAGCAATTGTCACATTCCATACCTGTAGGCACCCGCCACTACCACCTTAGTATCATCATTTGTCCCTTAGCAACAAGGTTGGTCAATATAATTTGATTACTGTCTTCGAGCCTTCGGGATGATGTTTGTGGAATGCACTGGAACAGTTTATATCTCTGCCTTCTGCAGATTTTTCCGAATGGAAAGGGGAGCATCTCTTTTTCTTTCTAGAATCTTGCCTCATCCCCTGTGATGGAGAAAAATGAGGAATGGACTCCACACAGAACAGTCTGTTTGTAAAATAGCCGGCCCCTTGTATGTAGGGCTCTTAGAAAAGGTCCAGTGTCCCCCCGTTTCCCACTTGATTTTTGGATGGACTTTGATCTTCAGCAGATCAAGGTTCTTGAACTTGGAGCTGTTGGGGAGGTATTATTTTTTTTTCTCAAAGATGTAGTTTTTTCACTGTCTTGGCTGTGGTAGAATAGTGAACATTCATCCTTCTGTCTTTTAACTGAGATGTTTCCCAAGCAAGATCTACCTAAAGGATATAATGTCATATTCTTGCTCCTCATAATCACAATTATGACTATCTAGAGTAGTTACTACCTACTAAAATCTTTTAGTGATATAAGCTTGGTGAAGACGGCGTAAATAAGAGAAAATTGTCACGTGGGAAGTTGTATGTCTAGTCCAGTGACTAAGGTCATGGGGGCTGGACACCAGTGCCAAGCCCTATCCTCTGCCTGCCCTTCTGATTCACACTGGGTTCATTGCTCAGGGTTGCCTATTTCTCAGGATGGGGACTAGACCTGCTTGTGCTTCAATCCCCTACCTTCCAGCCCTCTTTGGATTCCTCAGGAATGACCCTCTTTTGGGCTCTGATCTTCAGGGTTCTCACCAACAAGGTGAGAAGTAAAAAGGTACTCACAATATAAACATGAATCAGTTAAGAAACAGAGTTATTTTCCCCCACACAAAACAGAGTACAAAGCTGAGAAACAATCCTAGAATGATTAGAAGAGAATCCAGTAGCATCACTACAAGATACTCTTCAAGCTTCCTTGAGTCATTTGCATTTTCTTTGTGGGAGCTGCTCAATGGCCATGTTATATTTCACCTTACCTGAGTACAATTTGATCATTATCATGTAATCTGAGCCAATCTGGGGTTGGTGGGTAGGTCTCTGTGTTTCTGTCTACCACCTTCTCCCACCGCCACCCCGCAACACCTTGGCTAGTCAGCTTCTGCTGTTGCTGTGGTTGGTGCTGCGGTTGCAATTCCTTTGATAGCCACTACCCTACTGTTTGAGTGGCCAGGGAAGGGGATGTGCCAACTGCCTTTCTCAGAAGGCCCTTCTACCAGGGAAAGAAAAACAGATGGGAGATAGCAGCATCCCAGTCACAGGCTCATCCATGAAGCCATGAGTTTATGGTTTGTGGCTGAGTAAAGGTACTAGACAGGTTTGTCCTCCTCAACCTGATGCTTTATGGTCATCATCCTTTGAAAGTGGCAAGAAGAGAGCCCTGAGGGACAAGGATTGCCCCTTTAGAACATCTAGGGAGTACCAATTAAAAGCCAATTAAAAGACTTTTTCACAGTATGACACCCCATCCCAAGCTATATTTTTTTAAATTTTATTTTAAACCCTTACCTTCTGCCTTAGATTCAATACTGTATATTGGTTCCAAGGCAGAAGAGTGATAAGTGCTAGGCAATGGGGGTTAAGTGACTCTAAGTCATATTAATAGGAAGTAATCAAAAGATATCTGCGGGAAGAACTGTGGGAGCAGAAACACAAAAGAAAAACAGCTGCCTCATCACATGGGTTGATGGGGATATGGTTGGGGATATTGACTCTAAATGATCACCCTAGTGCAAATATCAATAATATGGAAATAGGTCTTGATCAGTGACACACGTAAAACCCAGTGAAATTGTGTGTCGGCTATGGGAGGGGGAGGGAGGAAGGGAAGGATAGAATATGAATCCTATAACCATGGAAAAATGTTCCAATTTAATTAATAAAATAAAGATCTAAAAAGAAAAAAGGGAAAAAAAGATATCTGTGTCTGTTCAGAAGGGAAAAGGGGAAGTGTTCCACTCTATCACCCCTGCCCAGAATTGAGCCCACTTCCATATGTTTCTGTTAAGCATAAAAGCATAACCCAAAGGGATGCTCTGTATGTATCACCTAATTTTACTAAGTGCAGCTCACGTCTATTAATTCATAGAGAGAAAAAAAAAAACCTGGCACTGAACAAGTGAATGCAAACCTGTTTGTAACACTTGCTAAGTATATCTAAAAACCACTTACTGTCACTGCATCTTTGTTACCAAAGGTTTGTTAGGTGGTAAACTCTTGGGTCAGGGTTTGTATGGCTGCCTCTTCTCTAATTCTGGTCACTTTCCATTCGTGAACTCTGTAAATCTTGACATTTGGTCATCATATTATCTTTCATTAGCATAATTTGTGGATGAGATTGGGATCATGTTAATAGGAAATATTTCCCAAGCCAAGCAGACTAACTGTGCTAATTATCTCAGCTGTCTCCCTCCTTCCTATCACTATATCTTGGAAATTGAAAATGAAGGTTTTTATCACAAAATGATCAATCAATTGGTAAATACTTATTAAGTGCCTTCTCTATGCCAGACACTGTGCTAAGAACCAGGAGTACAAAGAGAAGCAGAAAACAACCCTTAATCTCAAGGAGCTCACAATCTAATGGGGGAAGAAGAAAGCAAATAGACAAAAAAAAAAAAAAAAAAAAAATCCAAACAGGCTCTGTCCGGGATCATCGTTACTATTGGTTCCTACTTCTCTTGGCCTTTTCTAAGAGTCCTCCAAATGTATGGCATCAGCTTCCACCTACCCTGCTTCCACAGATATTCTATACCCACCCCCCCGCCTCCATCTATGAGTTGCTTTCTAGATTATCATCCATAGATTTAAATAACTTCTTTTACCATCTGGGAAACAAATCATCTTCTTCTTGGTACCAAATGGATATAGACTTTTAGCTTTTAAAAAATCTAGACCAAATGGAATAGACTTTTAGCTTTTAAAAAATGTAGACAAAGGGAAGAAAACTTATTAGAAAGTCTTATGTGGGAGAAATGGGAAGTCATCTATACCTGTCTGATTCTCTAAGTATTTACTTCTTTAAAAAAGGAATGAAAAGACTGCAATGAAAAGAAATCTTTGTTCTCTGAAGCCCTGAGAATCTCTGTTTCTGGGCTGAGTAGCTGAGCCCATCGTCTTGGTTCTAGGGATGGATAGCACTAATAAACAGACAACTCTTTTAGAGAATCTGGGTTGAAAGCTGCTTACACACTCTCACTGGGTTCAGAAGTGTTTAACTTGAACTTTGTCCAGGAATGATACCCTTGTTTTCTCACACTCTGAGACACCCCAAACAAGACTTGAAAATGAAATACCTCCAAACAAATGGCTCTTAACCATCTGAAATTTTTCTAAAAACATCCCTCCTCAGTTCCAAGATAAATAAGAATATCCGAAATCATCTGCTAGGAAAAAAAAAATGATCTGGCTAATTTTTAAAAAATCTTTTATGATGCAAATGATGATTTTAAGCCCTTTAAGTCATCCATCATGCTCGACAGGTTCTATTGTGTCCCCCTGGAAAGGCTTTGGGCCAAGTCAGACTCTTTATACTGGCCTTGGCCAGGAGGTTTGTTGATGGCTTTGTAAAATCCATACCTCTTTGTTAAGTGGGAGTACTACTGTAAGTCACAGGCCTAAAGGTAAGCCAGCCAGCTCCCAAAGTCACTAAGATTAGGAAAGAGAACCAATGTCTCCTATAGCTTGCCAGATTGCCAGAATCTGAGTTCTTAGGGAGGAAGAGAAAAGTACAGCTGATCCTTCAGAGGATGAGATGGCCAAGTTGATGCTGGGGGGCCTTTTGCTTCCCCCCTCCCCAACCTCCTTTCTCTCACTGGGTTTTTCAAGGACTAAGGATTTTAGACTGTTGGGTTTTTTATGCATTTTTGTGGATGTAATAAAATACTGTTTATAGCAGGCTACAAAGTAAGTAATTATAACGTGGCAAATGAAATTCAATATAGCTTTGTCGTGGTTTTTGAATTTTAATTAAACCAGGCTTAGAGTAAATTATAAATGCTGCTGCTTTTGTTGTGACAAGTGACATTGACAAAATATTAATCTAATGGATTGTTATTCGTAGATGCTAAATGCCTTCCATACTGTGCAGTCTTTGGTTTTTTTTTTTCTTTTTTCTCCTTTTTTAGAAACAGTACTCTGTGCTTTAAAACATTCAAAGAAAAGAGTAAAGTTTTAAACCCACATGAAATAAACACTGCATATATGTAATATTACATGATTTGAAATGATGCCAGCCAGAATCTCATGCATCTCATTTATGTTCACTGAAAGCTATTTTTGAACCAGATGTTTCTGTGGTTACTTTTTGGTTATCTTTAAAGCTGAAGCTGGAATATATAAGCAATTATTGACTACAAAGCCTAATATATACTTCATGTTTCTTTTAAATCATTTCCATTTTCCTTTATGAGTTATAGCAGTACATCAAACACGAGGCTATTTTTATTGTTTTCGTATTCTTTCATAATTAAAAGCCCCTAAAGTTCTTTTCCTTTGAAAATTCTTTGTTGTATCTTGCTTGTCTTTATTTTTGAAAAATTCTAGACCTAGAAAAGTACTTAAGAAAATTAGGTGACTTGAGTACATTTCTTCATTTTTCCTCAGTTTCACAATCTGTTAAAATTAAGTGCTTTATGGTTTTTTAATTATAAAATTAATTTCATCCAAGTGATTATAAGAAGGTATCTATTTCTTCCTGCAAGCCAGGGCAGACTCATTTTGTTAATGACCATAATGTCCATTCCTACAGGTTTTTTTTTTCCTGCTTTTTAAGACTTTTTAAGACAAGAACTTGTATATGTTCAAAATTATAGGAAAAGAGGCTCTGTGCCACAGTTACTGTTTACTGGCTTTTAGTAGAAATAATACATATTTATTATTCTTTTTTAAAAAGGAAGTCACTTTGTTCTTGGCTTTTGTGGACATTTTCTGTAGAAGTTGAACTGCCTCATCTTTTGGCAGGAGTGTGTGTGTGTGTGTGTGTGTGTGTGTGTGTAAATACAAGTAAAAAGATGATGAGGGTGAAAGAGAGGACCGCGATACAATATGGCAGAAAAATACAAAGTGTCCCCAAAGTCTTTAAGCTATTGAAACTTACGACTGCACCAAGACTTTTGGGACACCCTGTATTTGCTGACTTAAGAACGCCAGATCAACCCCCATATTTTTTCAGGGATGCTAAACCTCTTGTAGCTGCTAAATTGGATTTGTAGTTGAATGAAGTATCAGCTGCAATTGGACAAGGCCATAAAAGCCAGACAGCCGGCCTTTTGTAGGCAGGGCTTAAAAGACGATTGATATGTTTTAGCACTTTGGGGATTATTGTGATTAAGAGGAAACCATTCTGAATGATAGAGAAAAGGGTGTAAAAATACCCAGCCCACAGCTGGTAAGCAGCATGTGTTTGCTGTGAAGGGGGGAGGTGGGATGGAGAGGAGAAGGAGGGAGGTCATGATTACTCCATTCTGTCAGGCCCTGAATTGATTGGCATATAAGAAATCTTGATATTATGAAGCAGCCAGATTCTTGATTCCTTTTCTCTCTCCCTAGTAAAAGAAAAAGGAAATTTAGGAATTTTGTGGATTTTGATAAGAGAAAGGAGATGAGTACTCTGGCATGGTGGCTAAAAGAACTGGGAGGGAGTTTTAAGAATTGTTAGATAACAGATAGATAGTCAGATTAGAGTCACAGAGACACATCAGTGCACATTGGGCCCAAAGTCTCAGCTTCATTCACTGTTCTCTGCACTAAGACTTTGGGGGCAGCATATCTATTACTTAAAAATTCCTAAGACGCTTTACATATATTATCTCCTTTACCCTCACAAAGATTCTGGGATGTTGATGCTGTGATTTTTTTCCAATTTTACAAACAAGAAAATAGATGTTGAGAAAGGGTATATAACTCATCCAGGGCCATTTGCCTAAAAAGTGTCCAATGCAGGATTCAGACTCAACTTTTCCAGACTCCCAGAATCCAACACTATCTGTCAGTCCTACTTACCTCAAGTGTTTTATCAAAGACTCAAAAGTTTTCAAAAGGTTTTATGTCCATATCATTTTTTATCATTTTCATTATTGAAAATAAAAGCAGGGGGTTAAATAACTTAATATGGGCTGATATGCTAGGCTAGCACAATAGTCGCAATATATAGTATACTAATAGATGAAGGAATACATACTATTTGTTTACATATGGTTTAATACATATATTTGTTAATGTATTATTCATGCATATATTCTATCTTTAATGTTTTATCCATATAGTAAACATACACTATGTAATACTGTATGTGTAGCATGATATAATATACATATATGTTATCCATATATTAAATATACACACGACATATTACTATAATATATGACATGATATAGTATACCTATTATCTCTAATATGTTATATCCACATATTAAATATGCATACAATATATTGCTATAATATACATAGTATGATATGATAGATATCTAATGTGTTATATCAGTATATTAAATATTTATATGATGTGTTATTGTGTGTAGTATGATATAATATTCACATATCTCTAACATGTTATATCCATATATTAAATGTACATGGGATATATTACTATAATATATAGTGATATGTCACACTATATATTACTACAATATATAGTGTGATAATATACAATATATAGTGTTATATAATACGCATGTATTATCCATGCATTAAATATGCATGAATTATTGCTATAATATATAACACAATATAATGCACATATATCTCTAATATGTTATATCCCTATGTTAAATATACACAAGATGTATTACTATAATATATGTAGCATGATATAATATGCATCTGTCTCTAATATGTTATATCCCTATGTTAACTATATACACAATGTATTACTATAATACATAGTATGATCTAACATATCTATCTCTAATATGTTATATCCATGTGTTAAATATGTACATGATGTATCTCTATAATATATAGCATGATATAATGTACATATATCTCATTTTATGTCACTATATTAAATATGCACATGATATATTACTATAATATATAGAATGATATGCATCTGTCTCTAAATATGTTATGTGCATGTTAAATATGCATATGATGTTATTTCTACAATATATAGCATGATATAATATACAACATATATCTCTAATATATCCACATATTACTATAATATATTGTGTGATATAGCATACGTGTGATATCCATATATTAAATACACATGGTACATTGTGGTCATGTAGATAGCATGATATAACATACATTTCTAATTTGTTATGTCCCCATATTAAATATATATTCTATGTATTATTCTAATATATAATGTGATATATAGTATATCTAATATGTAATGTGATATACTGTATCTAATATATAATGTGATATACTATATCTAATATATTAAATAATTTCTATATTACATATAACATAAATAATTTATATACATTAAAGAATGTAAACATATTTAATATTTTTTCCTCTAATCTGTGTGTATGCATATGCATACAAACACCCAGTGAGGAAGACTGATGACGATCCTCAAGTCTTTTGAGAACAATTTTGTTTTCGTTGAACACCTGCTGAGACTGTTCTTCCCCCTCCACCAGACCAGCCTGGTGTGAGTGAGTGTGTGTGTGTGTGTGTGTGTGTGAGTGAGTGTGAGTGTGTGAGTGGGTGTGTGTGAGATCTCTGCCTCTCCTCCTCCTCCAGCTCTCCTCTAGGAGACGCAGCTTGTGGACTCGAGTGCCCCAGGAAGCTGCCATGTGAATGCTTACAAATGTCCGTGGAATTGGTTGGCTCTGTGGCTCCCGGGCTTGGGGGGCGGGGAGGGGGGGGCTGCCCCTCGTTCAGAATGGAAGTCGAGCATACCACACAGGAAAGAGCCGGAGCTTGCCAAGGCCTGCTGAGCGTTTTTTCAAGCCTGTGAAAAGAATGAATTATTCAGCAGTAAGCATGCTTACAGCTGGCCATTTGGTGGCTTTGATCTCCGAATCAGGCGGCGCTATGAATGCCCTTATTGTCATGTTATGTGTACACAGTGTGTGAATTATTGAAAATAGTGAGGCCTGAGCCTCATCTGGTAGAGATTACAGTGCAGGCATGCTGGGTGAAGGTCTGTAATTGAAAATCCCCAGATGCTGTTTATTTGGCCTCTCGTCACGTGACTCGCCGCGGCGAGATGGTCGGAACAAAATGCAGCCCGCATAGAGAGCGGAGCCCAGCCCCCAGCCCAGCCCTCCCAGAACACAGTGTGCGCACTACTTAAACACCTGCCCGTAATATTTTTAAAAGCTTAAAATAGATTCCCTCATAACATTTAAATAGAGGGCATCTTGCTTGTTGGTTTAAACTGCTTAAGCGGCTGTTGACTTGTAGAACCTTTTATCCACACGAGGGTTTTTGCTGGATAATTTCCCTCGGAGATGCCTTTGCAGGGTAGCTTTCGGGGCTGGAGTGACACGAGGACAATTGGAGTTGGGAATGAAAAGAGACAAAACTTCGAGATGGGGAAGAAGGTTAAAGATGAAACTAATATTTTCTAATGCCTTTTCTTCCTTCGCTTCAAAATTGTGCACGTAGCTCTTCTCTCTCCTCGTGGAAAGGAGGCGGGAGACGATGGAAGGGCTACATTGCGTATTCTCTGAGACTAGCATCTGTATCGTTGGGTTTTGTTTCTTTGTTACGAGGAAGGATTCTCTCTACCCCTGCCTCACCGTGACTTGGAAAATCCAAAAGCATCAATAAAACTTTTCTTTTACAGTATGTTTGTAGCCGTTGAAGGCATCCTTACAATTAAGGCAAAGAAGAGAGACCAGATTGAAAGGGAGGTAGCTTGCCGATTGTTGGATTCGTCTCTAAGAAACCTTTCCCTTTCTACTCTTTCTTTGAAGACTTCTGACTGAAAGAATAAACCCAGGGCTCCTTTTATGTATCTCTGTTGCTGCCATCAGTCCATACCTAGCCTTCCTGGTGCCCTAATTTCCTCAAATTGTCCTGGCCTGAAAATGAACCTCTCACCTCATTCTCTGTAATGTACTGCCCACAAAAAAATGGAATTTTCAAAAGGACTTAATTCTAGCCATTCAAAGAAAGAATTTTGTCTTGATATGTTCCCAGTTTAGCCAAAGAATCAAGATTAGGTAGCCCTCTCCCTTTTCATCTAGCTAGAATCTGGACCTTACTTTGCGTCTGCCATGCAACCTTGGAAGAAGCAGACTCCACTAGACTTTTCCTTGCTCTCTTCTCCAACCAACTTTCTCTCTTATTTCTCTTTTAGAAGTCTTGTCGCTTCAGAATCTTTCCCACAAACTTCCAGGCACCATCAGTCTTCCATATTCTCTAAACTTTACTCAGACTAATAATTTACTGCTTCTCTCCTACCTGTCCAGGAAATGGTCATAGGAAATCCCTTATTGGTTTCTACATACAAATACACAACTACATGCACAAACAATTAACAGAAAGGAATTAATAATTTCTTTGCTGTGAAGTGTTAGTATAGTCTTTGCTTTATCTCTGAGTCTTTTTCACATCTCTGAATATACAAGAAAATGTTATGGTTCTCATTGGGATACTCATTCTGAATATAGGCTATACTAGAGTCTCTTCTTGGCATTATTTTGTATCTTGTGAATTTGAATTCCAAAAGTATGTCCTTTTCCGTTAAGCACAATGATGTCACACAACAAAAGTTGGATATATTATCAGTGATCTGATAGTTTTTTTTACTTTATTTCCCACAGTGACAAAGGGATTTTCTTGAATCATAGATCTAGTGCTGGAAGTACTATAAACCTATAAACTTAGGGTTTTATGCTAATATGAAAATTCTAAAGTAATATTGTGGTTGCTGATTTAAAAAGATTACAGCTTGAGTCAAAATGACTTTTAGCAGATATATTTACAAAGAGGTGGAAAGAGTGAAAGTGAAAAATGTAGATAGATAGAAAGTACTGCCTAGCTACAAATACCCTAAGTTTAATCCTAATGTCTCCAGACCACAAATGTGAATCTGAAAGCGAATCTCACAAGAATCCAAAGTCCTAATTAGGAAGCCAAAATCTGAAGAACCAGGAGACACTGAAGAATCTGTTGAGAACCTTCAGTGCTCATGAGTTAAACAACTAAACATTCTGGTACTAGTTTTCTTCCTTCCTTCCTTCCTTCCTTCCTTCCTACTTTCCTCCCTCCCTCTCTTCCTCTCTCCCTCCCTCCCTCCCTCCTTCTCTCCCTCTCTCCCTCCCTCCC
>NC_058135.1:241856291-241956115 GCF_016433145.1 Gracilinanus agilis
CCTCCTCCTCCTCCTCCTCCTCCTCCTCCTCGGGTGGCTGGGGGCGGCAGGAGGGAGGTGGGGGGGTGGGGGTTCTTCTTTTCTAACCACTGGCAGAAAAAAAAAACAAAAACGCAACCTAAGCTCGGTCTTGATCATTCCCCAGCACACAAACATGATTTTGGGGAACCCTTCCATGTGAGCCAGCCAGCTGTAGCACCCCAAAGTGGACCAAGAGACTGGGCCCACAGAGATGCTCTGCTCTCAATCTTGGGGAGGGGCAGGAGTGGGGGGGACAAGGAGAGAAGGGATCCGAGTTCCAATTTTACTCTTTTCAAGGTTCCTCCAGGAGTTGCTTGGGAAAGTGCTTTTCAAGAGTCCTTGGGGGAAGAGCTGTTAATCAGCTGCTCTCACTAAGCAAGGCAAAATTTCTTAGGCTGAATTTTCCTCTACTCCACTTCATCTGATCATAAGTGGAATGCATGGCTCTTAAAGCAAGTGTTTTTCTCTCCCCTCCTCCAAATCAAAATGTTAGAGACCTTTTTTCTATTCTATTTGTTTTTCCTTTGGAGAAGGCTCCTTATTGAAATCTGAAATTTGAATTCGCTTCCCCTTTGCAACAAAATTATTTTTCAGTGAACAAAAATCTGTTTTCCTTCCTTCCACCTTCAAAAAACAACGAACTGAAAACCAAATTTTTGTAAAAGATAGACATATTTGAGCAAAACAAATGCCCACGTTGGTCGTGTCCAAAAATTTGTCTCATTCTGCTCTCTGAGACTCATGCCTCAGTTATGTGTACTTCTGAGGCTAGCACCTAAATTGTGGAAAGACCCCATTTTCAAGGTTCTGTTAAAAGGCACTCCTAAGGGGGCAGCCAGATGGCTCAGTAGGTTGAGAGCCAGACCTAGAGATATGTCCTAAGTTCAAATCTGGCCTCAGATACTTCCTAGCTGTGTGACCCTGGGCAAGTCACTTAACTCCCATTTTCTAGCCTTTAAACTGCTCTTCTGCCTTGGAACCAATACAAGTTAGTATTGATTCTAAGAAGGAAAGTGAGGGTTAAAAAAAAAAAAAAGCACTCCCTAAAGTTGAACTTTTAGAAAATGGAAAAAATAAGACCTTTGGGGGGCAGCTGGGTAGCTCAGTGGATTGAGAGTCAGGCCTAGAGATGGGAAGTCCTAGGTTCAAATCTGGCCTCAAACACTTCCCAGCTGTGTGACCCTGGGCAAGTCACTTGACCCCCATTGCCCACCCTTATCACTCTTCCACCTAGGAGCCAATACACAGAAGTTAAAGGTTTAAAAAAAATAAGACCTTTAACAAGGCACATTTCCCCCAGATTACCTACCTGCAGCTCTGTTTTGAAAATTCAAAGAGAATTTCTTTTACAATAGAGAGAGAAGTTTGCTTTCAGATCCAGATAGATCAGTTGGCCAATATTTCACCCATTTGCCTGAGATTCTTTGGGGAGTTTTGACTTCCCAGAAATTAAATAAATCATGTTTTTGTTCTAGCAAAAAAAAAGCAAAAAAAAAAAAAGTCATTTCACAGTACTAAGTAGTGAGACCCTGTCAATGCTTACCAGAATCCTGGAACTTCATTATGTAAATAACAGGCTGGCTTTGTCATGGGCCTACTTGGTCTGAGCATTTGGTTTTCCATATGCAATGGGCAGCATGCTGGCAAGCATGTATGGCTGATGGTGGCTGGCTTTTTAGCTGCGCTGGCTGAGCAGTTGTGTTGTGGAAGAACTAAGACAACTTTGTAGGTCCTGCTTTTTAACCAGGGGGTGCTCTCCTACGTCCAGGTGTGGCCAGCCATCCTCAGCGGTGACTGGCCCCCCAGGCCACGAGCCTGCTTATTAAAGATGTTCCCCTAGATCAGAGATGCTTCCTTCTTGTTCCCCACTTGAACTGTTATGAATGCTTTTTCCTGCACTCTCTTTCTATTTGATCCTCACTCTCTGTAGGGCAAAGCTAAAGGCTAAGCTAAAGATCCTTCCCTTTCGGGAGCTATATTTCTGCCTTGTTCTTCTTTTTTAAGCAACCTCCCTGGATAGGGAAGGGGTGTGGGAGGTGGGCGGGTTGGGCTGGGGATGGGAAGGGGGCATTGCCATTGGGATTTTGTTCTATAGCTGTCCATTGTGAATCCTTTCAAAAATAAAATAAATAAAACCACCCCTTGACCCTCACTAGCTTTGCCCCTACCCTTCTTGCTTCTTTCCAGGGAGCAAATTGATGACTTTCTAAAATTTTGATTTGGGGGGGGGGAGCAGGAGGGAGAGGATGGGGAGAATGGAGACTCAATTTGGGAAAAAGAATGGAGACTCGATTTGGGAGGACTGAGCAGAGTTGAGTCAACCTGGGGCTTCAGATGGATTTCTTTTTCATCAACCAATGCCAATGGAGCATTTGTATATGGTGCTGGGAGACTTGGCAAAGTGTAGATCCGGTGAATCTGCTTCTGAAGCTCTTAGATGAGAGACAGCTGAGTGGTAGGAAGTGATAGAGGAGCTCAGAGAAAGCTTAAGATCATTGTGGGTTCTGGGGGTTCTTGGTGGGCTTCAGAGAGGAGGGCTTGTGTCAGGTGGGCATGGACAGCTAGGCAGGATTTTGACCGGTGAGGAGAAGACTTTCCTGGGAGGTGTTTCTTACAGGTTAAGAACTCTTGGGATAACCTAAGGAAGTAATAATACCCACTGCCTCATTGTGATAGGCTATGGACTGCAAAACCCTAATTTTGTAAATCTAAATGTATTTTAAATCTTGAATCCTAAAATAAAAAATTATGATTTATCCCCTAAATGGAGTTAGTAATTATGTTGATAACTCCTCCTCTTCCTCCTCCTCTTCCTCCTCCTCCTCCTCCTCCTACCACCAGCACCACCATCACTACTCCCATCACCACTACTTCTACCACTACATACTACTACCACCACCACCACTACTACCACCAGCACCACACCACCACCAATCCCATCACCACTACTTCTCTCACTACCACTATTACTATCACTATTACTACTGCTACCACCACCACCATTACTACTACCACCACCACCACCACCACTACTACTACTACTACTACTACTACTACTACTACTACTTCTACTACCACCAACAACAGCAAACATCTATATAGCATTTTTAAAGAATTAGTTCTCAAATTTTTGTTCTCAAGTCCCTATTATACTTCTAAAATTGTTGTAGACTCCAAAAAGCTTTTGTTTGTGTGTATTATAGCTATTGATATTCATTATAAATTAAAACTGGAAAAAAAACTTAAAATATTTGCTTATAAATACATTTTTAAATAATAAACCAATTATACGCTGTGATGGATGATATATTTTTATGAAGAAGTAACTATATTTTCCAAAAGAATTCACTGAGAATAGTGGCATTACTTTATTCACTTTTGCAAGTTTCTTTTATGTCTTTCTTAATGGAAAACAGCTGCATTTGCTTACTTGCCAATGCTGTAGTCTGTTGCAATGCATTTTTTGGTTGTTGTTTAAGTACATACAGAAAATTCAGCCTTACACTGATACTTGGTTAGAAAAAGGAAGGAGTATTTTAATAGTTAAATATCATCTTAATATTATCATGAATATAGTTTTGACTTCCCAGACCTCCTGGGAAAAGGACTTGAACCCCAAGGGGTCCTTAGACTTTCAGAACTGCTACTATACCACCCTTATGAAATAGATGAATAGTACAATGAGAATTACCTTCATTTTACATCAGAGCAAGCTAGTACTGTCCTTGGGAGGTGACTAAACCCAAGGCATCTCTAAGTATAAATAGCTTACTCACCTATGTTTCACAACCCCTGGTTGAAGAAGCAAAGATGTTATAGCAGCTGATTTCCTGTTGGATGTTGCTAAAGGCAGTACCCAGGGATGGTAAATGGTAATAAATAATATAACGTAATATAATATAATGATGTTATATAACAACATAGCATAATAATAAGCATATACAATAATAACAATATAACAGGATGAGCTAAAGATGTTATAAATCGCACAGGATCAAATTTGGCTGCCATAATTCCATTGTTTCACATAGGTTCAAATTTTTTGTCTTTGATATCCCTAACCTACTGTCATTATAGTTATCCTCAAATTGGTTTCTTCCATTGGTAGAAAGGAACTTTATGAACTAGTCACATTTTTCCACTCCATTTCCTTAGTGTCTAATGACAAGACAAGAATTTGTAGCTGGTTATAGTGCTCTCCTCTGTCACTGGGAATTGGAGCTCCATGAGTAACCCAGGTCGTAGGATCAAACTCATGACTTTGATCCGCTCAGTCCTATAGCTACTCCAACTAGCTAAACCAGTACACAGCAGACTTTGATAAGCTCCACAAAAAGAACCCCCAAATGGAAGCAGTTTCAAGGTAATAAACAACATTAAAAGGAAAGTTCATGAACAAGCTGTAGATATAAAAGAATTCAGACTCCACAATATATAAGTGCTCCTTCTTAGCAGAGAAGTTGGGTGATGAGAGAGAGTATCATAGCACTGTAGTCAGGAATTAACAAAGCCATGTTTAGTTCATAAAGACCTTGAAGTTTCTTATGAAAGCTCTTTGCTTTTTAACATACTTAGAAGTCATAGAGATTCTTTGTGTATGGACAACTGAAAGGGCTTGCAGTATCCACTCATTCCCTTTCCCCATCACTGTTTATAAAGAGTGGTTTGTCCCTATTAACTGCGCATTGTTCTGCACTAACATGCCCTCTCTCTCTGTCTCTCTGTCTCTTCCTCTCTCCCTCTTTCCCTCCCTCCCTTCTCCCTCCTCCCTCCTCCTCTTTACCATCTGTCTTAGAATCAATACTGTGTATTAGTTTCAAAGCAAAAGAAGGGGTAAAGGATAGGCAATGGGGGTTAATTGACTTGCCCAGGGTCATACAGCTAGAAGTGTGTGAGGCTTAGGAGCCAGAAAGATGTGGTAGAAATCTCTATGCAAAAAAGGTAGGAAGCTCTCTTGTTTATCTGCAAATTCAACCAGACAATTAACTGGATTTTCCAAAGCCACTGGGTAGAGGAGTCACTTGTATGATTTAGAAAATAATGGTTTTAAAACCGGAGAATCATGATCAACATGTAAAAGTTTACTTGGTGAGTCATAGGACCACAGATCTCCAAAAAGAAGAGATATCAGAGCACGTCTAGTTCAATTTTCTATTAGAGAGGGAGAAACCAACCCCTGATGCAAGTAGCGTCAGAGGTGAGATGTGTACCCGGGTCCTCTGACTTTGGAGTAGTGCTCTTTCTATACCAGGTCTTCAGTGGAGGTTCTTTAGAGTTCTATCCTTGGCCCTATTCTGCTTAACATTTTTGGCATTTGCATATAACCTGAAGATATGAAGGTGAAGAAAAGAAAGGAAAGAGAGAGAGGGAGAGAGAGAGAGAGAGAATGTTCTCCCTCTCTTTAATGGGTGAAAAAATATGAATCTTCAAAGATCACTATAATAGACTGGAACAGTGAGTGAATCTGAGATGAAATTTAATTTTGGATAGATATAAAATCCTCAACTTGAGTTCAAAAAATCAAATTCACAAGTACAGAATGGGGGAGGTGTGATTCATGCAGTGACTGCCCAGGGGTTTTTAGTGGACTACAAGCTCAGTATGAGTCAAAAGTGATTGATGTGTCAGCCAAAAAGAGTTAATCGTTTTCAACTGCATTTATAGAAGTTTTAACATGTGCAAAATGGGGGAAATGATAGTGCCACTTGGCTCTGCCTTGGCCAGACTACATCTGGAGTAGTAGAGCATTCCATTTTGCATTCCATGTTTTAGGAAGGTAATTGACAGTCTGAAGTAGGTCCAGAGAAGGATGACCAAGATGATAAAGGGGCTTGAAGTAAAGCCATGCAAGGATTGTTTCCAGAACCTGGGGTTGTTTACATCGAGGAGAGAAGATTTAGCAGGGATGTGATCCAGGGCTTCAAATATTTGAAGGGCTGTCATGTGGAAGAGGGATTAGGTTTGTTTTCCTTTGCTCCAGAGGGTAGAAATGGGGCCTGTGGGTGGAAATTAAAGGGAGACTGATTGCAACTCCGTTGTTAGGAAAAACTTCCTGTCTTTGGGAGGTAGTGAGCTCCCTACCATTGGAGGACTTCAAGTGGAGGCTGGATGACTATTTGAGTGAAAAGAATTCCTGCTTCAGGCACAGTTGAGATTAGACCTATAAATTCTCTTGAAAATCTAAGATTCTGTGAATTGTAGCCCTGCCTGCCTTGTTGCCCAGGATGAACAGTACTAGGAAAGTTAAGGAGGAGAACATAGAATTCCATTGCAGAATCATAGAATTTTGAAGGGATCTTAGCCACTATCCTATCTCATACTCCAGAGGAATGTGGAGTGATCAAATCACATCATCCTGAATATTCACTGAGAAACCTGAAAGGGCTACTAATTAATTGGGCTACTTCTTAGTTTTATTAATTTATTTGAGCTATCTGGCTAAAATTTAGTGTAATTATAGTTTAGCTATTTAACTGCTATTTAAATATAAGGTTCTCAGGGCTCTTTAAGCTTATCTCATTTGGCCTTCATAACATCCCTATGAGGTAGATACTATGGACATTCTCATCCCACATTTTACCAACAAGGAAAGAGTCTCAGAGGTTAAATAGCTCCAGTGACCCAGCTAGTAAAATACCAGAGGCTGGATTCAAACCCAAGGAATATGGCAAGATTTCACAATGGGGGTGGGGGTGGGGGGCAGCTGGGTTGCTCAGTGGAATGAGAGCCAGGCCTAGAGACGGGAGGTCCTAGGTTCAAATCTGGCCTCAGCCACTTCCTAGCTGTGTGACCCTGGGCAAGTCACTTGACCCCCATTGCCTACCCTTATCACTCTTCCTCCTAGGAGCCAATATACAGTATTGACTCCAAGATGGAAGGTAAGGGTTAAAAAAAGAAAAAGGTTTCACAATGGAAAAGCACATTAAGTTGGTCAGTATCAGAGAAACTGGGCTCAGTTCCCAGGGTCTACCACTTACTCCCCATGTGACCCTGGGCAAGTTTATTACTATCTCTGGGCCCCAAGTCCCTCTCTGTAAAATGGAGTTAGACTATGTAAGGGTTAAATTGGAGTTTTGACCAAATAAGAGAGTTGTAAATTAAATTATCCCGTAAGCCAGAGAAAAAACCTTTAGCAACTTTTAACAATTTAATTTAATGGGAATATAGTAAAAGGAAGGAAATGTAGGAAAGAGGTAGAGAAATAAATTGCCAAACTAGCTACCCCATAACTGCCGTTAGAGAGGAAGTCGAGCTGATCACTGCTCAGCTCAGCTCACCAGGCAGAATCAAACTTCTCCCCTCCTCAGTCCTTGCATTGGCCTTTTATTCCCCCTTTTCCCACATCACTTCCTATCTCTCTGGTTTCTACTTCCTTTCACTGTGGGCTGGTATATCCTTATATATCTCTATGGTAAAAGGACCTCCAAGTCCCTGATTAAATTGGTACAAAAGGAGGAAAAGTCCAAGTTCTTGATTGATTTTCATTAAAATAGAGAAAAGGAATAAAGAATTCCCTTTCACAATTAGCAAATATTTAAGGACCCTCCTGACTTTAAATCTATGGTCCATATAATCCTGTGAAGTCATCCTTCCTTCCCTTTGTTAAAACGGAATTAAAACTCCCATCCTTAATTTCCATAGAGTTTATTAATATTTACTTGAATAAGAGAAGACAGATAGAGAGAGATCAAAGCCTATATTCTCAAACTAGCCACGTGGGCTCTCCTCTCATGGTTCTCTCTCTCAGCCCAAGTCTTTTCACTGCAGTGTCCAAGAGAATAGAAGGAGCCCACTTCCTGGAAATCCTTCTTTTATTCCTCCCCTGCTACCCCAGATCAATATCCCACTCCTTTCTGGGTCAAATGCCTAAGTCATTGTCCTGTGACCTACGATGGAGTGCACTCATGTGAGGTAAAGCTAGCACGGGACACAGATGGGACCCCAATACCTGATTCTGGGGAAGGGGGTTCCCTTCACCGACCTTGAAGTCATAGTCTTTGCCCATTCCCCCACAATGCCTCTCTTACCCTCATTAAAATCCTAAGGGTTCTGAAAACTAGAATGGCTGGACCAAATGTCAAGTAGATTTCCCTTCTTCCATCCCATTCCCAAATAGCAATGACAACAAAAGAAGTAAAGAGTTGTTTTAGGTTGGGTGTAGGGATAACAATGCTGGTGGGTAGGGTGGGAATGGAACAAGCATTTATTAAACACCTCTTATATGCTTGCTACTGTACCAAGTGCTTTACAAATATTATTTCAATTGAGTAACATCAAATTTTATTTTATATTCAGATTACAAAGAATAAAAGTTATTTATTAGACAACAGAAAAACTTGGTGACAGTTCCGGGCAGGGACCTTGCCTCACAGTATGAGCCAGTGCATTTAAAATTAATGTTCACTTCCTTGCCTTCCAATTCCAAGTGATGTTCTAAAGACCTTGGGGGAAAAAACACCTTTCAAATAAATAAACCCCATGTGCTAGACCCTAACATTGGTGACCAAAGTGGGAACCAGTCTGCTGCCTGAGAAATCACCATCTGTTTTTAATTTTGAGAATTTTTCCCACCTTTTTGGTGGTGTCTCTGTTCCCTCATGTCCCACTCTGCATGACCCCATTTGGGGTTTTCTTGGCAAAGATACTGGAGTGGTTTGTTCTTTCCTTCAGCTCATTTTACAGATGAGAAAACTGAGTCCTATAGGGTTAAATAAATGACTTGCCTAGGGTCACCTAGCAAGTAAGATTTGGTCTCAGGAATCTGAGTCTTCCTGACTCCAGCCCTGACATTTTAGCAGCAGCACTGCCTAGCTGTCCTTATGTCCTTATCTTTAGTCTCAGTTGATTAGATTAGTAATCTTGATCCTTTTTATACTGATAAATTGATTCAGCTCAGCAAATATATATCAAGCTCCTGTTTTGTGTCAGGCTGGCACTGGGGAAGACCCAGACAAGTCTAAAATAGCCCCTGCACTCAAAAAGTCTCCCTTCTATCAGACATAACAACAAAATAATAATAATAATAGTAACATGTACATGATATAGACGGAGTCCTAACAACTGAGAAGGAATAGGAAAGTCTCCCTTATGTTTTCTGGCTTCCTCTTATACCTAAGTAAGTGGTGCAGTGGATAAAACACAGGACCTAGAGCCAGGAAGACCCAAGTTCAAATCTTGCCTCAGGTTCTAGACATAAGACTGGGCAGGTCACTTAATTGATCTGCCTCAGTTTCCTCAAATGGAAATTGATGTTCATAACAGTAGCTACCTCCCAGGATGAGTATGTGTATCAAAGGACATAATATTTGCAAAGCACTTAGAATGGTATATGGCACATAGTAGGAACTTAGTAATTGTTTCTTTCCTTCTTACCCTGTCCATGAATTTTTAAGTTGTTTTTTTTTTTCTTCTTTTAAGAGCTTTCTCTTCTAAGGCTCTCTGTTAGACTATTAATCATTAAGAATATTTAACGTTTAGGGGCAGCTAGATCACTTAGTGGATAGAGCCAGTCCTGGAGTCTTGAGTTCAAATTTGACTTTCAAGCTATGGGACCCTGGGCAAGTCACTTAACCCCCACTGCCTAGAATCGATATCGATTCTGAGACAGGAGGCAAAGATTTTTTTTTTAAGCAATTATTTATTTATTTAGTTTCGGGTCTTTTTCCATGGTTACGTGATTCATGTTTTTTCCCTCCCCTCTTCCTTCCCTTCTCCCATAGCCAATGAGCAATTCCACTGAGTTTTACATGTATCATTGATCAAGACCTATTTAGGGATTTTTTTTTTAAGGGAGAAAAAAGAATTCATGTTTCTAGTACTAGGGAGAAGGAGGGTTCGGGAATAGACGGTGCTGGATTATTTTAAGAGCCTAGCTCCTTCAGGGAATTTTCTCTTGTTCTCTGTGATTGTGTGGACACCAACTGAGGACCATTCGTTTCAGATATTTTATTATTATTATTTTTTTTTTTGCCCTGGAAGTGTTCTCCCTGCTCATTCTTTGATAATGTCTTTGGTGTCCTTTTAGAAAGTATTCCCTAGACTTGGGTAAAATGGTTACAGGTGGGGAAGGCTTTTTTCCAAGACTAACCACAGCCTTGGTTCATCTTGGAAAACAGAAGTATATATGTCTTGGAGTTGGACAGAGTCCAGCATTGAAGAAAAGACTGGACTTGTTGGCATTACGTCATTGAGAGAAGAGAATGCCTGGCTTCAGGCCTGGGCCCCACTGACCATGTCCACTTGTCGGTGACTAATTTATGAGCTGGATGTTCTCGTTCTCGCCCCAGGCCAGCTTCTTCATTTAGTCTCACACGCTGGCCTTTGTGAATTGATTTCTGAACAGGCCTTTCATTGCATTTCTGCCCGGCAAAGAGCTTAGGGTTTGGATTATTTATTTCATACACTTTGGGAGTCTAGCAAGTTTCAACTTGAGCATTGCTGAAATCCAGACCGTTTAAGCTCATTCACCCCAAAAAGTCCATCAGGGGACCGAATGCGTCCTTCCACATAGTCAATAGAGCTATGCCACTTTAATATATGAGTCCTTTTCTGTAGCTCTAGAGAATTTTGACATGCAAGATAGTCAATAAACATTTATTATGGGCCAGCTAGGAGGCACATTAGATAGAGCACCAGACCTGGAGTTGGGAGGACCTGAGTTCAGATCTGACCTCAGATACTTTCCAGCTATGTAATCCTGGGCAAGTCACTTTACCCTGTTTGCCCAACCCTTGCCCTTCTATCTTAGAGTTGTTACTAGGACAAAAAGTAAGGATTATTAAAAATACATAGACACACACATTTATTAGGTCCCTAGTATGTGCCTGGCACTGTGCTAAATGCTGGGGATTTAAATAGAAATCAAAACAGAGACAGCCCCTGTCCTCAAAGAACTTACTGTCTAATGGGGAAAGACAACACACAAAAGGAAGTTGCTCACCCCTTTGCTTTGGATATAGGAAAAAGATGTCAAATAGGCCAGTGGTTTTCAGTCTGTCCACTGCTGTGACATCCTAGTATGGTTTTTATGTCACATTTGCCTCCTTGTCATTGCTATGGGATAGGATTTTTCTTAAATTTAACTGCATTATAACTGGACTTAGGGAATGGCAGTATGTCCCTTGAGATGAGAGGAGATGTGACAGTACATCACTGGGTCAGAATCCCAGACCAATATCACAGCGGAATCAGCATTTGAAACTAATGGTCTTCCTCTCCAAATCTAAGGAGGTGTATATATATATATTTGGCTAATTATATAGCCAAAGGAGGTATATATATACATATATTTGGCTAATTAAAAAAATATATATATATATTTTTTAATTAGCCAAATTCTACTTTTCTCATTCCCAAGAAGAAAATGACCTTGCAAGTGATGCCCCTCCTTTATTAATGTTGTAGCCATTCCTTAAGTCCCTTTAGTTGTGTTACAGGGGCTTGTGGACCTGAATTAGGATATTTGACAATCAAGTTTCACTTGCCAAGTTCGCTACCACTAATCCAGTTAAACAAGCATTTGTTAGGCACCAACTATATACAAGAACTATGTGAGTACTGAGGATACAAAGAGGAAAAAATAAAGGAAGAGCCCTTTTGACANTATATATATATATATATATATATATATATATATATATATTTTTATTTTTTTTTAAATTAGCCAAATTCTACTTTTCTCATTCCCAAGAAGAAAATGACCTTGCAAGTGATGCCCCTCCTTTATTAATGTTGTAGCCATTCCTTAAGTCCCTTTAGTTGTGTTACAGGGGCTTGTGGACCTGAATTAGGATATTTGACAATCAAGTTTCACTTGCCAAGTTCGCTACCACTAATCCAGTTAAACAAGCATTTGTTAGGCACCAACTATATACAAGAACTATGTGAGTACTGAGGATACAAAGAGGAAAAAATAAAGGAAGAGCCCTTTTGACAAGCTAGAGTCCATCCAGAGGAAGGCAAACAGGATGGGGAAGGGATTGGAAATGATGCTTTAATGAGGAATCATTGAAAGAAATGGAGTTGTTTAATCTGAAGAGGAGAAGGCCTAAGGAGACATCACATTTGATAAACATTTAACAATCATTTATTAATTAAGCACTTTGTGCAGCCACTGAGCTGGGTCAGAGATACAAAGGAAAACAAGAAGAGAATCCTACCCTCAAGGACCTTTATATTCTACTAGGGGATTCAACACTGTCTCTGTCTCTCTGTCTCTGTCTCTGTCTCTGTCTCCCTCCCTCCCTCTATCCCTTCTTTCCTCCCTTTTTCTCTCTGCCTCCTTCCTTCTCTCCTTCTCTTCCTTTTTCTCTCCCTCCCTCTCTTCCTTTTTTTCTCTCCCTCCCTCTCCTCCTCTTCTCCCTCCCTGCCAATTTGGGTGGCTGGGGAAGGTCCCTTCTTGTAGATGGGATTGAGCGGAGCCTTTAAAGCTGATCACCTCTCAGACACTTCCTGGCTGCCTTTAAATGACTTAAAAGTCACTTAAACCCTTTCTAGCCCAGACTCCTATGACATGAGAAGACTATTAGCCTTCCCAAGCTTGTTGTGATGAGCAAATGAGTTAAGTCGTGGACAGTGCTTTGCAAATTTTCCAGGGCTATATAAATGGTAGGCAATAATGTTAATATCATTTAGAAGTAGAGATGATTCAGGGGAGTATTCCATGTTTCGGGGACAGCTAGTGCAAAGGAATAGAAATGGAGATGTAGGATATTGTGAGACGTGCAAGTAGATCAGTGTTGCTAGAATGTAGACTGGACAGAGGAGAGGAAGGTGCAGGAAACTGAGGAAGGTAGGAAGGGCTGTCACTCAGAGAGGTAACCTCATTGGCACCTAGAGGGAGAACTAGGACCAATGGGAAGAAGTTGCAGAGGGGGAGATGGATGTTACTGTATGAAGAAAAATATGCCTGATGAAAGACGGATGGGATGCCTTCTGAGTCACTGGGAGTATACAAGCGAGGGTTAGAACGGCCCCTCAGAGGAGTTGCAGAAGCTCCATCCCATCCAGATCGCCTTCTGGCTCTTGGATTTTGTGAGCAAAATGAAGATAGAAAAATGGTAAAGGCAAGCCATTTTGAGAGCCAAACTCGAGCCACTGGCTGCTGGCGTGTCTGAGATGCTAAATTTTAAGTCAGGTAAAAATCCACCTGCAAAAAGATAATACCCAGCTAGTGAGTAAGTGGAAGCCTTTCTTCAGCATCCATTGTTAATATTAATTTGAATCTGAGGTCCCAGGCTCATTACAGGAAAGCAGTTCAGCATACCTACAGTTCTCATGTCCTCAGTTCGACAATCTTTTATTATATGCCCCACGATGATATTAAAGAAAACGTTGTTGACTATTACAGAAGGCTAAATATAGTTCTGTACCTTTTAAAGTGAACAATGATAAAAAGCCTTGAACATTTTTCTTTGATGTGAATGGAGTCTTTGGGCATTTTGAAATACAATCAGATGAATTAATTGCTGCTCATTAGACACCCAGTCAGGAGAGTCCTGAATGGGCATTCTTTCCTTGGCCGGCCCTACCAGACTGAAATAGCCAGCTTTTGTATTTACTCCTCTCTTCTCTAATAATAAGCAAATTAGAGATCATGGCTAGGGGAAAAACATTCAAGTTCTCTCCATCCTTTGTTGAGAACAATGATATATTTTTGTGGTCTCTTTATCCTTTTGGGGGCTACAGTTAATAATTACCAAGTCTATATGAATCAATGTGTAATGTATGACTAGAAACTGTATCTGTAAAATTATGTATTAAGGAAGCATTTTTGTGCTTGTCTGTTTCCTTTTTGTTTAAGCCTTTTTTTTAAGCAAATTGTTGCCTTCCCAGCCCCACATCAGAAAGTCTCTTATCTTGAGAATGCAATTTTCTAGTACTGACAGCTGTTGGATTTATGGACTCCTGTCATCCTGAATTTTTCGATGATGTCTTAATGAAGATCTCTATGAACAGCAGTTTTTAAAAATCATTTTATGGTACTAGCCCAGTTTTAAGTGGAGTCTTTGTGGAGCCAGTGAAGTCATGACTCCAAATACTTGTGCTTTTGAATTTCCCTTCTTTGTCTTTTTTCCTGAATTGTCCCTTGAGATGCCTTCCTCCCACTCCAAAAAAGAAAAAAGATATTTAGAGAGAAGAGAAAAATTTGTAATATCAAATATAAGGCTTATCATGTTTTTTTTTAGAACCCTTATCTTCTGTCTTAGAACAGATGCTATGTATTGGTTTCCAAGGCAGAAGAGCAGTGAGAATTAGGCAATGTGACTTGTCCAGGATCACACAGCTAGTTGTGTTTGAGGCCAGACTAGAACCCAGGACTTTTGACGCTAGACTTGGCTCTCTATCCACTGAGCCACCTTGCTGCCCGCCAATATGTGGTTAAAAGTTTACCACAGGGGCAGCTGGGTAGCTCAGTGGATTGAGAGCCAGGCCTAGAGACGGGAGGTCCTAGGTTCAAATCTGGCCTCAGATACTTCCCAGCTGTGTGACCCTGGGCAAGTCACTTGACCCCCATTGCCTACCCTTACCAATCTTCCACCTATAAGTCAATACACAGAAGTTAAGGGTTTAAAATTAAAAAAAAAAAAAGTTTACCATAAAAAAAAACAACACTGTACTTGCCCTGTGTTCTTGAAATCTTAGAAAATAAAGCATTCAGACCCCCTTCCCATCATTTATATTACATGTAGCTATTTTGCAAGCAGATTCTCCAGAAATTTGAAATACAAAATGGGGGCAGCCAGCGGAACACCATATTGTAGCCACAGCTGAACTCTGCTTTATAAAATATGGATGTCAAGTTTACTTTGAACCCATACATTTTGAAAAGCTCCATCTGAGAAGTTCATGGGTGACTGCAGCTGGACTTGGCTGCCTGTGATTAGATCAGAATGGCCATTGTTAGTATCCGGGTTTCAGAAATTGTGTACAAGACAAAGTACGCCGATCAAACAATTCATGGTCCCTTCCCCTGACACACACTTCTGGAAACTGAGCATCTTTGTATCCGTGGCGTTCATCCAGGTTGCTTCCCTGAACCTTGGCACGCTCTTCAGAATGCTAACCCGCAGGCTGCTCAGGCAGGGCCCCAGGGTTCGTCCTCCCTACCCCTTACCCAGTATGCCCAACGGTTACATTCTCTGTAATTAGTGCAGGATTTCCAGGCCATCACTTCAGATTGGCATTTGGTCAGGCTTTCTACAGAAAACTTAGGGTTTTTCTCTCTGCAGCCTGAGTGAGAAACTTTGAGCCAACCATTCAGAGGGGACTTGCCGAGACCCTGAAAAGCCGCCCTTCCTTTAAAAAAGAAAACAAAATAAAATAGCCATTTACATTTATTCTGCCTCAGAGCTTGAAAACACAGGCTTAACACATTAAATCAGAGCTACACAACATGCTATATTTAGTCCTAGATCTAAGGTAGACACATATACCATTGTTTATTCATTCAAATGATTTTAGATCTAGATGGGTCCTTCCAGTTCCTTCTTAAATAAAGGAAGCAGCCTGGGGCCTGTGCCTTCACATTCTCCCCAGTTCCAAGCAATTGCTCCCTCTCTCTTTACACTCTATGTAGGCTTCTGCCTCTCACATCTCTGCACCTTCTCCAGGCATTATAAAGTTCACTGACTGCTTTGCAGGCTATCAGAATCACCATCATTTCCCTGCTTTCTGTTCAAGAGGACTAACCCTATAGGCTAGGCATCTCATCACTAAAGTAGCCTCTTAGGGTTAGTGTGAGAAAAGAACTTTATTTATTTTTTAAACTCTTACCTTCCGTCTTGGAGTCAATACTGTGTATTGGCTCCAAGGCAGAAGAGTGGTAAAGGTAGGCAATGGGGGTCAAGTGACTTGCCCAGGGTCACACAGCTGGGAAGTGTCTGAGGCCAGATTTGAACCTAGGACCTCCTGTCTCTAGGCCTGGCTCTCAATCCACTGAGCTACCCAGCTGCCCCCAAGAAAAGAACTATAGAGGCACAAAAGTAGTCTTAAAATGCCAGGTAGTTGGGACCCTCTGATATCATCACAACCTTAGTGGTAGGTAGCCTTTGCATCGGAAGCATAGCTCTACTTACCGTTCCCTGTTAGTAAAGCATTTTTGTTCAAGGGGTTCTGTGAAATTCTCAAAACAATTTAAGTTTATTCTAATTGTATTTTTATTTTCAGCTCCAAATTCTCCCTCCCCTTCCCATTCACCCCTTACAGCACCCATTGAGAAGGCAAGAAATAGGAGATCTAGTGTGCATTTGAAGTCAGGAAAAACATTTCCATATTAGACATATTTATTCTCATTTTCAAAATTAATTTGTATTGTAGAGAAGCAAGAAAATATTACAAAATTACATAAGCAACAATCAGATACATCTCACTTAGCAAAATGTTGGGAATAATTTGATTAAATTATATGACCTTTTAAGAGCATCTCCAACATAGTCCAGAAAGAGACTCTTCGAAGGAGATTAACTATCTTTCTATTCTTCGACTTTCCTTTTGTGCAAAAGAAACGAGTGAAGAGATAGATCAGAATGGAAAGAAAGCCCAATGCTCTCTGCAGCAAAGGATCAGTCACTAAGGGTCTAGTAAGTGCCTACTGTGTTCCAGACCCTGAGGATACAAAGACAAAACTGGAATGATTCCCATCTTCAAGTGGCTTATAATCTATTGAGGTAGATAACACATACATATATTTATATGCAAAATATAGACAAACATATGTAAGAGCAGTATTATTTAGCAGTGACTTAACAGGGATTTACTTAAAAGAAGGAGAAATATTTATGGAACCACAATCAGAGCCTCATCTGGTCCAGCTGAAACTCCATCCTGTTGACTAGGATGTCACGCTCCTTTTCTCACCCCAAATTTGGATATTTTTGTGAGGTCTGTGGGGTGTAAGATGAAGCAGAGTTGGCTGGGAAGTGTCAAGAACAGATTATGAAACTTGGATTTTGACTATGAAAAATAGTTTATTTTTTAACATAATTTACAAAAATAAATCCAGTTGCGCCCATATCAGATCCATCGATCTAGTGGGGGGGGGGGAATGAAAAAAATGGTTCATAAGTTTCAAACCATTTGCCAAGCAAATACAGGCTGTAACATTTTTGAAGTCTGCCAGCCCAGTACATGATTCATCTCCATTCCCCATACTCATGCTCCTGTGTGAAACTTTGCTCCAGTCTGCCTCTATTGTTCTGGCTGATTGAATTCTTTGCTTAAGAAAGCCCTTATTTACCATAATAAATGTCCCAAATGTAAGAGTGGTGGTTCAGATGGTGTAGTTGGGCCCCTCTATCTGCTGATTCAGTTACATGAGGTTAATAATAGGTATTCACGTTTATCCGCAGTGGTAGTTCTTGGAATGTATCCTCTGTGGATATGGGGGACCTACTGTATGTTACAGAAAATGGAAAGGGAATGCCCCCCAAAATATAAAACTGAAATATCATTCAACAGACCCCAAAATATCTCTCATTTTAAGCCAATCTACCTTCATATGATGCTCAGTGCCTTCCATATAATACTCATAAAGTATTTGTTGAATGGATGAAAAATGAACAAATGTGCCACGTAGGTAATAAAACCAGTTTGGGAAATGAGAACTGCCCTTCATTTGAGATTTCTTCCCTCACTGGCAAGGAGTCACATTCTAAAGCCCTTAGGCGCAGGGGATTTGTCCAGGCATTAGGATTCCAACTCCTTTGTGAGATGCTGTGGTCTACTCCAGGATGGAGGCAAATCTTTGAACACCCTGGAGATCTTCTGCTCAAGATTGGCAACTTAGCAAGAGAGGTTTAGACTACTTCTGAGAGCTTCCTGGGCCTGCAGTAAATTCCAATATGTATTGATGGGTCCCTACCCAGTGGACCAGGTTATGCTTTTATTTAATCTGGATCCAAGTATTGCTTAAGAGAAACAGCGGAGAGGATGATCAAGAAAGAAGGTGGGCTAGTCGGGCTTCAGGCAAAACCAAGGAACAGCTGATCTATACACTTCATCGGTATCCATGCAGTTTCAAGGAAACTAGAGAAAAGATGCCAGGATGTTAGATCCCCAATGGAGGAATCACAGTACTAGATAAAAGGACATGGATGGTTTATGGAATGAATCATTGCAGGATATCCTCTCCTCCTCCTTCACTGATGAGAGCAGAGATCCACCGAATACACCCGAGAGTAACAAGAATAACCTAGTGAACATCTCTCTCATCGGGTGACTAGTAGTTTGGCCACTATGACTGCAGTAGCTGAATGTGAAGAGTCCAGTTGAGAAAAGCAGGTTTATAATTTAACAATCTTTCTGTGGGAAAGAGCAGTGAGTCTACAAGCATGGCTAACAACTCAATAAATAGTTCCTAAATAGCGGACCCCTTTTGTTGTTGTTGTTGTTCAGTCATATCTGACTCTTTGTGACCCAGTAGACCATAGGACACTAATTCTATCTGTGGGGTATTCTTGCCAAATATACTGGAGCGTTTGGCTATTTCTTTCTCCAGTGGATTAAGGTAAACAGAGGTTAAATTTAGACTTAACCAACATCACACAGCTAGTGTCTTTGAGGCCAGATTTGAACTCTGATCTTCCTGACTCCAGGTCCAACTCTATCCATTGAGACCACCTAGTAAGCCCCTGCTATTTGTAAATTGTAAATTGAGGGGCATTGTGTCATAATTCTAATAGCTAATAATTTCATCATCTTTTTATAACACTGATAGCTTATGTAGCTCTTTAAGATACACCAAGTATACTATAAAGAGCTATACCTATATCTCTATGTATCCATATACATATACTCTGTATAGTTTAAAAGTAAATATACACACATACATATATTTTGTATAAAGAGCTATATTTTTTATATATCTACCCCTCCAGGTAGATGCTTCTATTATACCCATTTTACAGATGAGGAAGCTGTTATGGTTTAAGTGATTTGTCTCAGGTCACATAGCAAGGAAATGTCAGAAGTGAGACTTAAATTCAAGTATTCCTTAATCTGACTTCAAAACTCATCAGGAAAACCTGTGTTTAGATCCTGCCTCTGACAGATACTGCATTTGAGCAACTAACTTTTCAGTACCCCAAGCAACTCTGAGACTCTTTGTCTCGTGGATCCAGCTATTTTAAAAAATGGTCCAGGTGTAGTACTAGTGATAGATTGGGAACAACAAAGTGATGTGGACTACTAAAAGCTGAGGGGAAAAAAAAAAGATCACAGGGAGGGAGGGGGTCTTCAAAGATCAGATGTAAGCCATTGAGTTATAGGGGGATTGCTGGACCTATTCAGCCACCAGCCGACAGCAGATTCTGAGGGCATGGCTGTTTATTCTGCACAGTACGTCATCATGATGGTTCTGACTTATCAAAAAAGGGCAAATTGTGTTTGGTACCCTGTGTTTGTGAAGGCAGGGATGGATGTGTCTTAGAAAGAGATTCTTATCCAAAAATGGTTTTGGAAAATATTACAGAGCTTCAGGATTCAAGCTCCAGTTCTACGGGACAGATCTAATTTGAGTTCAGTTGATACAAAGCCCGTGAGGTGTTACTGTTTTCTCTGAGTACAGATACCGCCCTAATAATTGTCAGACAGCTTTTTATTTCATCCTGTTCAGCCTACCCGATGTATCACGCCAGTTGTGACAGCATACAGGGTGTTCATCTGTGGTGGTTGCACAGCTTTGGTAGAATCTGTAAACATTTCAGTGACATCTGTCTCAGCTTGTACGGGGTTCCTTGACCTGTAGCTACAGTTTACCATCGTCCCTTTAATTAGGAGCGACAGCTTTGTACGTGGCCGTAAATTGTTTTTGTCTCCCCAGCATTGTGTTATCGCTACTTTGATGTGTGATCTGACGATGGCACTGAGTTTCTCTGGGTGGGTGGCACTCAGATTCAGGTGCCATGGGCCCGTGTGTTTTACTTGCAAGTTTTCTCTTTCCTGCCTGGTGCTTGTGCAGAAATTCTATTAACTGTTAATAGCACATTCACCCAGAAGAAGTGATCCTTTCTGTATTTCCCGATGGCGCCCAAGTAGAAATTGCCATCCCTTTGGTAGTGGGAGTTGCTGACGTGGGGATTTTGTTCACTTTCCCATTTGGGCTTCTAATAGATTCTGTCTCTGTATTGGGGGATAACAAACCACAAAATTTGGGTTTTTTAAGAAAAAACTTGAGACTTCATTTGTTTGCAGGGAGGAGACTGGGGTAACCATTTTCCGATCAGTCTCTGGGTGAATACCTAAATTGTCTGTTCTGGCACATGGGGGAGCTCATTTTTATTTGTATTTTATACCCTAGTATGTATATGTATGTATGCATACAGATGTACACACATACATGCTACATACATAGATATACATATACTTTTTTTTTAATTAAAGAAAAACCCTATTGTTGTACCACAACCATTTTAACAAACTGTTTGTTATTGTATCCAGGTAACAAGCATGGTAAGTATTTTCGTTAAACCGAGTATTATTTACTTGAGCTGTGCTTGGCAGAATTTTTGGCTAGCTTTGACTGTATCTTCAGCCTTTGCTGGTTCTAAAAGGAGCATTGAAAAAGTTAGCATCACTACACAGGCTTTTGGCTTTAAAGGAAACACGTCTTTGTGTGTCTAAGAGAGCATGCCGCCCTGGCCCCCTGAGCATGCCTGCCAGTTTGCTTGTACAAGTGACCTTGCATTATTGCTTCTGGCCTTCCTTCACTACTAGTTCCTTTAACCAGCGTTTCAGCAGTCCAACTGAATTCAGGAGCCCTTGTGTTTGTGAAAAGTATGTGAAGATTCCCACGATTCTAACCTGCCCTTTTTTGGGGGCAGAGATTGGCTCGCCTGCTCCAAACCTACTTCCAGACCTTTAGGTCCTTTGGCCAGTGTGCCCAGAAACCAATGATCTCCCCGTTTCCCCCACCTCGAGTGTGTCGATAACTGAATTTTCCCCTTGGGAGTTGAGAAAACTATTGCTTATTCTTATTTTGAGTATATATGAAAAACAAGAGTTTGCAGGGAAAAATGTCAACCCTGGAGTATTTGTACAGTTGGGTATTAGAATAGAAAAAGCTTTGTTATCAAGGTAGGTTATGTAGAGTTGAGCCTTCTGGCTGTATTTATCTATGCATGGTTGCTTTGATTTTGGCTTTTTTTTTTTTTTTTTTTTTTTGTGGCTTTTACATGTAGTTTAAGTGCTAATTGCATCTAAGCTGGTCATTAGATTGGAGCCCTGTTTTAAGGTAGTGTGTAACTGTCCCATTCAAGGATCAGACCGCGAAGGACAAAGCCCTGCAGCACATGGCGGCCATGTCATCAGCCCAGATAGTCTCAGCAACTGCCATTCACAACAAGCTAGGACTGCCGGGAATCCCACGCCCTACATTTCCAGGCGCACCAGGGGTAAGCCATTAGCTCATTTCGGTAAGCTCTTCTGTCCCGGTGGTGATAAGCAGGGAGCAAGAGTCAAGATGGATAGTCTCTGGCAGCATGGAACTAGCCTCTCTTCTGTAGTTATGCCCCATGGAATTTAAAGAAATCTTATAGTCAAATAGTATAGGGTAAGATCCACTGATCTTACTTAAGGGATCCTCGAACTCAGAACCTACATAGAGAAGTGTTCCCCCACGGATGGGAGCTTAGAGTTATCTCTTATCATTATCCCTTTCCAATTAAGGACTTTCTCCATGTAAATGGGCAAACCAAATCCTGCTCTGATAGTAATTAATACTAAGCAGAGGAAATGTATGGCAGAAAGAGGATAGGAAGCAAGATGTTTCCCAGAATTGAGCTCTGCCTTCAGGCTCAGCCTCTCGCACTATTCTGAAGTTTTTCTTGCCAACCTTCTGTGGGTACTCTTCATGTCTAGTCCCCTTGAGCTATGAAAGCAGAGCAGTTCAATTGAGCAAATATTTATGAAGGGACTGTGCTGGGTGCTGTGCATTCACAGACAAAAGCAATGTCCCTATCTTCAGGGAGCCTTTATTCTTTTGAGGGAAATCAGTTCTCAGTCAAGGAACTAAGGAATATGTGGGAATCAAGGTAGATCAATAATCAATCAGTAAGCATTTGTTAAGCCCATATTCTGGATCAGGCACTGTGCTAGGCACTGGGGAATCCAAGACCAAAATGAAATGACTGTCCCCTAGAAGTTTACATTCTGTCCCGAGGGGAGAGATTTAAATCTGTGTATATAAGGGGATAGTAGGAGAGAATGTTAAAGGGGAAACAGGTGGAGGGGGCAGATTTGTAGAGGAAGACAAATGTTGAACACAAAAGGTTGGACTGTGCTGGGGGAATGGGGGCGGGAGTGGGTAGAGTAGAGTTCTCAGTAATTTGGAAGCACTGTAGAGACAAGCTAGTATCATAACGACAAGTTTCTAATTTGTTTCCCAAGGATTTCCTCACCAGCTAACCTTAGGTTCTTATGCTTCTACAGAAGTCATTCTTCCCTGCCTTATGAAGGAATGAAAGGTGGCCCTGGGTCCTCAAAAACTAGTAGGTCAGGTTCTACCAAGCTGGAAGTGTGGACCAGTGATAGCCTACATGTTTGTTGTTCAAGGACTAGACTAAGGGTAGAGAGGATCAGCCCTGAAAGATTAATCAGCAGAATATGTACTATGGGGGGACAGCAATACAAGAAGACAAGAAGATCATCTACTAAGGTGTGGTACACTTGCAATCTGCATTGGAAGAGGGAGAAACTACCATAATAATGCCAAGAATCACCGAAGTTTAACCGTTTTTTTTAGCATTTTTTTTTTGTTTGTTTGTGTGATGTTTTTCAGAAATTATTCTTAATTATTAAATATCTTAACTCTTCCAGTTCTGGCCAGGAATGATACAAACAGGTCAGCCAGGATCTTCACAAGAGTAAGTTGAAAATCCTTTATTGCATGTCTATCTGAAGAATGTACTGCCACAAGACAGGCAACCTAGATCCCTAGAGCGTGGGGAATTCAAGTTGGAACAACCCTTAGAAGTCATTTGGCCTGACTTTCTGATTTTACAGATAAAAACTCTTAAGACTCAGTGAAGTTAGGTCTATGCTCAATTCAGCCTTTAGGGAAAGCGTTTCTAGTGAAGCCGCCTTCATTCCACCTGTACGATTTAGGGATTTCTGACCAAGGTTGGCCCCATCAGCTTCATTTTGTCTATGAAGAAAAGGCTTACTAGTGGCCAAGGCAAATAATAAAGGTAGAAGAGAAATAATCCCAAAAGCTACAGTTTCTTTAAAAAACTTCCTTTTTTATACATTGACAAATAATTCTAATACTTGATATGTAAAAATCTTTTATTTGGGCAGTATTCTTTATTTCACAGCACTATCTGAGGAGTTTTAAGTGCATTATGGCCTCAAAAGCTAGAAATGTAAAGATGAAAATTAATATACAATAACTATTATATTTTATAAAGTTTATTAATAATGTAACTAATGTAAAAAAAAAAAACTACCTAACCCAGCCCAGGCATGAGAGAAGAGAGAAAGAGAAAGAGGGAGGAGTTACGGAACTTATAAATCATATGTGAAGATGCAAATGTGGGCAAAGGATGCTGGGAGATGAAGGGAATTCTGGGGGATGTAGTTCAAAAGGTACAAAATTCTCTAATTATACAGAAAGTACATAGTGACAACATGGAATTCTGGTCAGAGTTGGTCTTGGAATAAGAAAGACCCAGTTCACTTTCTGCCTGACACATTGTGTCATCATATAATCTCTCCGTTCCCCATGGCAACTCAAGACTTCAAATTGCTAGACTATTGTTGATCTGGGTCCTTAGAAGGAGTTTTCCTCAATAGCCATTCCATATACTGATAAAATTTGCAGGTCTGGACTCCACACACACACACACACACACACACACACACACACACACACACACACCAAAAAAAAAAAAAAAAAAAAAAACACAACACAAACCAAAATATCCCAAATATTTTATAATTCAGAATTAATTCAGGCAAGGTGTTCCATTAATCACATGGAAGCAATTAAGTTTCGATTACATGTAAATAATGATTTTGTTCATTAATGCAATTTTTTAGTCTTATTAATTAGTTTCTTCTCCCTAAAAGTCATGAACTAGAGCTATTCAAAGTAGAATGGACTCCCTTAAGAAGCTATGAGTTCTCTTTCTCTCTGATGTAAGGATTCCTAACCCAAAGAACATGTCAAGAGGTTATAAGGAAAGTTTTGATTTTTTTTTTTTTTTTTTGGAATTAATTTCCAATCAATGAAGTTACAAAATCCTGCTTAAATTGCTTTATATAACTCGGCTCCTATAAGTGATTTAAAAGGAATCTTATGTATGTCTCTATTTTATTTCTTCTATGTGTTTATAATAAGTTCCAGAATTAATTTCCTTTCCTATTCAGTGGGGGAGGAGGGTGAAATTCACTGAAAGCCAAGGGATATGGGGACTGGAAAAGGCTAGGAGCCTCTGCTCCTGAGATTTTCCAAGAAAGGCTGGGGAGGGAAACTTGTTAGGGCTATTATAGAACATATTCTAGCCCAGGAATGAACTTGATGAGAAGACCTCCTTGGTTTCTTCTGATTGTGGCTTTCTACAATTCTGTGATTTGTGGGCTCGGGGAAATCCTTATATTTCTGAAGGTTGAAAGAGTTCCAAGGGATTGATCTCATTTCTCTCTTTGGAGGGCATTGCCAGATCATTACTTTGTGATACAATATGCTTTGTAATTTTCAGAGCTCTATAAAACCAGAAATCAATTCTTCTTACAACCCTGTAAGGTGGGCAGGCCAGGCGATAACCATTCCCATTTGTATATGAAAGACCTGAAACTTGGAGAGATTCAGTAACTTGCTCAAAGTCACTCATCTCCTAAGAATGCAGGTCAAGCTGTCGACCTTGGTCTAACACTTAATCTAGGATTTTAGCCTTTATACCGTGTTACCTTTCAAAGTCATTGCAATTATTTTCTTTTAGCTTTTCTAACAAGAGAAGCCCAAGGCAGTCATTTAGTGTCTCTCCTAGTGCTATAAGGAAAATGGCTGTCTATTGCTTCAGAGGATAAAACAAGGACAATTTAGCTTGACAGTCTGTGGGTCCTTTGACATTAGGTAGACTTTTTGAGCATTTGAATCCATGGACCATGAATATAGTGGAGCTGATCCTGAATACCATTCCCTAAAGGGATCTTGGGATCATAGATACAGAGCTGGAAGAGACTTTGGAGCCTTCTAGTCCAACCCTTTCAGGTGAGGAACCCAGGTTCTAAGAGATGAGTGACTTAGCCATCTTCACACTGACAGTAGGGGGCAAAGCCAGAATTTGGCCTCAAGTCCTCTGCCTTCATATTTAGCAGTCTTTCCACTGTACCAGTAATGAAAGGAACAGTTTCATGATATCCAGAGGGCTCTTTTATTCTCATTTCCCTTTGCCTTGTCCTCCCCCACTTTGAAAGCCTTCCCTTTTTACTGCAGACACATTTCAGGAAGAGAAGTTGTTTCCTAGCATTCTATCTCAGAACCTGCCCACGCAATGCAATTTTTGTATGTATTCCTGGCAAAAAAAAAAAAAAAGGCATTCTTCTTAGTGAGTTTAGGTTCTTGAGTAGCCCCTAGTCTTCTGCCCCAAATGGTCTTAATGTGACTTTCTCTGTCCCTTTTTTTCTAGCGTCAAGCCCTTTGTGCAGCAGGCCTATCCCATCCAGCCCACAGTCACTGCCCCCATTCCAGGTAAGTCTCTTTTGTGTATCCTTCTGAATACAATATTGGACTTTTTAAAAGCCCCCACCAATATACAAGACCATGATCACCTCCTCTATAGCCCCAGCACATCTCTCTTCATTAGGTGTAATTAGTGTGTGTACTCCCCCTGCATTGAAGAATGAATAAATGAATGATGAAGTTTTTTTAAGTGCTGACCATGTGCTAAGCATTAGGGAAAAGATAGAAAAGTGAGACAATCTCTGGCCTCAAGGAGATCACCTTCTAATGGGGAAGATAACACATATGGAAGACAGCAAGTCAGATGGAAAGGTCCCATAGTCTGTCCAGGTTACATCAGTAAAACAGAAGTTAATGCCTCTTTTTTGATGCCATTTTCATCAGTGAAATTTGAATGATTTGATGGTTCCAAGGACTTTGGTGGCAAGAACTTTTCTCCTGGATCTGAGGAAGTCATGGCTGGAGCACTTGTGGGAGCAATGACCACGAGACATCTCCAAGTTGATGGCAGAGGGCACTGGGATGGAAGGACCACTGTTCCCAAGACTCTTGGACTTAGGCTCCTGAGCTATTTCCATCAAGTCTTTTTGGGGGGGGGGGCAGAGATGCTGGTTGAGGTGATAGTGAGAGTCTCAGTTGTCTGGTACATGTTACTTCCTTTCTCCCCACCTCAGAGTGTCCTGCTACTTCAGCTAGGCTACCTTGCAGGTAGCAGCTGGATAGCTGACTCTGTCTTCACAGGAGTTGCTTCCACAGATGATGGCTGTGAGGACCAGACTGGATGCAGGACTAGTGGTTTGGGACTAGTGGTCTTGCTACTCCCAGGCTCCTGTCTCTAAGCTCCATACACAGGCTCTGTGTTTATAATATGTCAGCAAGAACCCTAAAGAAATAATGTGGCCCTAATGGAAGCCTCTTAAAAGCCCTTTTCATCAGTGAGCAGGATTTTCATCTGTTTCTGTCAGAACCATGACTTTAGAAGGTACCAGAATACTCCTGCTTCAGCACAGGACAAGCTAAGGCAAGGCTGCTTTTCCTACTTGTGCCAAGGACAAGTTAATGAGTATTAGCCTCTTTCTCTAGCTTTTAACTTTCCAAAAAGCCTCCTCTGCTTTGTATCTCTGAGGACATTGGTCCATGCTCAGGGTTTATTTTCCAGTGATGGAAATCACTCTCTTCCAGAGAAGATGATAAGCAAGGTAAGGAGCCTTGTCATAATCTCTCAGGAAGTTGCCCATAGTTCTAATTCTTCTGTCTTTGATGGGAGGTGGGGTCGATTTCTCTAGAAAAAGAACTCTTAACCTCTTAGATTGAGAGATTTGACCTTAAACCTGATAGATTTTGGAGAGGAGAAGGAGGTCCATGAATTTATGCCCCTCCATATTACTTCCCTGCTCCAAGAGAGCCATCCCATTCATATAATAAATAATTTCTAAAAGAAAAAGAGGAAAAATATCAACAAAACCAGTCAATGCAGATCCAGAGCAAGGCGGGAGGGACTTATGAGAAAGAAAACTAGCCATATTCAAAGGAAGAACTGCGGGAGGAGAAACACAGAAGAAAAACAACTGCTTGAACACATGGGCTGATGGGGATATTATTGGGGATGTAGACACTAAATGATAACTCTAGTCCAACTATCAATAATATGGAATTAGATCTTGATCAATGATACATATAAAACCCAGTGGAATTGTGCGTCGGTTAAAGGGGGTTAGAGGGGTTTGGGGGAGAGGGAAAGAACATGAAATATATATCTAGGGGAAAATATTCAAAATAAAAATAAAAAAAGTCAATGCAGAACTTAAAAAACATCTATTTTGATAACCATATTTCTATAAAATTGGTTTCCTTTATGATTTTGTGTATTTTATATATTTAAAACCTTTACTCTGAGAAGGGATCCACAAACTTAACTAGATTGCCAGAGGAGTAGAGGAACTAAAAATCTTAAGAATTCCTGCTCTAGATCTCTGTAGTCAATGATTATCAAAAAAATAAGATGTTTGTTTCATAGAGATATGCCCTCTTTGTAAAACCTCCTTATATATTTAAGACTCTTTGGTTTGAGTCTGTTTTGGGTTACTAATGGAAGTGGTTATCCTTTTCTCCAAAACCTGGCTTCAAATTATATTATAGAGAACATTGTCTCCTTAAGGAATCTGTAGGTCTTGAGAAGATTGGATCCAAGTTTAATTTGGTTGAATGGCTAGAGCTTAAAGGTCATGGTTGGTGTTTCAGGGTTCGAGCCTACATCCGCACCAGCACCCTCAGTTCCTGCATGGCAGGGCCGCTCCATTGGAACAACCAAACTTCGACTTGTGGAATTTTCAGCTTTTCTTGAACAGCAGCGAGATCCAGACTCAGTGAGTATTATGAGAAGGAAATGACTCCTGACCCAACTGTCTTGAGCTCCCCAACACACTTTTCTAAAGTTTCTCTTTTATCCCTCCTTCCTTCAGAACCCACAGCACTCTTGGCTTCTGTCTATAAAATGCCAGCTATGATTAGAGACATGGGTAAACATTCTGGTTTTATCAGCTTCTTACCAAATGAATAAAAATTAATTAATGTGGGAAAATAGATATTAGAGAACTTTTGTTACATACTTGTATTGAGCTCAGGGCTCTATCAAGTTCTCTTTTTAAAAAGATTTTTATTGATATCTTTTGTTTGTATGTTTTCTAGATTTCTCCCTGTATCACTCTCTCCTCCCAGAAAATAATCCTTTATACCAAAAAAATTTTTAAAGACAGAAAGGAAAGAGGAAAGTAGTCAAAATTTGTTTCTTTGTGTTGTTGGCCTCCATCCTGCACTCTTTCCCTCCCTCCTTGCTCTAGAGAACCCAGTGATCCATTGTTACCGGCCTGTGCTCACCTACCCATCAAAAGCTCTCTGAAAATAATCTTATGAATCCTGAATAGAGATGGTCTTGATAGGCAACTGAATAATGATTTCAGAGTCTCAGAAAAAATAAATGTTATGAAGAACCTATCATAAGCCCGGTGCTATATTAAGCCTTGAAGATACAAAGACAGACTTAAGATAGTCCCTGCCCTCTAGGAGCTCCCAATTTAATGGAGGAGGCACCATAAAAAAAAAAAAAAGAAAAGAAATTGAGGAGGAAAGAGGAGGATACCCAATGTAGAGGTATATAAAGAAATCCTCAGCAGGAATGGGAAATAAATACTCTTAAGCGGTATGAATTTCAGAATTGATTTCATCTTGCAGAGTGTTGGGTTTCCCGAGATCGTGAAGTCTAAAAGTATAGCCTGGTGGGAAATAGTGGGGATGAATACCTGGGTACCCTCCCTCAGCATGGTAGAGGACCTGGAATGAGCCCCCATATGTCTACTTCCCACCCTCTCCATCCAGAAGGAGGGAGGGTTCCCAATGGACAAGGGATGCTGAGGAGGCATGAGATGCAGAATTGATTTCATCTGGCAGAGATAATGAGTTTCTGGAGATCATGAAGTTCAGGAAAGCAGCTAGATGGGAAATGAGTTGTTGGATGAACTATTGGTTGAATGAATAATGTGGCATCTCCTGGGAGTATTTGTGCCTTAGAGATAGAAACAATTAAGTGCCTTATATTCTGTAGCTTTAAACATGGAGTGGGGAGATGCATTGGGGAAGCACGAAGGTCTTGTTTAGAAGAATTTTCTCGATCAGTCTCAAAGTAATCATTGACACTGAGTCATGCATGCCTGACTCTGTGTGTGTGTGTGTGTCTGTGTGTGTTTGTGTGTGTGTAAAGCTACACGTTTGATTCCTTTGAATCTAGTCTGAAAGTGGAACCTTTGATTTTATTGGCATAGGAAACTCATTGAGCAGGACTTACTCTATAACTTAGATGCTTAAGTGACTTGCCAAGGATCTCATAGCAGAACTTGAATATAGCTCTTCCTAACAGAGATCAGCTCTGCCACACTACCCCTTGTTTGAATAGTCCCAAGCAAAATTCCAACAGAAATTTATGAAGGAAGTGGACACCCATCTCTCCTGCACAGATAAAAAGGCAGAGCTTGGACCAGATGGTTTTTCATGGTAACTTCCAGATACGGGATTATTGGAAGAACTAACTTTTCAGGTAGCATGAGCCTAGCCTTTCTTGGTCTGTGATCACCTTGGAAGATTAGCTGAGAGATCTTGGGTAGTACTCTTTTATTCCTTTAAATTACTATGGCTACCCCCTCACCATTATTTTGTATTTTGTTCATCTCTAAAAATTCTGTTTGGACCCAGTTGGCCAACAGTGATGCTGTGTCTTATGCCAGGACCAACAAAAGTAATGAGCAGCAGCTTCTCTGTCCAATAACATGGCTTGGTTAAATTAAACTTTGTAATGTCATAAGTTTAGGTTTTACATTGCTTCTATTGAGACTTCCTTGGTCCTGCAGGAACCTACGACTTATTGCAAATCTGGTATAAACTAAAAGGGTAGTTGGTTTTTTTTTAAATTGGCTTTAGGAGAAGGATGGAGACAGAGAAGAAATTGGAAGATTATTGCTGCCTCTTTACCTTTGGAAGTACTTGAATTTTAGGGTTTTTAAAATTTCCATATAAATAATCTTATAAAACTAAAACCCCAAAACATATGCCCAAATAAACAGATGATAAACCATATGTTTTCATCTACATTTCTACTCCGACAGTTCTTTCTCTGGAGGTGGACAGCATTCTTTGTCAAAAGTCCCTCAGAATTGTCCTGGATCATTGTATTGCTGTTAGTAGCAAAGTCTATCATTTGATCGTTCCACAATATTGCAGTTCCTGTGTATAGTGTTCTCCTGATTCTGCTTATTTTGCTCTGTATCAGTTCACGTAGGTCTTTCCAACTCTTTCTGAAATCATCCTGTTCATCAATGAATTTTAAGTTTTTAAAAAATAACACTATTTTTTCTTAGTTTTCTTTCCTATGATGCTGTCATTATGACTTCAATTTGTATCTTTGGCTCAAGTCAACAACATCTGCCTGGATTCCAAATATGAGAATGCTAATCAAAGCTATGTGAAGCCAAAGGATCAATCAGTGGGTATGAAAGTGCTTACCACACGTTGGGCATTGTGCTAAACCCTGAGAATACAAAGAGAAGCAAAAGATAATCCCAGCCTTCAAGAGAGCTTACCATCTAATGGGGCCAAAAACATGCAAACAGATATATACAAGGCAAACTACATATAGGATCAATGGGAAATCATTAAAACAAGGAAGTCATTGGAATGGAAAGGTTAGAGAAAACTTCCTATAGAAGGTGGACTTTTGGTTGGCACTTAAAATTTAATATCAAGCTTACTTATGTCTTTTAATACTCCTATCATATTTCTACTTATATTTGCATATATGATAAATAATTACTGGTAGGTGATAAAAGCACTATTCCTTGAATTTGAAGCTTAAGAGTTTAATGTTTTATATGGGCAACTAGGAAGCACAATGGATAGAGCATTAGATTTAGAGCCAAGAAGACCTAAGTTCAAATTCTGCCTCTGAGACTCAGCTGTAAGACTCAAGGCAAATCATTTAACCTCTTAAAGTACTAGTTTCCTCAAATATAAAATGAGAGTAATAATAATACCTGCATTGTGGGTCTTTTATGAGAATCAAATATATGTAAAAGGGTTCTGCAAAATTTTAAATGGTATAGAAATACTTGCAATGATGATGCTGACATGTGAAAAAATAAAGCATTTATTTTAAATTTTGCAAAATCCTTGGAACACCTCTGGCATGCCTCCCATTTAAATGACTATTTATGCATAGATATGGTACACCTTTGCTGATGTAAAAAGGTACAGGGTGTAGGTAGGTACCTAGGTAGGACTTTGAAAAGAAGATATATGGATTTTTTTGGCTCTAGACCAGAAATGACAATAATGTTATAGATTACATTAGAAACTGGAATTTGTAAAATTCAGGCAATAATTTGGGTACCACTTCAGTAGAGTGAAGAAAGAGACATGAGTTTCCCAAGGACACGGGATGCAGTGGGACAAGAGAGACTTCAGAGCTCCAGGAAAATAGGATCCGAAAACAATAGTTTAGTTGATTATGAACATACAGGACAGAAGATTATTTTCTCCCAGTTGGTTCTGAAGATAAATGGGGAAAATAATTTTCATCTTTGCTTTATCACTGCCAGGGTTCATCTTTCTCACCCCACTTTCATCCTCCCACCCCCAGATTCTTACTAGCAGCCTTTCCATAAGGCATATTAGTAACAGTGACTTCTGGTCAGGCATGGTGCTAGAGCCTGAAGGTTACAAAAGCAGCAGAGAACATAGTCCTTGCCTTCAAGGCATCAGAAGTGACAATGAGAAAGTCAGAGAAGCAACTGAGGAACCTTTTTAAAGTACCTCAGACAATTAATCCCATTCTTTAGCTATTGAGATTCCCCAATACCATCTTCATTCACTTTGTATATGATCAGAAGAGGGTCTTCCTAAACGTCACATACAATTATAAAAATACTTCCCACTTTCCAACTCAAGTTCCCAATAGGAGGGATCCTGGTCCAGTGGAAAGAGGGCTCAACTGGGAATCCCAAAAACATGCGTTGAAATTACTTAACAGCCCTGTGACCTTGGAAAAATCATTTAACCTCCTTGAGACTCAGTCTCCATACCTGTAAGATGAAGGAGTTAGACTAGATGACCTCTTTGCTCAAAGCCTAAGTTCTTATGATTATCCTCCATAGTAGGAAATGATCAGGAAAACCATTACATAAATTTTCAGCTTATATCAATTTCCAAATTCATATTACATCATTGCTCCATTAAGGTCATCAATTTCCAAATTCATATTACATCATTGCTCTGTTAAGGTCATCCTTATGAAATTTTTCTTTTCTCAGTATAGCCCTGCACATCTATTGCCACCAAACCAGATCCCTTCTTGAAAGAAGTCAGACCTAAAGGTCCCATCAGAAATCTTTGACCAGTCCAGCTTCCTTAGAGAACAAAACTCTCCCAGATCATCAGATACAGATCCCAACACCTCCACGCTGACTGTTACCATCAGCAAGTATGGTAGGGATTAGAGTTCTATCGATCCCCAAATCAGTTGCATCTTCCTTTCTGGATAAATCTTGAAACCTGCCAACTTCTCCGGGCAGCCATACTGACAACAGCTGCGGTAACCAGACCTCCAGATGTTATCAAAAGCCTTGATCTCTTTGATGAAAGACAGCAAAGAAGCCTCAAGGCTGAACTTTTTCCCTTGATGTCCCTTCCCCCTTAAACATAGACCATTTATTCCCCATGAGCTTCTCTTTGCTTCTGATACGCTGCAGGTATCTTGTCATCCGAGCCAGACTGTGGACTGGAATTAAAGGAGTCTTTGTAGAAGCAATAAAGTAAGTCTACCTTGATTCCAGGCTGAGAAAAGCTAAGGGAGAGGTGGTCTCTCCAGCCCATTACAGCTCTGGAAAAATGGGTAGTTAAGTCTGTGTCTCTCTCAATAGCCACAGAGTCTCCATTGAACTGAATTCATTTATCAAGTGCTTTTTCTTACCGTTTGAAACTAGCTACAGAATATTATCATTTCCTCCTTAAGACTATAGAGAAGGACTTGCAGAAGTCACCAGTAATTACTCTTACTAAAGTAACTAATTTGAAACAAACTACAGAATATTATCATTTCCTCTTTAAGACTATAGAGAAGGACTTGCCGAAGTCACCAATAATTACTCCTACTAAAGTAACTAATTTGAAACTAACTACAAAATATTATAATTTCGTTAAGACTATAGAGAAGGACTTGCCAAAGTCACCAGTAATTACTCTTGCTAAAGTAAAATTCCATCGACTAATTGAAGGAAGTACAGTTTGTAGTTTTACAAATTTTTTTAAAGAAATTCAGTTTCATTGTACATTGTCTGAGGCTAGCCGCATTTGTGTAACAAGCAAGGGATTAATTTGATGAGTAACCACTGCAGCAACTAGCAGAAGGATGTGTGGTCCATGGTGAACGAGTTCTCCTGGGAGTTGGGAGTTTGCATCAGCTAAGTTCTTATTCACCATTTTTTGCTTCTACAAGGTTTAGCAAAGTGTAGGAGGAAACAAGAGTGACCAGATCTGAAGGACGAAAGCATAGCTAGATATGAGAGTCTGGGCTCAGTTGACCCTAAGGAAGGTCCTGAGTGGGAGGTGACACCTGGAATCCAAACAGCCTTGGCCGAGATCTCTTGGAAGCCAAATAAATATTGCAAGAACTATGAGCATCAGTCACTATAAAAATAAAGTGGAATGATTTATAGGACCCTTGGGAAACAGTTATTTGATATCCTGGATCTGTTTAGAAGCCTGAAAAGAAGGAGACTGGGAGCCATCAGAGAGCTTAACGCAATAATTCAGCTTAGTTTGAGCAGGGGATAGATCCATTTGTCTTTCCTTCGAGGAGCTTAATCAAGCAAAGGTGTGATAAGACCCTCTTCAGTGAGCAGATAAGACTTTGGGGGGTTACATTTTTAATATTAGAAGAGACTTCAAAGGCCATCTGGTCCCATTGAACCAAGAATCCTTTCTATAGTATTTGCTTTAAGTGGCCACTCATAATTCCCTTGAAGTCTTCTCATGTGGGGGAAGCCAACGCCTTTGAAGACAGCTCTTTCTACTTTGGGGAAGTTCTATTTGGTAGGAAATTCCTTCTCATTCTAAGACTAAATCTGTCTCCTCAAAGTCTATCCATTGGCACCCTCTGACTGCCAGGCAAAATAAGGCTAATTATTTTTCCAAATGTTAGTCCTACCCATATTTAAATTTTTTTTTAATTTTTAATGTTTTAAATAAAAATATTTCATTTATTTACTAAATAAGAATATTTTAAATAAAAAACATATTTAAATTAGCTCCTACTGTCCCCCCCAAGGCTTTTCTTCTCCAAGCTAAATATCCTTCAATAGTCCTTCAGACATTCTTGGATAGAACTTGAGGCTGTGATTTTAAGAACCTCCACCATCTTAGTTGCCATTTCCCAGCTTCTGCAGTTAGATGTGAATAGAATGTTGGACCTGGAGCTAAGACCTGAGTTCAAATTCTGCCTCAGATATTTATTTACTAGTTCATGTGATCTTGTGCAAGTTACTTAAATTCTCTCAGCCTCCATTTTCTCATCTATAAAATAGGAATATAAAAATAGCGGCTGTTTCACAGGGTTGTTGTGAGGATCAGATAATATATGGAAAGTGCTTTTTAAACCCTAAAGTACTATATAAATGTTAGCTGTTTTTAATTTTTCTTCCTTCTACAGGTTTGGCCACACAAAGTAAAGTATAATTAGATTGTAATCTTCCTTATTTTGGACATCATTCTTCTGTTACTATAACCTACAATCACATTAGTCTTTTTTTTTTTATTTGTTTCTATTTCCATATTATGCTATTAACTCATTTGGATTTTTTTTCTAAGCTAAAGCATTCACTAGCCAAACCTCCTTCCTCTTATACTTGTGAAGTTTGGTTTTTGAACCCCAGCATAATTAATTTAATATCATATTATTGGATTCAGCTCAAAGTTCTGGCCTTTAAGAAAGAGCCTTTTGGATCTTGACTGTCATCCATCCAGTGCGTTAAATAAAAATCCTTCTTGGCTTCATGTCATCTATGCCAGAGGTATTATGAAGCATGTGACCGACAGCCACAAACTCCCAGGTTCAACTGAGCCAGATTAAAATATAATTGTGGGATATTTAATTAAAAACACAACAGAGCATAGAAAATGTTAATATTTGGTTTTCTAAGCCAATATGTGGCTCCCCAGGATCCCTTTGTGCAGTTTAATGACTCCTGCTTCTCTTTGAGTTTGACACCATTGATGTTCTTATTCAATTGTTTTTCAGTTAGGTCAGCCTCTTCATGATCCCATTTAGAGTTTTCTTGGCAGAGATACTGGAATGGTTTTTTATTTCATCCTCTAGCTTATTTTACAGATGAGGAAACTGAGGCAAACAGGGTTAAGTGACTTGCCCAGGGCACTCTTGTATTGTTGGTGGAGCTTTGAATTGAGCCAACCATTCTGGAAAATCATCTACAATTAAATAAAGAAAGTGCTTAAAATGTCCATCTATACCCTTGACCAAGAGATTCCACTGCTAGGTTTATATTCTATACAGTTTACTAACTCCCCCCCCACCCAAAAAAAAGGACCTCATTCATTCATACACACACGCATAGCACTTTTTGTAGTGAAAACGAAAAAGATATGCATGGAGTAGAGAATGTCCAAACAAAGTCTATACCCAAATGCAATGGAATGTCACCTCTTTTATAAGAAGCAGTGAATACAGTGAATACTCAGAAGCATGAAAAAGACTTCTATGACATGCTGCAAAGTGAGATAAACAGAACCAAGGAAAAACCATTTCCACAGTGACTACAAAACTAAAGCAGCAACAACAAAAGAGCTGAAACACAATGCTGCAAAATTCATTTTTAAGAAAAATGAGAACGACACATGTAAAACCGAGTGGAATTGCTCATTGACTATGGGAGGGGGGTAGGAGGAGGGAAGGGAAGGAACATGACTCATGTAACCATGGGAAAATATTCTTAATTAATTAATTAAACTTAAAAAAAGCAGAACAAGAACAAAAAAAGAAAAATGAGAACTTGGCCCCAAAAAAAGAGCAATGAGAAGGTATCTTCCTTGTTTCTTTGCAGAGAAGGGAGGAAATATAGTTGCGGAGTAGTGTGTGTATTATGTCAGATTTTTTCAATATGTTGGTTAGTCTTCCAGAACCATTTTCTTTCTTTTGTCCTGGGACTATTTCCTCTTCTTTAGTCATTCAAAGAGACTTTGGAGATGGTTAGGAACAAATGTAGATTATGAAAAAACAAAAGATAAGAATACAAATTTAATTTAAAAGAAAAAATCAAGCACTCTAAAAATGTCAAGTCTTCCAGATAGGACTTAGCCGAATTTCATCATTGGATGTGGTTCAAATGTTTGTTGTAGTGAGTACTTAATATGGGTCGGACCCTATGCTGAGCTCAGTAAATACAAAGTAAGGCAAAAACAGTTATTGACCTTTAGGCATTCATATTCACTAGGCACATACAAGATACATAAGGGCAAATGGGAAATAGTTTTCACAGGCAAGGTATTAGCAGAAGAGGATGCTAAGAAAGTTCCTGCAGAGAGGCAGAGTTGACCTGATTCTTGCAGAAGGCTTGGAAAGCCATAATTGGAAGTGAAGAAGAAGAAAGTTCCAGCAATGGAGAACAGTCATTGAAAAGGCACAGAGAAGAAAGAATCTGTGGGAAGCATAGCTATAAGGTAGAGTTGTTAGATCATCAAGTACATAAAAGAGAATAAAAAAAGTACAAGGCTAGAAAGAGAGGAAAGGCAAAGTTTATGGTGAGTTCCACATGCTAAAGAGGATTTTCAATGGAAGCATTAAATAAGGAACAGCTAGAATTTATTAAGATGGAGGCAGAGAGGTTGGTAGTGATGATTTGGTCAGTCCAGCCATGGTCTGAGGAGACGATGGCCAGCGCCAGCCATGAGTAGAAAGAGAGATCCCTCTATGTGTTGTTAAGAGAATCGTAGACAACAGAAAACAGATAGGATGTGTGGTGTGAGCATGAGCAAGGAGTGAAGGTGGAAACTGACTTTGCAAGCCTGGGTACCTGGATGGATGCTGATGCTCTCAGTGGTCGTGGGGAATTGGGCGTCCTGGAGAAGGATAATGAGGGCTCTCTGCCATGTTGAGTTTAATCTACACATCCATTTGGAGATATTCAAGAGGCAGTGGGTGATGGGAGACTGGGAGAGGTCAGAAGAGTGTTTAGGGCTGGATAAATAGGTCTGAGAATCATCTGCATACAGATGGTCATTGTATGTAGGGGAGTTATTGAGATCACCGAGGGAGATAATGTAGAGAGAGAAGGGAAAAGAGATCAGGACAGATGCTTAAGGGACATCCACTGTTAATGAGCATGATGGGGAAGAAGATTCAGCAAAGGAGGCTGAAGAAAACCTGTCAAGAAGCATCATGATAAAAGTAGATATTATAATCATCGAGTCAGCCAATGGCTTTGGAGAGATCAAGAAGAACCTGCCTGGTTTCTGGTCCCAGAGGCAGATTCCAATGGGAAGGTGCCTTGGATAGTTTAATGGGACTGATGGACTGACCCTGCCATCCCAATTGTCCCAGTTCTGGGCTCATAAATGAAATGGTCTACACCAGGGGTCAGCAACGTGTGGCTCTCGAGCCATATCTGGCTCTTTTGAGGGCCAGATATGGCGCTTTCTGCAGGAGCCATAAAGTAAATGTTTTTTCAGGCACTGTTACAGGAGCGCACTGTGAGCACTGTACAGCTCTCACGAAATTACATTTTAAAAAATGTATCATTTATGGCTCTCACGGCCAAAAACGTTGCCAACCCCTGGTCTACACTCTCACTTATGGAGAGAAGAAAGTGAGTGGAATGAGCTCCCTCTGCTGACTGGAGCTGTTGTACGTAGAAAGTGTGCCATTCCACCAATGAGCTGTTGATGTTGGCATAAAATTAAGGAAGTCAGAATAACGCGTCTGTATGCAAATGATTCTCAGACCTATGTCCTAGACTCTTCTCCTTGATTCTGCTAGAATCATGAAGAAACAAAAGAGACCAAGTTGAAGAGTCTAGAAAAAAAAGGTTGTGTTTTTTTTTTTTTAAGTTAGTGGCACTTGAAAATAGGCTTTTTTACATGTTTCATATCAAAGTCTATAATTTCCAGCCATGGCATTCTCACTGTGGGCTCTGTAAAAGTGACTTTCACCTACTGACTGTCCAAGCTGGGAGAGAGAAAAGGAAGCCAAATGGTTCTTCCTTGGCAGGGCTGTTTTGGGCATTCACCTAGTTTGCTTCATTAAAATGAGATGATAGAATCTGATTTTATCTCCATTTCATTGTGAAACCCAGCCAGGACGCATCTTCTTTCTTGGTCAGTGTGGACCCCACTCATCTGCCTTCCCAATGATATTTCCTTTCTAATATTTAGGCAGGAATTTAGCCTGCCTTCTTTTAGAGAGAGACACCCTCCCTTCCACTTGGGGACAGCCAAGAGGAGCAGACCATGGATATAGGCAGTGCTCAGTCTGTGAGAAGTCCAGACAGGAAAGGCATCTTCCTACCTCACCAGGGCAACCCAAGTCGCTGTCCTTGATCAAACTGCTGGCATTTCCCCGTGACATCTCCACAGTAGGAGGAAAGGAAAAGGTCTAGAAAATGAAAGTAAAGTAGATGAAAGATTCCTTCATTCATAACATTTTAACTTTCCTCAGCTGGGCTTTGCACATTTCCTGCTAGGTAATAGAAAACTCAGATATCCATAGATAGCCTTTCCTTACTGGGTACACTTGGATTACAAACATAAAAAGCAGATGATCTCTGTCCTCAAGGAGCCGACATTCTATGGGGAGAGCACAACCCATAGACAGCTAAGTATAAAGAAAGTCATTTCCAGTAGGGACAAGGAGGGCACTACCCATGGGGGTGATGGGAAGGATCCTCAAGTTGAGTTAACAGTTGACCCAAGACCTAAAAGATGCTTAAGGATTTTGTGAAACACAAATGAGGAGGGAACATTACAATTATGGGAAATCTTCATTTCCTAGAGCTGCATCAGCATATTTGTGGAGTCTCCCCCAATTTCATATGGAAAATGAGGGGTGATTTGAAAAACGTCCTCCCTAAGGTTGCTGGCATCTCAGATGGGTCGTTTCTGCCTCTTAGAATGTGAACTCCTTGAGAGCCGAGAAATTCTTGCTTTTCTTTTTGCATCCCCAGCAATGACCATGGTGGTATTTTGCAATTAGGCACTTAATAAATGTTTTTTTTCATTCCTTCATTCATAATATTTTAACTTCCCTCAGCTGGGCTTTGACAAAGTGTCTGTTCATTCCTCTTGGTCTCCTAGCAAGCCTTTAGAACCATCGGGTGATTTCCACCTTCCTGATCTCAGAGAATAGGTACTCCCCGGAGCAGCAGTTTGGAACATGCCAATGTTTGAGTTAATGCTGAAAAATGAATGTTGGTGCTTTTTCCCTCTCTCTGTTACAACTTGCCTGCTAGCATCCCTTGACATGCGTTACTTATTTATCTTGGTTCCTTTAAATTCCTAAGTGGATTCTAATTTTTCTCCTGGTATTATCTGACAACAGTCATTTTTCATGGTTGCACGGCATTCTTCGCATACTTGGGATTTTTAGAAGACCAGCTCAGAAAGAGCAACTGTCTTCAGGCTGGGAGGGGTAGGACACCTCTGTGCCTGCTAAATTACTCCGAAGGGAGAGACTTGTCCAGACTTGGTGCTTTCCGGTTCTTTTCCGGATGAGCTGGTTTGCCTCCTGTGCAGTGTGTGGAGCTGCTCTGAGGTCTTCCAGAGATGGAAGGTTTGCTTCCCTCAGCTGTTAGAGCTGAACAAAAACTCAATTTGCTGGGCAGCATGAGAGCCTGCTCTAACAGCTGCTAAGGACAGCAGTGTCTTTGGAGAAACTTTCGTACTGGGAGAATAAGTGGCTCATTTTGGTTTTAAAGATAAAGGAAGTGGAACAAGAAGGGAAGAGTGAGGAAAACACATTTTTTAGAGTCCGTTGTTCTCAGTCTCAGTGATTTGCTGCCACTCTCTGAGGAACTCTGCCTGGCTGCCCAGACTTTCCCCGTCTTCCTTCCCTAGAGAGACGATGCTATTCTTGAACAACCACTGGCCCAAAATACTATCTACAAAAAAAACCAACTGGAAAATAGAAACAAAAAGGCAAAAGCGGGGAGGGAAAAGTCCCCTCCTTCCCCTATTCAAACTCCAAAGTTTTTCCCTCAAATTACAGTTATGTCATATTAATAACAGATTCCCTCCCTTTGGTCTGGAACTTCCTTTGATCTCCACTTAAATCACAGGGATTTCATTCACTCCCACTAGAGGAGACATCCTGGGTCCTTTCGTTTAAACTTGTCGGAGCCCAGGATGCTGCAATGATTTAACATTGTGTACAGATATGGCCCAACTGCCCTGACAAATAGCATAAACAGGGAATCCATTTATCATAGCATGAAGAGGACATAATTAGCAGCACTCCCTGTGTGGGTGCTCACAACCCCGTTCTCCACCTACAACCTGCCCCCATCCCCCTCGCCCACAGCCGATTGCACATTTATGTCTTAAGAATATCGCCTGGTGGTGTCGCACAGCTGTCTGACCTGCTGGATCATGCTGGAATTTTTGCTGCAGGAGCACCTGGCTCCTTGGCAGGGCCAGCAGACAACTGTGTTAAAGCTGTCTTCCGGACTGTTTTGTATCTTGAGAATGGCAAGACTCCACGATCCGACCTCTGTTCCTGAATCCTTCCCTTAACTTGATTTCAGTGTGAGGGAAACTTGAAGATTTTCATGAATCAAAGAATCCCATCTTAAAATCAAGCCTGACGTGCATTTTTGTCCCCTTCAGTCTTCAAGTGGAGTTTTTCCTTCCTAGAAACTTTTAGAAAAACCTCAGGATTATTTACACTTTTCCAAATCACAGATTTTCTACGGTCTCCCAAATTGCCCAGCTCATTCAGAAGCAAAAGGTTGTACAAAAAGTTCTAGGATTGGAAGGGGAATGGCAAAGGGAAGTCATAAGCATTTAGGTAGGGCTGACTACATGCCAGGGACTCCGCTAAGCTCTCTTTTGCATATATTAACTCATTTGATCCTCACAACAACCCTGCTGACATGATCCCCCATTTTATAGTTGAGGAAACTGAGGCAGACAGAAGTTCAGTGACTTGCCCACGGTCATACAGCTGTAAGAGTCAAAGAAAGCCAAATCTACTTGATTCACTAGGGCCATGATTCTTTGTTGTGGTATTCTTTTTGTTAATAGTACGCTGTGACTTTGTAGGGTTTTTTTTTTTACTAACTATTTTTCATATAAAAAGGATTTGTCATCTCTTACCATAGCCCTGTCAAATTTTAGGATGCTTTAAGAAACTCATTTGGGTCCCTTCTCAGGCACAATAGCTTTCTATTCCACAATAACTGTCTTGAACAAATGTGTGAGTGTTTAGGGGCTAAATCCTATAACACTTAATTCTCCTGGCATCTTTCTAAGTTGGGAAAACGGTCTAATAAATACTCAACACTATCCTTTCCAACCAATAACAATAATAATTTGTATCCATATAGAGCTTTGAAGCACATGAAGTATTTTTTTACAGTAGTTTTATGATATAGGTAATACAAATATTATTGCTACTTCCCACAATGTTACAGATTTATGAACCAAGGCTCTGGAAGTCCAATTGACTTCCCCATAATCATATAGCAGGAATAGAAGGTATATGATTTAAACCTAGAGACACACAGCCCAGAGCAGGAAGAACCAGTGTGACAAGAGACTGAATCAAGTTTCCTGTTTCCATCCTTCCCCAGGAATTCAGACTTGGAATCCATCAATCCTTTAACATTTATTTAAGTGACTATCATGTGTCAGGCACTCTGCTAAGTGCTGGGACATAGAAAGAGGCAAAAGACAGTCCCTGCCATTAGGAACTTATAATCTAATAGAGGAGACAACAAGAAAACAAATCTATGCAGAGCAAGCGATGCACAGGATGAATAGGGAAAGATTCACAGAACGAAGGCACTAGATTTAAGAGGGGCTGGGGAATGTTTCCTATAAAAGATGGACTTTTGGATGGGACTTTAAACAAGCAGGGAAAGGTAGTGAGCAGAACCTCACCTAGTCATTTCTACGTGCCTCTTTCTCTTCTCCTTCTCTCTGTCAAAGTTTAAATAACCAGCCTTTTTTCTGTGCTCTGAAACCCTAGTAATTCTGCTCTGCTGCTTCTGCATTATTGACCATAACAAAAGAAGAACTCAGTTCCCAATTAGTGAAACTGATTTTTGCTCAGTTTTCTTTCCCATTACTACATAGCCCTGTTCTTTTCTTTGGCCACATCTTCATCCTTGTTCTGACCATCTGACGGATGGATGATGCTGATCAGCAGAGACTGTGAGCATCACCCCTTCCCTGAAGGGTTCTCCGAATAACAGCCAGCAGGGCCACCCTCCCTTGTACTCCTGTCCATTCACTCATTAAAACTTCCTACATCCTTCTGGAGAAACAACTCAAAACACATGCCCTGCTGATGGTGGGTCAGGCGCTTTATCCATGTCAGCTTGAACCAGAGCGGGGGGCACATGACTCACCCCAAGTTGACCTTAACTAAATATCCAGATGTGACTTCTCCAAAATACAACCCTTTATTAAAAAAAAATGGGAACCAAGCAAAGATCCATGACTTTGTTTGCCTGGTCTTTTGACACATGAGCACAGTCAACTGTCTGGCAGAGACCTTCATCACCTCACCTAGTCCACATCTCTGAAATTAGCAATGGAATTTTGCATAAGCCTCTTCTAAAAGATAATTGAGTTACTTGTGTACTTTTAAAAATTTGCCTTCAACTCTGGCTTTTTCCTCCCTTATTCAAAAAATTTAGCTCCACCCCTTACTGTCTGTTCTAGCTGGACTCTTAGTAGCTCCTAGTTCCTTTCTAGGAAAGCTATTACCTGAGACACAGGGATAAAACCCCAAGCCACTTTCAAAAGGTTAATGATAATGGCTCACTTTTATTATATAGCTCTTGGAGGGTGGCAAAGAATTTCACAATTCTCAACCTCATTGTTATAAAACTGTCTATATCTTTTGTCTCAGCATTACCCATATTAAGTTTGTTTCTTAAGGTGATCAGGGAAGAAGAAAAAGAACTTATATGATTCCAAATATTTATAGCAGCTCTCTTTGTAGTGGCAATGAACTGGAAAGTGAAAGGATGCCCAGCAATTGGGGAATGGCTGAACAAGTCATGGTATATGATAGTGGTGGAATACTACTGTGCTGATGAAATGGCAAACAGGTTAATTTAAAAAAGAGACATAGAAAGACCTACATGAAAGTATGAAGAATGAAACAAACAGAACCAAGAGAACATTATATACAGCCACAAAAATACTTCTTAAAGAATGATTTGCATGTGTCTACCTCCAGAGAAAGAACTGATAAAAGTCAGCTAGAGAACCAGACCCGGAGACAGGAGGTCCTGGGTTCAAATCTGTTCTCAGACACTTAAAAGAAAAGCTTACTTGAGTAAGCTTACTTACAACTTAGCAAGTCATACTTTTTGTCAAATGATGCCTTCTATAGTGTGCGTATGAGGGTAGGGAGGGAAGGCATTACCTAGGAATTTTAATGTAGCAAATAAATAATTTTTTAAAAATCTCTACTTTACCTACTCTTCACACCAACCCTGTAAGGTATTTACAAATATTAATCCCCATTTTACAGATGAAGAAGCTATGGATTAGGGAGAGTAAGTTACCTGCTTAAGATCACACACCTAGTAAATATTTGAGACAAGGTTTTGGTGCAAGTGTTCCTGACTCCAAACCCAGTCCTTTATCTCATATATATATAAAACACCAAAAAGATTATAGTTGATGCTAACTCTTGTTTTTTCACAGGCTTTGTAAAATCCCTCAATCCTGCCTGTGGGGAAGGGGAGGGTCAGTTTAATAAAAGATGCAACCCGAAATGAAAATGCTCCATTGATGCCCCTAGCACGTGCAGTGGGGCTGAATGGTAACTTTATGTCTCTTGTTTCTTCCAGTACAACAAACATCTATTCGTCCACATTGGCCACGCCAACCATTCTTACAGTGACCCATTGCTCGAATCAGTGGACATTCGTCAGATTTATGACAAATTTCCTGAGAAGAAAGGTGGTTTAAAGGAATTGTTTGGAAAGGGTCCTCAGAATGCCTTCTTCCTTGTAAAGTTCTGGGTGAGTAAGAAATCAACTGCCTTGTGGTTTCTATAGGTTTGTCAGAATATGGGTGTTCTGTAATGAAACCCAAAATAGCAAGTGATCCCTTGGTAAGGGACATCCAGGTACATCTCTCCTCATCTCTCAATCAACAACTTGGGTGTTTTCTGTTCCCCTGGCAGTGTGGGGATTGCCTGAGGTTGAGGCATAATGAGATGTAGTTCCCTGATTGATAAAAGCAAGAAAACTATATTTCACCCTATGTTCGAGGAATCCTCAATTTCAGGAAAATGGATTTTAAAAGTATTTTATTTATTGTTCGTGAAGGTGGAGCCCATTCTCTGAGAGAACCAATACTTTACATCAGGAGTAACAAACCCAAAGAGAAATGGGACCACTAAACGGGTCACATGTTGACATAGTTTGTAAATGTATCTCTTCTTTATTGTATTTTTTATTTCATTAAATATTTCCCAACTACATTTTAATCTGGTCTGGGCCCTACTCAGGAGCATTGCAGGTTGCATACTTAACTCTAACTGCACACACAGCATGCTGAAGTTTGCACACTAGCCCACACATACATGCTTATTTAACTCAAAATAGGAATGAACGGTCATCCTAATAGTACTAGCCTGGAGTTTGGGGGTCTTTGCAATTAGGATTACACAGAATGTATCAGAGAAGAGAAAAATGAGTCTCCCTTCCTGCCCCCCTTTTTTTTCCTAGTGCAGCACTTGGTAGAATTTTGAAATATGCTAAAATAATTGTTGACATGCTCTCACATCCTTTTCTTTCCCCTTAGCCCATCTATTAACTCTCTTTCCCCTCGTCTCTCTTGTGTTGTCCCAGGATCCCCTCCTGTTTCTCTACAGCATCCCCTCACCACTCCAGATTTGTTTTATACTATAAATCGCTCCCTCTCTCTCTCCACCCTCTCTAATTCATTCAGTCCTTCCCCCAAAAAATGTCCCAGCTCCTCTTGGTATTAGTGCTAGTGATCACAAATTGAGGTTTGAAAGAAAGCAGTCAGATTGAGGATCATAGAATCAGGCTTAATCATTTCATCTAATCCCTTTCTTTTCCAGATGAGGAGACAGAAGCTTAGGGAATAAAATCATTTGCCTGAGCTCACACAGGTGACACTACTAATTTGGGTGACTGGAAAGTCCCTTGTCCTTCCCTAGAAGTATCAACATTTTTTTAAAAAAGAGAAGTTTGTTTCAACGACCAGTCAATCTTGACTTGGTGGCATTTCAAGCTAAGGAAGAAAGTGAATTTTTTAAAAATCCGCTTGGTGGGGGCACAGATGAGTCCTTGTGCCAGCTCCCTACGCTGTGATGTTGCTTTTCACAGCTTGTTTCCCTCCTCCCGTTGGACGCCCACATTCTCCTGAAAGGTCTGAGTTGTTTCTTACAATGACTCCAATATTAGATGTTCCGAAGAGAGGAAGGAAGGGGGCACTGTGCTGGATGCTGCCATATGTATTGGGGGGGGGGGTGCAGTTTGAAATGTGTGGACTTTGCCAAACACCACAAGTTTGTCCCAGAAGAGATGTATCACAGGAGGGCAGTCCATTCCATAAGAACAGTGTTAGGATGGGGCAAGGGACCATGATGTTCCATGATGGGCTTCTCTTCACCAAAGAAAAGTTTCGGTGCAATTTCTTAACTGTGTTAGGGACGGCTAGGTGGCTCAGTGGATAGAGAACCAGGAGGTCCTGGGTTCAAATATGACCTCAGACACTTAATCACTGTACAAGTCACTTAACCCCCCACTGCCTAGCTCTTACCACTCTTCTGCCTTGGGACCGATACATAGTATTGATTCTAAGATGGAAGATAAAGGTTTTTTATTTAAAAAAATAGAAACAGTATTATTGGAAAACAAGTGCTGGTTAAAGCAAAATGAACTGCAGGAAGCAGAGGTGAGCTAGTGGTTTTTATTTATGGTACAAATGGATTTTTGCCTAATTCGTCAGGATGGAGCGCCTTGGATGAGTGAATCTGAGGGAGGGTTTCCAGAACAGGTGGGGACACTAAAAACCAAGCCTCATTTTTAATCCCCTTCTCCTCATTAAGTAAATAAACATGCCTGGAGAACTAAGGAACTTGGACAGCTGGTAGCTTTCACCGAGCGTGTGTGTTTTCTGGTTCACAGGCAGCCCCCCAAAAGTTAAAAATGACTTTGTCCTGTAGGCACCCAAACCACGTGAAGCAGAATAAAGACCAAATATTCTCGCCACTAAAAGCCTCTTCGCTCTTCCCGGTTATGATACTGCATTGACCTCTGCCCTGAGAGAATCCATTCAACTTGTCTTTCTCTATTTCCCCATCTTTACATGAGGATAAAAAGAAAGCCAGAGCCCGGCGTTCGGTCACGTGTGAACTGAGCTCCAATTTGTAAAGCCCTTTGAGCACAGCTTGCTTGCTTTAATTTCCTTTTACTTTGTTAGAGGCTCGGCTTCTGGGCGAAGGTTTTCCACAGACCCAAAGCCTTGAATTGTGAAGTAACCTCTGACTATCACAAAAATGCTTCTCGCTGATAAACAGATGCTTAATGAATCTGTGTTCCGAATTGGGAGCCGCCACCCAGTGGATGAAATGGAAGGCGCTCGTGTGGAGTTGGGGTGATGGGGAAAATATTATATTACTCACCCATGAGAGTCGAGGCAGTAAGTAAACATGGGTTGAGAAATACGGGACTTGGACAGCTGGAAAACTGAACAGGTGTGGGAAGTCCCATCCAAAGGAACGGAACAGAGATGGAAATGGTAGAGGAGTTTTAAAAGAAATGCCATTTTGTCTTTCTGGTATCTGCCATAACAAGTTTGTAGGGATCCCGTCCCATTAGCCCATTGATTATAGACAAAGGTCAGTTGCTGCAGAAGTCCTTTAAAAAGGACTTAGTCATCTCTTGTTTACTTTCACTCTTCAACAGGTTAAACATTCCCCCCGTGGTGTTTGCAGGACCAGCATGCTCAACAAATTTCTCATAGATGGGGTCCTGTTAGATGGCCAATGAGTTACAAATTAATGGGACTCGACCAAAAGGTGTGCAGAGTTCTGCCCAGGCTTGCATGTCAGACAGGCAAATAAAAAACCTAGGGCAGAATGTGTGTGTACCACTAAAGCCCAGCAAATTTGGGTCAAGATGGAAGACACTGTGACACCTCAAATTTATATTGTTATAACTCTTGGTGATCAGAAGAAAAGAGATAACCTTAAACTCTGGATTTACATTTCAGATGAGTTTTCCCAAAAGAATAAAATATATTTTAATAGGTTTTCAATAAATGATTTGAAGTAAATTGAATAAATTAATTAGCTATTACTACAAAAAAAAAAAAGCACCTAGGGCAGAGGGCAGTTAGGTGGCACAATGGTTTGAGAAGCAGTCAGAAGGACCTGGGTTCAAATATGATCTCAGACACTTCCTAGCTGGGTGATCCTGGATAAGTCTCTAATCCCCCGATTGCCTAGCCCTTACCACTCTTCTGCCTTAGAACCAATACTCAGAATCAATTCTAAGTCAAAAAGTAAGGGTTGTAAAAATATATATAAATAAAACAAAACCTTGAGTTAGCATCAGCCAATAATTTCATATGATGAAGGATAGTATAATAATAATATGACTTTCATGGTTTGCAGAACACTCCACATGTGATTTCATTTGATACAAGAACCTCATATGATTCAAACTTATATTTATATTAATGTTTTCTGGTTTAAGAAGCCCTTTTACAGAGCAGTATAATTTTAAATGCTTATTTTTTTGGTAAGGATCATAAATGATGCAGTGAGAAGAGAGCTGCATTTTGGAAGTCAAGGACCTAAATTCAAATTCTGGGTCTGTTATTGTATGGACTCAAGGAAATTATTTAATCTCTCTGGGTCTCAATTTCCTCATCTATAAGGTAAGCAACTTGGACTAGAGGACTAGAGAATTTCTTAGGTCCCTTCTAGCTCAAAATCATGATACTGTGATCAGAAAATTAGTCCTACTTGAAGTTAGGACCTGGCACCACATTCTACTTCCTCATTCTCTGGCAACGAGTGAGTCATTTAACCTTCATAGTGCTCCCAAAGTGTCTTTTGAACCTTGTTTTTATTATTCATTAAAATTCATTAAATTAAATTTAATTAAATTAACAAATGTTTATATTATCCATTAATTTAACAAATCTCAATAAATGGGGAGCTGTGAATTTGGAGTTTGGTGTTATTCCATAGTTTCAGTCATTTCTGAATCTTCATGACCCTGTTTGGGGTTTTCTTGGCAAAGATCCTGGAGTGGTACACCTTGTCCTTCTCCAGCTCATTTGACAGATGAAGAAACTGAGGCAAACAGGGTTAAATGGCTTTTCCAGAGTCACATAGCTAATATCTGAGGTCAGATTTGAACTCAGATCTTCCTGACCCATACTATATCCATTGTTTGGGATAGGAATGGAAAAATAAAATTAATCAGGTCCTTTAAGAGTTTGTTTTCTCCAGGAAGGTGGTATAGTGTGTACACAAATAATAATTACAAGATCATTTGAGTCTGGAGGGAAGCATTATTAAAGGGAGTGGGATAGTATAAGGTACCCAAGCAAAGCTTTGAAAGGCATTTAAGGATTCAGAGAGGAATTGTGGACAAAATGCCCCAGAAGCATGAGGATGACATGAAAACTCATAAGATGGAGCCTTGGTCTTGGAGTCAGGAGAACCTGGGTTCCAATCCTATTACAAACACTTAATTGCTTTTGTGACCATCAGTAAGTCACTTAATCTCTCTCCAGCCTCAGTTACCTTGCAGTAATTCTATGATGTTAGGAAATTACATTGAAATTCTATGATGTCGGGAAATTATGTTGAAATTCTATGATGTCAGGATATTGCATTGAAATTCTATGATGTTGGAATATTACGTTGAAATTCTATGATGTTGGGATATTACGTTGAAATTCTATGATGTTGGGAAATCACGTTGAAATTCTATGATGTTGGGATATTACGTTGAAATTCTATGATGTTGGGAAATCACGTTGAAATTCTATGATGTTGGGATATTACATTGAAATTCTATGATGTTGGGAAATCACATTAAAATTCTATGATGTTGGGATATTACATTGAAATTCTATGATATTGAGAAATTACATTGAAAAGAGCAGGCTGGAACTAGATTGTGGAGGGCCTTAAATGCCAGGCTAAAAAATTTATATTTCACTCATCACAGATGTGACAGTGAGCATCAGAGAAAACTTAATCAGGCTTTCCCTTCTCCCTGTGGTGGACATGTTCCCCCTCTCCTTTCCATGGAACTTCCATCGCTACGTGTGCTTCTGCAACATGGGACCTTTCTGGACAAGGCTGGGCAGTGTCAGGCTTGCATTGGTTTACCCTGGGAAATCACTGACCTGGGGAGAAGCTTTTTTTTGTGCAACGAATTTCGATGACATTCACACTTTCACGCAAGGCTCCAGCCCTAGAAAATGTCCTCATTTTTTTACCCAGGGGACGTGCAGAAGAACAGGCATGGCAGACAATCTGTGGTTGCTCTCCAGATTTTAGAGGAGAAGGCTCAGGCTGGCAGCCGAATGCTTGCTTTGAGTGCACCGCCATTTATAAATAGCCAATCCAGGGCTGGGCTAGCTGCCCACTTCATGAGCACAAACTCCACTTGGAGGTGCATACAGCTGGGTTTCAAGAATGATGCCTTCAAAAAGTCACATCTTCCTCGCACTCAATTTGTTTTTATGGTTTTGTCCTTCCTTCCAAGTCATTTATTCCTTATGCTTCCATTCTACTTTTTTTCGTTTGGCTTCTCTTTATTTGACCTATCAATAAATATTGCTCTTGGGGACAGCTGTGTAGCTCAGTGGATTGAGAGGGCTAGAGACAGAAGGTCCTGGGTTTGTAGACATTTTCTAGTTCTCTTTGACCCTGGGCAAGTCACTTAATTCCCATTGCCCAGCCTTATTGCTTTTTTATTTTTTGCCTTAGAATTGATTCAAAGATGGAAAGGAAAGGTTTAAAAATAGATCTTGCTTTTCACATTTGAAAGAATGAAAAAAATACTATTAGTGCCTGTAATGAGGAGCATGGGACCCTGGGGAACAGCAAGGTTTGGGGAAGTGAAAGAAAGACATAGGGGTACCTTCTAAAAGATTCCGTGCCCATCTTTTCCTGCCCATCAAAGTTCACCAACATTCAGCATGGGTATTGGAAGCATCAAGGAATAGTCTTGGGGATTAATGAGCATTGTTTAGTATTTGAGAAATTGTGCTGGTGGCTGCAAGCTTTGGGATCGCCATTGGTGTGAAAGAGCTTGTAGCAAAATTAGGGAGTGAAGGAGTTAATAGGGAGCTTGGGAGCCACAAAGGTGCTCTTGGGACTAAGGATAGTGAGCCTAAGTGTACAGGCTGTGCATCATGGTGGGGAGATATGAACGGGACCTGATGCCTGGTCCTCTCTTCCCAACAAGGTCAGCATCACCAATAGGGAATGATCATCATCGATAGGGAATGAGCTGTGATGAAGTTATACAGTTTAGTTTCTGGCCAGTATACCATGTCTAAATTGGACTTTAAATCTTTTATAGTTTTTCTTTTCAGGAAGGGAGTGCATGCCTGAGTTCCTGGGAGCCCTGGGCATCGTGATACCCACAGTAGCTAGCATTTCTAGTGTTCACATTTAGGTTAGCAAAGCACTCTTCTACAGGTGATTTCATTCGAGCCTCACAATGATCCTATCTGCAGGTGCTCTTATCAAGCTCATACAGATAAGGAAACCGAGGCAAACAGGTTAATTGGCTCACTTAGGATCACATAGCTAGGAAGTGTCTGAGGCAGAATTTGAACTTGGATTTTCTTGAACCCAGCCTAGCACTCTCTCTTAAGCAGATTTCTGATTCTGTGATGGCTTCTATTAGAGAAAGGGGCTTGACATGAACTGAACAGAAATTCCCTGAAGTAAAGGAGAATGAAGAGTATTTAAAATAAATATCAATTCCAGAACTAAGATCCAGCTGAAATTGTGTGGTTTTAATAATATAATCAAGAAGGAGGCAGTGTGGTACAGTTGAAAGAACCCTCGCTCTGGAGTCAGAAGACTAGGGTTCAGATTCCTTCTCTGATGCTACCTCCCTGGGCCTCAGTTTCTTTATCTGTAAAATGAGAGTGTTGGATTAGGTGACCCCTGAGACAGCTCTGCCATCCTGTGACTTTTCTTTCTTTTTATTATTATTATTATTTTTAAAATTTAAACTTTTACCTTCCATCTTAGAATCAATACTGTGTATTGGTTCCAAGGCAGAAGAGCAGTAAGGACTAGGCAATGGGGATTAAGTGACTTGCCCAGGGTCACACAGCTAGAATTATCCGAGGCCAGATTTGAATCATCCTGTGACTTTTCAAATGTTCAGGGTAAATTATCAGGCTAAAAGGAAAAGGGTGGTGTTCTGTTCTAAATGGGAGAACCCAATGGGAGAACATGGGGATTGTCTCTTGCTCATTTGAGAAAGTACAACAAATTAGCATTTCGTAATATTTGGGGAATAGGGCAGTAAAGATAAGGCGATAGAGAGGCTGAGGGTCCTTCTGGAAGAATGGTTTCCCTCATCCCAAATCATGGGATAGCTTTGAAGTCTTGAAGAAAGAGGAAAAGGAAGAAAGGAAAGTTAGCCAACCCAAGAGAGGTTAGTATAGGGCTCAGCACTAAGGTTCTTCCAATGAAGCCCTCAGTGGCAGCTTTGCGCAGATGCTTGTATCTTCAGAGGATTTGAGTCATGATCATTTGACAACATGACAGGCGCTGGAGATAAACAGCCCAGGTTTTATTTAAGGAGAAGAAACTGGGTGACGCATTAAACAAGCAGATTGGGCTCCCTCAGGGTTTGGATCTGTTTCTTATTGAATCGCATCAGATCCGAGATGAAATAACAGGGCTGAGTCTATCATTTTTATTCCTAATGTCCTAGTTGCTATTCATGGAAGGGGGAGTTTAAGAGGACAGAACAATTTGGTCTCCACATGCTTTGAACTGCTGTTAGTGGAAATGGCTTCTTTCCGTTCAATTTCCTTTTTTCCTCAGCTGGTATCTTGTCTCAAGACTTCTTAGGCTCCAAAGAATATTGTCTTTCCACGGGGGCAGTGAAGCCGTTTTGGGGAGAGAAAGGGGGGCAGGAAGTCCAGCATCTCGCCTTCATTTACAGACATCTGTGTCGTTCTTGGAAATTGTTGTTAAACCTTCTACTAACACACGGTAGATATTTGACTGCCTTCCCACTTTGTTGGGTTTTTGGAAAATCAGAAAACATGCTTTATATATACAATGCATATATTATATATACATACATATGTATATATCTTGCATACCAATCATGGTTGAGGGAATTTGTAAGCCCACTTACACCTACAGTGCCAATTTTAATTGCCCTTTGGGTCACCTGTAATTGTGAGTCTTTTGAGATTGTGATGTTCCATGATTCACAACCACAGAACCTTACTGGAAGAATGATTGTGTTAAAAACATGAGATTTTGTAGCAGGCAACATTTCTCAAAAATAAATCATCTGGGGAAACTAGGTGGCTCTGTGGATAAAGAACCAGGACGCCCTGAGTTTAAATGTGACCTTAGATACTTCCTAGCTGTGTAACTCTGGGCAAGTCACTTAACCTCGATTGTCCAGCCCTTACTACTCTTCTGCCTTGGAACCAAAGCAGAGTATTGATTCTAAGACAGAAGGTAAGGGTTTAAAAAAATAATAACTCATCCCTTTTTCTTCATCCATAATTATTAAATAAGATCATCTTTATAAAGTATTTAGTACATAGTAGGCACTTAATAAATGCTTATTCCCTTTCCTTTTCTTTTTCCAGTTCAAGTCTGGGCTTGACCCATTGTCCATCTACAATGGCTGCCCAGAATGGTGGATGGTGGATATGTACTGGTCTAACAGAGTGGACTGTCCATCAAACTGCCTCTCGTAATCTGAATAACATACATTTTTCTTCCACTTGGTTTTTCCTGTATGGATTGTTAGGTGTATCTGTTTTGAGACTATGGGTCTCACTGAAGAAACCCACAGTATCTTACTGTTCAATGTATCTGGACAAAATTAAGCACAAAAGAGTGACAGCCAAAGAACTGCACGATCTGGGAAGAATTCCTCTTCCTTTTCAGAATTTGCACAAGACATCCTCCTTAACACTGATGAATATATTTAATGAAAATCTGTCTCCCCATTTTGGCCTTGGCTTAATGTTGATCACTGGAGACTCGTTCATCAAAATTAACTCAATGATCGCATCTCTCATGGAATCTCGTATGACTTTCTACCACACTGGAAACTCGTTATTTGAGCAGAGCCCCCAAAGTTGTGTTTATTACAGTCAATAAGCATTCAATAAATGCATACTAACTGATTGCTTTTTTTCTTCTGATCGTGTTGGGGGTGGTGTTTGATTTTTGTAACCAACAATAAATGGAATGGAATCTTAGTATCATCTACATTATTATCAATTGTGTCAGTGTTCAGATTAAAAAAAAAACAAAACATAAGGACTTGTCCACAGTCTCACAGCTAGTATATGTCAGATGTAAGACTATCTAATCCTTCTCTATTACAAAAGCCAGCTCTTAATATACTACATTGAATTGCTCTTCCACCTTCCTGACATTTTTATTATCTTTTCTATTCAGAACATTGTATTCTTTGGGTAGCTGCCCTTGCTTTTGTTTTCTGTGCATTTCTTTATCAGGAACTATTAGGAACTCCAAGGTTGCGTAATAACTCCTTCCCAAAGTCATTGTTATTCCTCTAGTTATAGGTATTTCTTTTGCCATACATTTCCTTCCTTTTTGGTCAGAATCTGACCCAGAATAGCATTTCCCTTAACTGATCCCTCAATCTTCAGAAGCATGAAATTATTGTCCCTACCAGTCAGGAATTTCATAGCTGCTCCAACTTTAGCAGAGGGAGACTTCATACAGATGCAAGGCTAGTTAAAGTCCTTGATCACTACTATCCATTTTCTATGACAGCTTTCTAGTCTGTGGCTGAAATGCATTTTTCTGTTCTCCATTCTTTACTGCGTAATCTGGAATATACTCCCATCCCATTATCTCTTCTTTCTCTAGTGATCTTCATCCAAGTAGGGTCCACCCTTTGGCTCTTTTCCTCTTCACAGTTTTCTAAATGTGGATATTTCATCTAAATGCTTGGTGCTATTCTAGCGTGCCTTTTGCTCATTCTGTTCCTGCTGAATATAGCCTTTCTTTGCATTGCTGTTTTCTTGTCAGCATTTCTCTGTCGCCTAGGCTTAGTAATACCCATGTAGTCTTGTGTGTCCTACAGTCTGTTATCTCCTTGATTACCTACTCAGTTCCCTTTACATATATCTCTGGTGCTAAGCAGAACAAGACTCTAGATCAGTGGTTCCCAAACTTTTTTGGCCTACCGCCCCCTTTCCAGAAAAAATATTACTTAGCACCTGCTGTCACATACTATCACCACCCCCTTAAAGTTATTCACATCCCCCAAATGCCATCACCGCTTTCCTAGATCGCTGCAGCACCCACCAGGGGGCGGTGGCACCCACTTTGGGAATCACTGCTCTAGGCTGTCTCTGAGGATTATCCTGTAGATTCTTTTAGATGGCTGTGATTTTCCCCTCCCATTCTTGGTTAACTAGCCCAAGGGGAGTATTGTCTTTTTTAGGCAGGAAGACCTGGGAACAAATCCTACCCCTGACATTTAATAGCTGGATAACCATAGGCAAGTCATTTAATTTCTCTGTACCTTCATTTTCCTTGTCTGAAAAATGAGGTCGATAATAAATGTAGTACCTCCTGCATTGGGTTATTTCCAGTCTTAGATGAAGTCATGAAGAAGTTTAGAAAAGACATTGCAAACTTTAATGCACCCAGGAAAGCACCAGTCACTATTATAAGAAGGCATCTACCATCTTAGTTGCCTTCCTTTAGACATCCTCCAGCCTATCAGTGTTTTTCCAAAAATATCACACCCCAAACCATACCCAATGGAATCCAACCAAAGCAGAGAATAAAGGTCATCACCTCTTTATTTTTGGACACTCTTCTTTTATCAGTGTAGTCAAAGCTCTTATTAGCTTTTTTTGGCTACATGTCACATTAAGAGGCATTGGAGGTGGGGGGAGTGGATAGATAGTGTCTTTGGAACCAGGAGGGCCTGGGTTCAAGGACTGTCTGAAGCTTGGCCTCTCTGTACCCCAGTCAATTCTCTAAGACAACAAGAAGTTACCCAAAACTGTGCTGATCTGCCTCAATGAAGAAAGTTTCCACCCTAAGAGCTCCACATACTAAAGACATCCTGGCTCCATCTCCCTCCTCCTCCCCAAGTCACTCTGTGGATTGATTGAGCTCATAGTCCCCTGGAACTCTCAGATCCTGTTCAGATAAAACTGCTCTCCAGCCATGTTCTGTATCACGTACCTCTGACGTTGATATCTTTAGCCCACATATGAGAATTTACCTCAACCCTTTTAAGCTTCATCTTACAGATTCATCTCCACGTTACAGCTTGTTGAGATCTTTTTGGATCCTCGCTGTCTCACCTAGTGTGTTAGCCTCCTCTCCTGGCTTTGCGTCATCTGCAGATTTTATAAGCATGCCATGTATGTTTTCATGCAAGTCTTTGACTTGGTATCGGGCCAGGCACGGATCCCCAGAGCCCTCCAGAAGAGATCTTCCCAATTGATACTGACTCATTAAGGGCTACTCTTTCTGTCTGGCCATTCAGCAGTTCTGAATCTGCCTGACTCTATTATCATCGAGGGTACCTCTCTCTGCCTTGACCACGGAAATAGCACGAGAAGCTTTTGTCAAATGTTTTGCTTAAACCTTGGTAATCTGTGACTACAGTATTTAATTGGCTATTCACTCCATCAGAAAAGGAAATTAAATTCGTCTGGTGTAACTCCTTTTTGATGAAGCCACGCTGGTTCTTTTTGATTACTGCTTCCATTTCTTGATTTTCACTAATCATCCCTTTAATAATACATTCTCTAATTTTGCCAGGAATTGAAGCCATGTTCACTGGCCTTATTATTACTGCTCTTCCTGAATATTATTTCTTATAAATTGTTGGTTATTTCCACTGCTGATTTTTGCCTAATGTTGTACTTATTTTGTGCTGTAATATGTGGCTTATAGGTAAATATATGTGCATATATACACACACACAATTAAATAGACCCATCTGTGTGTGTGTGTGTGTGTGTGTGTGTGTGTGTGTGTGTGTTTCCATTCTTGATGAGAAGCATTGCATTTCTGTCTGGGAGCCTAGAGTTCATACATCCTCAGCCCTGACACAGAATTTCAGATCCTCTTCTCCAACACTCCCAAATCCTGTCTTCAATCTATAGCAGTGATGAAAAACATCTGTGCCCCTCAGGCCTCTCAGGTTGCCAGCCCAGAACTTAAAAATGTAAAGAAAGGTTTTCTAGGCTCCCTCTTAACAGTCTTTATCTTTAAATATATTCTCAGAAGTGAGGAGTGGGTTTGAGTGTTTACAAGCCTCCAGCAACAGCTTTCTTTTCACATCCTGGATAGACTCCCTGTTCCTGAGAGACCAGCAAGCCTCCTTCTTGTACATACCATATTAATATATTGCCACCGTGGTAGCCCACAGCAGCATATCGCCAACCACCAGGACCTCTATGATGATCCCACTCTTAGATGACTTTTTTGAGGTGACACCTATGGATCTTTGCCATTCTATGAAGCAAAAATGCTGCTGCTTCTCCATGGAACCCAAGAGTTTGACTTTCTCTTGGCAGATTCCCTAACTTCAGATATCCACTGTTTCTTTCTTATCTCTTACTTCTCCACATTACTTACTGCCCTTGATCCTTTTCCCAAATCATTGCTGCTTTGGCTGCATTTCTTCCTTTTTTTTTTTTTTTATTAAAGAACACTTCATTTATTAACTTATTAACTTCATTTATTTATTAGATATTAACACTTTCACATTAGCTTCTAAACCTGAATCTTTGCACACAAATAAACATTTATCCTCTCTGGAATTATCACAATCTCTGCAAGTCACTAGAACGAATTCTCCATACCTGTAAAAATGGAAATCCTTAGTTTTCTATGGATCTTGGCATTAGATAGAATGCACAAAGCACTAGTTTGGGAGTCAGAAAGACCCAAGTTCAGATCTTCCTTCAGATACTAGATGTGCATGACCCGAGGTAAATCACTTAACCTCTTGCCCTCATTTTCCTCATCTGCAAAATGGAAATATTAATAGTCGCTTTCTCGAAGGATTAAATTAAATAACACTTGTAAAGCACTTTGCAAATCTTAAATGGCTGTAGAAGTGCTAGCTAGTACTTATACAGTGATTTAAGATTTGTAGGAAGAAGAGGACTAATAATTCACATGGCTTTGAGTAGATAGCAAAAGGAAGGGGAACCATGAGCCGTTTTAGAGTAGGTTTTTCTACTGGTCAGTCAGTAGGCACTTCCTATGTGACAGGTACTGAAGCTAGGATTTCTGCCAACATCCTATAAAATAGTTGCTTTAGTTTATGAGGTCTCTTGCATCATGGTAGCAGTTAAATGGAAGATGGATGAAAGAGGGACATGACTTGAGGCAGAGAGACCATTTGGGGAGGTTTTTGCAATAGTCCTGGGCAGAGATGGGGGTCTGACTTAAGGTGTAAGTAGAAAGAAGGGATTTGATCCAAGGACGGTGGTAGAGTAGGACTGGGCAAAATTTGGCAGCCGAATGGCTCTTCAGGGTGAGGCAAAATTAGAGGTATGTTGGTAGATGTTTCACAATGGGCTACCCAAAATGTACACAATGTACTTTTAAGTTTTTTCTCCATCATTAACATTTTGTCCATCATTTTTCTTTAAGTCCAGACCATTAATAAAACAATAAATCAAGCTCTGGTTTTGTAGCATTTGCCTACTGTAAAAGCCAGGTGTAAATGCTCTCACTGAAAATCTAACCATCATCTATCTCTCAAGAGGGACACCCCAGGGTAGAGCGAAAATTTGAGGATGACTCAAAGACCGCTGATCAATGTGACCAGAAGGGCGGTGCCAGCCTCAGCAGAAATAGCAAAATTTGGATGACAGTAAACCGGGGGATACCAAGAAAAGAAACAAGTGGAAATGACTTTGTCTGGATGGAATACCTGTTTCCCCCTGCCCCTTTAGTGGAGTGTGTGGCTAGATCAGCCCTACCACAGCAGTAACCCCCATCCGGTGGCAGACAAACTGTGAAATCACCTTCTTCTTCTTCTTCTGATCCAGGCTGAACTCTAAGCAGCATTCAGAATCTCCATTTTTCTATGTGTGTGTCTGAGTGTGCTTTTAACTCCTGAAATAACCACATTGCTACTAGGCTTCATTAACTGTCTTAATCTGAAATAATTGGCTAATGCACCAGCTTTGCGACGATAACTAAAATCTGAGTCGTTATTCACTTTATGATTTGGGACAGATATTAATTGATTTTTTTAAGCGAATACTGATAGTTGCAGAAATTTGAAATGCAAACAGCCAGCCTTTAAGGCAGTGCATGATGTAATTAGAGCAAGCTTTTAAGACTCTTTGAAGTATTAAATGTTTATGAAATTCAAATAGGGAATTGGGTCTTCACAATAAAGAGGCATTCAGCGATGTTTTAAAAAGTCTACTGTTTTATAGATGTAAATATATGCCATAATTAGCGGTAAGTAACATGAAGAGGATGGTTGGGTTTATTCCTATTCTTCTTATTTAAAACAGCTGTGGCATGGATAATAAAGCCTGAGCTCTTTGTGATGGGCCATCCGGAACAAGAGCCTCCAGTGAACAACCCTCAGAAAAAGCCTTCCACACATGCTCTCTGCTCCTTTTACTTCCTCCCTTTTCTCCACCCAAAGAGAGAGAGGTCTCTGAGCTGGAGGGTTTGCCTTTCATTTATCAACCACCACAACTTCCCTCTTTAAAAAATAAATAAGTAAAAGTGGGGATGATTGGGGAAAAAAGAAAGAAAGAAAAGTGGGGGTGATTGATTTTCCCATATAACCCAGCTTCCCCCATCTTCCCCTACCCCACCCCCAGGCTCCCCATATGAGCTGGGGGGAGGGAGGGAGGGAGGGTCTGCAGGGAGGCCTCTGACCAGCATACAGATGTATGCAAAGTAACTTAGAAGGGGGCCTTGGGAAAGCAGCCGCCTTTTCTCCCAGGAGTCCCCTGTGGCCCTCTTGTTAGGCTTGTTCACCAATGAAAACGAGTCCATTAGTTCTTTGGAATCAGTGATGAGTCAGAAGGAGAGAGCAGCTGGGAGACCAGAGCCGTTTGGCCTGCCCGGCACCAGCCTCACCATGTGGCAGGCCTGGATGGCAGCCCAAGGCTACAGCAGAACTCCCCTTGCTCACTGCCAATGATCCAGATGCTACCATTGGAAAAAATTGCTTCACAATTGGAAATCTTGGTCCTTTGATCACTGTTCAGAGAGGATGAAGAAGAGAGGTATAATGCAGTCTTAAAATGCCTTCCTGAAGCCATTAGGAGTTGTTAAGAGTCCCTCATTGAAGAGAAATATTCTGAGGTTTTAATTCCCAGCGACTTTCTGGAAGGGGGGGAGGGATCCGGCGGAATAGAGGCAGACGGGGGAAGACCACGACTGATGCTGCTTTTATCCTAACCTTTGTCCCCAAAGAGCCTCATCAGTAAATGCTAGAGGAAGGGTTGCCCCTGCATTTATCCACAGGGCCAGGGTCCCATCCTTCAGTGCTGCTTCTGTACCGACAACAGCATCCCCTCCTCCAGCTCCCTGTTGGGAAGGACCACTTCCCTGCAGGACCATGTCTTCTGCTTGATCCTTTTCCAGATGTGTCCCAAGGCGCCCAGAGAGCACTCAGCTGCTTCATGAAGTTCTTCAGGCTTTGGCCAATCATGTCTGCTATGTTACCTGCATAGAGTTGTTTTTCTCTTGATTTTAAATGGGTCAGACCATGCCATAGATACTAAAATGTACTGGTGTGCTTTTTAAGCTTAATATAAGGGGGAGGGGGCCAGGCGTAGAGGCAGGAGGTCCTGGGTTCAAATATGGCTTTAGATACTCTCTAGCTACCCCAATTTTCTAGCCCTTACTGCTCTTCTGCCTTGGAGCCAATACTTAATATTCCTTCTAAGATAAAAGGCAAAGATTTGTTTAAAAGCTCAATATAAAGCAAAGACAAAATGGTACAATGTAGATGAACTGTCTTCATTGGCTATGATTTTTGAAAAGACGGTAATTCTGTATATCAGTAAATAGAAATTTGTGGGAAGGGAGGTTATAAAGGAAGTTATAGTAGCCATGGTTCTCCCCATTTCTGCCTCACAGAATTAGAGAAAGATAGAACTCAACCAGAACTTAGATATCATCTGCTTAACACTCCACCTTCTTACCTGCTGGCTTGTGTAGGGGAAACTGGAAGGTCCATTGAAGAAGTGGCTTGCCCAAAGCGTATAGTTAGAAATTTTTGAACTTTTGGACTTCGTCTCCCAGCATCATTTTCTCTTCCCCTATGTTTGCATCTTCATGTAATTGTTTATAAGTTCTGTAATTCCTTTCTCTCTCTCTCTCTCTCCCTCTCTCTCTCTCTCTCTCTCTCCCTCTCTTCCACGTGCATGGCTTGAGTGAGCTCCCTCTTGACTCTAGCCTTTTAATTTCCTTTTTGTTTCAAGTTAATTTTAATAAATATTATTAAATATAATAATTGGAGTATTTTGGATATTAATTTTAAAACCTACAAAAGATACATAGTAAATTAATGACAGAATAGGATCTAGATCAAATATCTGGCTCTGTATTATTTATTACTTTATGAATTTCTTTAATCTGGACACTATGCTTCTGTTTCCATGGCCCAATTGCCTCAGCAATGGTGGCATGAAATAGTTAATGCTGCTCTTGGAATCTAGAAGCATTGGGTTTTAGTCCTGCTCCTGGTACAGACCGGCTACGTGATTTCGGCCGAGTTATTGAACTTCACAGTGATCTAGACGATTCTCTAAGACTCTTAAATGGCAGAAGAGTTGCAGGTGACCATTGGTAGAGGGAGTTTCCTCTGCAGGTAGATAAAATCGCAGGTCCAGACTGAAAAAAAATTCTTTTAATTGCATTTACTTTATTTGAAACTTTATCAACCTGTTCACTCATTAAGCTTGAGGTCAATAAAAAACCAATTATCTTTTTCATATCAGTTGCCAGTAAGCCAGGTCTACTCCTACATTGTACAAAGTAAAATACACAACAAATATTTGTTGAGTTAAATTATAATTGAGTTATTAAACTTAAATACAATTTTATATTTGTCACCATTAAATTCTGTCTTGTTAGATTTGGCTCACTGTTGCAGCCTAGTAGGATCTTTATGGATCCCAATTGAGCATACTAATTTAGCTCTCTCTTCCCGATTCTTCATTTATGAATCTGATAATCATGCCATTTGTGCCTTCATCTATGATGTGAAGAACGTTAAAAAAGATTAGGGTCCTATGGTACTCCCATGTCCCATGGCATGTGGACATTGATCTACCTTGAATGTGGCTGTTCAGCCAGTGACAAGTCTGCCTCACTTCCATTCTCCTCTAGTTCACCATCTTGCCATGAAATGCCTAGCAGAAATCAAGAGTTTGGGAACGAGTTGTGACATTCATATAAGAATTCATATAAGAAGGAAAATAGTGAGTCAGAGCCACAGAACCCAGGTTCTCATCCCCCTTGAGATGCTCATCTTGGTCAGGTCACATCAGTTTATTTTGTACGATTATTGGGTTAGACTACATGGCTTTCTGATATCGCTTCAAGTTGTAAGTCTTATACTCATCAAGGACATAGACTTGATATGGAGAAAATTAACAAGAAAGGGGAGAAAGGATGTTTTAATTTTCTTAAGAAATTGTTTACTACTACCCCAGCTTTACTATAGGAGTCAGACTATATAATTTTTAGACTATACATGAGTGCAAAGACTAAAATCCCCAAATGAGGGACTATTTTTGAGACCTTAGAGAATAATTTAAAAGAACTTGAACCTAGAGATCAGGTCCCCTGGATGCTGATCCCAACTCTGCTATTAACAAGTTGTGTGACCCTGGGTGAGTCTCTTTCCCAATCTGGGCTTTAGTTTCCCTGTTTATAAGTAAGTCAACAGGAAGGATTTATTTCATCTCTAAAGTGCTTTCCCACTTTAACATATGATTCTGTTCATCTACATTTTAGGGAGGGACATTGATAAATTAGAATGAGTGTAGACAAGGATTCTGGGGTCTAAAAACAATCTCCACCGAATGGTTGGAGGAAATTATGGAAGCCATCACTAGTGGAAGGCAAAGAGTTCTCATTAAAAAAAAGAAGAAGAAGAACTACTCTTTTTTTTTTTTTTTAACCCTTACCTTCTGTCTTGGAGCCAATACTGTGTATTGGCTCCAAGGCAGAAGAGTGGTATGGGCTAGGCAATGGGGGTCAAGTGACTTGCCCAGGGTCACACAGTTGGGAAGTGTCTGAGGCCAGATTTGAACCTAGGACCTCCCATCTCTAGGCCTGGCTCTCAATCCACTGAGCTACCCAGTTGCCCCCAGTAGAACTACTCTTTGTGGAGTAAGACCAATGGTTGAAATTCCGAAAGGCCAACTGAACTTAAAAGATAGCCTTGTTTGAAAAAGAAGAACAACTTCATAACAACTGGAACTAGACAACAACTAAAAAGGGACTACTTGGTAGATGAGGCTGGGTGATTATGCTGTAAAAACATTTTCTTTCATTGATAAGAGGAGGGATTATAGGGCAGCTGTAATGACTTGGAGACTCCAGATTCTGAGGCAGAAATTAGAGATATTTTTCCCCATCCCCACCCTCAAAGGACCTATTTCTCTAGAATTTCCTCTCCTCACTTATCCAGCTAAGCTGAACCAATCAGTAAATCAGTCAACATTTATTAAGTACCTGCTTGGATGGAAAAAGAGGCAAAAGACAGCCCCTGCCCTCAAGGAGCTGCTAATGTAATGGAGGAGAAAAAAAAATAAACATGAATCAACACCGTCAAAGACTAGAGAGTTCAAGAAGAATGAGGATTGCAAAAGTGCCTTTGTATTGATCTTGAAACCCTTTAATAAAAGCCCAACATTCTTAAATTGGCCTGTCCTGAGCTAAAGCTCATTTATCAGAGTTGGAATTTGGAAAGGTTATTGGTTCTTAGGGGACCTTGAGTTTAAATGCCTTTATTTTGAAAAGAATTTTTTTTTTCAATTTTTAAATTCATCAAAAGTATTAATGCCTGGCCCTGTGTTTAAGGTTAAACTGGTTTGAGCTCACTACCCTCTGGTGTTTTGATCCCAGAAAAAATTATGTTTGTTTTTATACATTTGCCAAGAAAAAAAAACTGCACTTAAAATTCAGGTATTTTCTCTATTTTGCATCTTTGTCACTTCTTAGTTTCTCCAGTGTCTTTCTGCCACAGACACTGTCCCCACAGGGCATTCTCCACAAGACCAGCCTGTTGAGTTGTGAAGCAAAGGCTTCATTTTCAAGTATACCCACTGTTGCCAGGGAGTTGTACCCATTGAAGCAGAGCTGCTTCAGTTGTGAGACAAAATTAATGCATTACTGAGATTGATTGTGCAGCTAGCCCAAACCCCGGCCTTCAGTAAGGAGTCAGATTTTTCTTTTATTAAATTAATGTTCTTTTTTACTTGTTTGTTTTTTACCTTTGCCTTCTTAGAGTTAAGAAAAGCTGTACTCTGACCCAGGTTCTATGATCCTTCCTGGGGTATTATTAGTGTCACTAGCTAGAAGGTAATTTTCTTTAATGGCATTACTTCTCCTTAAGAAATTCCCTTAGGGGTGGCATGGTTGATTGGCTATATTATCATGCTCAAGGGGAATTACAAACCAACTGTAATTGCAAATTGGTATATTAGACGCTATTTGGGAAAAAATTTAACCTCTTTTCACTGGCACAGATTTCCACCCCTCTGCAGCTTCTCACTCTTTATGATTTGCCATTTTTCCTATCTCGGATACCCATGTGCCCCATGGCCTTTGTGTTGTTTCTCTTTCTTTTGTCATGATTGGTCTATCTCCATTGCAGGCCATAAATGTCCCCCAATATGCCTTTGGTGTCATTTTCCCCATGAAAGTCATTTTTGGTAGCCTGCTTCTGGATCTGGTATCAGAGTACCTGGATTTAATTCTAGTTCTGCTACTCCCCTGTGTGGCTTTAGCCAAGTTACTTTACTTCTGGGCCTCTGTTTCCATATTTCTAAAATGGAAAGGAAAGCCTAGAAGGCCTTAGACCCACCATAGGTCTTTCTGTTGTCCTTTAGGTCTTCTATAAACTTTCTTCTTCTAAGATTATTGGGTACCATCTTGATTCACAGCCATGAAACTCATCAGACCCTCTAGCTTAACAAGTATAAGCAATCGGAGTAAGTCGACACATTAGCCCTGTCTGAAAATGTATGATTCTTTCAGTATTGCTAGTCCACCACCTCTTTGACAAGAGAAGAGAGAGACAGCTTTGCTTTTGGCTTTCTCAAGTCCTAATTGGTCACTTCATGGATCAGAATTTGATGTCTTCTAGATTTGTTCTTCTTTTCATTACTGTGATGGTTAGGTAAATCAGTAAAAATGTTTTTTCTTCCACTTTATGAGTGGAAGTATGAGTAATTGCATCTCACCTCTCTTTTACATTATTGTGAAATTCACTGAAGAGGCTATGTGATATTTTGAAACCAAGACATTCAATCCAAATTATGTCTATACTTCAGACCCAAACAATTCCTAGGGGGGTCAGATGAAGTGGAACCAGTAGCAAGATGGCCCCATGAATGTTTTTCCCCATCAGGTAGCCCACTGTTTCCCTCTGAAAGGTCCCCTCCATGTTTTCTGGTGGTAGTTGGCTAATTTATATATATCTATATATAGTTGGCTGGTCTGTCTTAGTACAGTCAGAGTCTACCCTCTGTCTTCTTCTAGCTAAATTATAATGAAATTTGATTAAACCAAAGGTGGCTGCCCAGTCCCCTAAGGTGTATGAAAATTACCTTGGTCAGGTGAAGGATGATTATAGATCATAGATTATAGATTATAGAGTGACAGATCAAAGGACTCCCAGGATGGGAATTTAAGTAGCTTAGCTTAAAACAGTACTGGACTCAATCTATCCACTAGGCTATCATCTTTAGGCCAATTCATTCTGTATAACAATAAACTAAGATAGCCACAAGTAGGAGATCAGGTCCCAGCTAAGAATTCCGAATGGACCACTCATAGTTTCTACTGACTGCTATTTGGCAGCATCTTTCCACTGGGCATTATTGAAATCCATGTGGAATTCCTTCAAGGATTTAGCCAGAGTGACCTGGAATTGTGCTGCTTTTCTTTAGTTAAACTTAATACATGTTAATTAAGGCTTAACTATGTGCAAAACACTGTTGATTTTTGAAGTCCTCCATCAGGACACCTGTCTCCTGACAAGGTCAGTGTGAAGATTGGGAGAAGCTCTACTATACAATGAAGGCACAGCGAGCATTCATCAGCTTAATCAAAAGACAGCAGGCTTCTTTATTTTAAAAGGCTTTTTACAAAATGTAATATTTTTTATCATTTGTTTTTTAAAAAATAGAACATAATATATCACATAACAATAATAGAATATAAATGACTTGTTATAAAAAATATAATAAATTATAATAACTATACATATCCAAGAGAAACAAATTCTCACCGTAGCTATGTCCAAAAATCTGTTTCATTTTTTTCTCCCTCCCATCTCTCCTCACTCCCCAAGAAGGCAGGTAATAGGACAATGATTCCCAAAGTGGGCGCCACCGCCCCCTGGTGGGTGCTGCAGCGATACAGAAAGGCAACTATGGCCACAGGTGCATTTATCTTTCCTATTCATTGCTATTAAAATTTTTTAAAAATTAATTTCCAGGGGGCTAAGTAATATTTTTTCTGGAAAGGGGGCGGTAAGCCAAAAAAGTTTGGGAACCACTGTAATAGGATATCATTTGTACATATCATATAATACATATTTCTATGTTCATTATGTTGTGAAACAAGACACATAATGTAATATTTTCAGAAGATATGTATACCTAGTGAGTTGTGCAGAGTGTTAGGACAGAACAGAAGTTAGATTTTTAGGGGTATCCATAGGACAAGGACAGGAAAGCCAAGCTCTCAAGATGTGAAGAAGTGAGTCAGAATGGACATCAAAAGCAGGCTTTCATTCTCCCCCAGCTTGCTATAATAGTGCATGAACCATTATTCTGTAGAATCTGATGAGCTTCAAACAGTTCAGGAGTCCCATGTTCCTTTTAGAGCTCTTAATAAGGCTTGAGGTTGGGAGGCTGGGAACAGAGATGATCTAGGCAGGCTCCTTCACTCCCAGGAACAATCTACTCTTTTAGGATTGTTCTCTGAGCACACAGTGCTGTTTTCCGTAATTACTTTAAGCTGAGCTATAAAACTGCATTTCTAAGCCTCATGGGTCCAAGAGGTCAGTTTGATGCTCCTCTGTGCCCTGGGCACTATTCAAAGGGCAACAGTAAAGGTTGACCCAGGCTTGTGGGATGCTTCAGGCTAACATAATTCTCAAACCAAGAAAAGGATAAAAGAATCCTGATTGAGTCTAGGCAGTAGGTTCCTGGTCAAAATAACACACCTGAGACAAATTGCCCTCTGGGCCTTCTCTGCCTAGTTTTGGTGCCCCATGCACTGAACACAGTAAATACTTAAGAAATATTTGTTAAATTTCTTGAACTCCTGCTCCTTACTTGAGCAATATGGCAGCCATGACCCAGGGTTCTGGCCCCTGACCCAGTCTTTTGCCTGAGAAATTATACTGTAGGCATAAAAATTCTTCCCCCACTGACTAACTGAACAAACTAAGTTTAAAAACACATTTCATCGTCTATTTTTTCCTGAATGAACAAAATATCTCTGTGTTTAGTGGTGACCTTTCCTTTATAAGAATTGTATTCCATTAAAACTAAATAGTTCATCAAAATAATTTCTTGGTGCATTTCTAACTCAAAATGTCATAGAACATTTTATTCAAAACACATTTATTCTCCTTTTTAGAAGTGTCTGTTTCCTAAAGGAGCTATATTGTTATTTTGCCCAAATTTCTCCCTATATTCTTCCTCTTTCTTCCAAAAGAGCCATCTCTTATACCAAACACACACACATGTTTTAGCACAAAAGGAAAAAAATTAAACTTAACTATTTAAATTATTTTTTAAAACTCTGATGTTATATACAATGTCCTACACTTGTAAATGAACCAATACATCCTGTGCAAAGGAAAGAGAGTGACTATCTCTTATTTGAGGACACACTTCTCTTTCACAATTTCACATCATTCAATTTTGATTATCTGGGAGTTGTTCTCTCCCTATATGATGTTGTAGTCACTGTCAATGTTGTTTTTACTGGTCCTGCTTATTTTACTTGGCCTCAGTTCATGAAAATCTTTCCATGCTTCTTTGTATTCATCATGTACATTGTTTCTTAGAGCATATATAATGGTAATATTCCATTACATTAATATACCACAATTTATTGAGCCATTCCCCAATTAATCAGCATCTGCTTTGTTTCCAGCTCTCTACTGCCACAGAAATGGCAGGTATAAATATTTTGGTGTATGTGGAATTTTTCTCAGGGTCCTTATTGGTGTATATGCCCATTTAATCATTTTATTTACTTAATTCCAAATTGCTTTCCAAACTGTTTGTACCAATTCACAGCTCTACCAAGAGTGAATTAGCACCCCTGTCTTGCAGTGAATTCTCTAACATTCTCTATGCTCACTTTTGTCTTCTTTGCCAATTTTCTAGGTCAGAGTTGTTTTGTTTTATATTTTTTAATCAAGATGGTGTGATTATTATTTTTAAGATTATTTGGAGTATTCTTGTGTAATGGTGTTAATAGTTTGTATTTCTTCTTTTGATAACTACTTGTTCATATTCTTTGACTACTTCTCTTGGGGAATAGCTTTTGGTCTTATGTCTATGCTAATTGCCTATATAAGCTTGAATATCAGACTCTTATCTGAGAAATTGAAAACAAAATTCTTTTTCTTTTTCTGATTGACTTATCTTCCTAGGCTAATCACATTAATTTTGTTAACTAAAAAAAAAAGACTTTCAATTTCATGCAATCTGAATTGTTAACTTATCCTTTATCCTTTGTACTTATCCTTGTCCCTTATCAGTCTGTTGTTATGAAAAATACATGATCTGAGCCTCTTCTAATTTTTTATGGTATCCATTTTGAGTTTATTGTCATATGGTGTTAGTGTTGGTCTAAACTTAATTTCTGGCAAGATTATTAGTTTTCCCAAATATTTTTGGCCCATATGGTATAGAGGGAGTTCTTTCCTAGGTAATTTCCATATAGGGATTTTACTTTATGCTACCTCATCAAGTTTATGGTTCACCTTAAAAAAATCCTAAGGAATTAGCAAAGGATCTAATTGATAAAATGTTTACAGAAAAATATCAGGATACAAATTCATCTACAGAAAATCAATAGCATTTCTGTATAGCAGTATAAAGCCAAGAAGTGAAAAATAGAATTATAATGACCCTTTGGCCCCAAAGAAGAGGTATGAGAAAATACTTCTTGTCTTTGCAGAGGTGGGGAAATATACATGGAATATCACATATTTGTCAGGCATTTAAAAAAAATGTTGGTTAGCTTCTCAGAATTTTTTCCCTCCCATCCTCTTGCCCCATACTTTTAAAAAATTATTTATTTTGAGGGATGGCATTCTGGGAGAGGGTGAGATGACAAATAGAATGGAAAATGTAGGTCATATAAAAACAAAAAATATGAAGAAAAGTGTATTTAATAAAACAAATAACTACAGAATGCATTAACTATCAGGGAGTCTATTTACTAAATCATACTCAATATCTATATAAATATAAATTGCTCCCTAAAGAAATGAATAACAACTTCAATAACTGGAGGGATATTCAGTGCTTACAGCTGGAACATGACAATACAATAAAAATGACAAGCTGACAAATTAATTTACAGATTTAGTGTTATAGCAATCAGAATGCTAGAAGAAAAGGATACTTCACAGAGCTAGACAAAATAATAACAAAACTCATTTGGAAGAACAAAAGATCTAACATATCAAAAGAAATTTTATTTTAAAAATAGGAATGAAGAAGGAAAAACACTTCGAGTCCTCAAACTATATTATAAAATGGCAGTCATTAAATCATTTGGTATTAGTTTTAAAAAAAGAAAAGTAGATGAATGGAACAGACGAGACAAGGAGGAGTTAGAAATAATTGGACACATTTACATTCTTATATAATAGCTTATAAAAGCTAAAAATTGAGACAATGAGCATATCTTTTGAGTATTGCTCACATTTATGTAATGTTTTCAGACTGGCAAAGGGCTTTACATATGTTATTTTATCTAATTCTCTCAGTATACCTGTAAGGTAGATGTAATTGTCCCCAATTTTTTACAGAGTTGCAAATTGAGGCTTCAAGGGGGCAAGTGACTAACCTAGAGTCACACAAGTACTAAGAGTCTAAGAGGAGATTCAAACCCAAGACTTCCTAAATCTAAGCCCAGTATTCCATCTAAGACTTCAGGCTGCACGTAATGGCTTGACAGATAGGGTGGGTGTACACAGGTTATTAGACATAACATGGGACAAGTACATGGTTTGCTAAACACATTTAATTGGTAAAGACAAAACATTATGATTTAATTAGTATTTACTGCTAAACAATCATTATTATTAAAGAGCACGATCTATGAAAACGTCTATAATGATGCCTCTCTAGACAAGACTGCCCGGATGGCTCTAACATTTGTTATTTCATGTCAAACTGCAATGTCTTTTTTTACTGGAGTCAGGAATGTAGAGGGGGCAGATCAGCACAGTTCTCCCACACATTGGTCGGTAGCTATTGGGAGAATTTTTAAATTCACCGAGAATTCAAGAGATGATGGGGACCTGGAGATGCTAGAACTACAGAGGCATAAACTTGAAACTTGTCCCAAACGTTGAGAGTACACGGTTTGGGATTATTTAGAATCTAGAAATCAATGAAAACAAAGGCTGCTGATTATTTCCCTTATCCTGTAGATATTCTTTGATTGTTTTATTTTTTTTCTTGTTTTTTTTTTCTTATGGCACACACGTGGGAGAGTCGGGTACCTCAAGCATGCACAGGATATCGCAAATATGATTTCCACTAAGTTTATGGGCCATCCTTTGGGAGCCACCACTTAGAATGCAGGGCAAGTGAACTCTGTAACTATAGAGTGGATCTGGATTTGAGTAAGGCATTTGGCGGCATCTCCTGATAGTATTTATGAATGAAATGGAGAGAAATTGAGAGTGAGTAACAGCACACTTGAGTGGATTAAAGACTGAATGACTGGACCCAAAAACTGTTATTCCTCAATATTGAGGAAGCTCTATAGTCCCTGCTATTTCCTGCCCCGATCAGGTCAGATAAGTAATGCTCTTTTTACAGAGTATTCTCCATACTACTCTGTACAAAGAGAAATGGATAAAATGCTGGACCCAAATTCAAGAAGACCGAGGTTTAAATCTGACCTGAGACACTTACTAAATGTGTCAAACTGGGCAAATCATTTAACTAGTCTGTCTTGGTTTCCCCATTTTTAAGATGGGGATAATAACAGCACCTGTCTCCCATGGCGGACATGAGAATCAAATAGCATAAAGCAAACATTAAAATGCCGGGTAAATTCTAGATTATTGTTATTTTAAATTATTAATGTTATTGGCATGTTTTGCATTTCCTGTTACTGGACTGTTTGAGCAGCAAGGATGTGTCAGCGTGGTATATTAGAGTGCTGGACTTGGTATTAGAAAAACCTGGGTTCAAATCCCACTTCAGATATGACTTCTTTTCTGTTTTTAACCCTTTTTTGCTATCTTGGAATTAATAGTAAGTATTGGTTTCAAGGCAAAAAGAAGGGTAAAGATTAGGTAACTGGGGTTAAGTGACCACACTGAGCTAGCAAGCGTCTGAGGCCATATTTGAACCCAGGATTCTGCCCACTGAGCCACCTGGCTGCCCCTCAGAAACTAGTTCAATGAATGGGCATATCACTTAACATCTTCTGATTCTCTTTTTTCATCACCTGTAAAATAGGAATAACAATCCTATTTATATTAATATATATATTTAGGTATTATACAATAATATATAATAATATATAATAATACAATAATATATAATAATATATTATTATACAATATATATATTATACAATATATTATTATATATTATACAATAATATATACAATAATATATAGTAATATATTATTGTATAATACCTAAATATATATTATATAGTACCTAAAAATATATATTATATATTATATAAATACCTAAATATATATATTATATAATACCTAAATATATAATATTTATACTATATAATAATATGGTTATGTATTTATATATTAAATATAATAATAAAGTTTACGTATGTATTAGATATATATGTATATATATGTATATATACACAAATATATACCTAAATCATATGTGCAAAGTGATACAAGGTAATTTCCAGAAGGGAGAAGATTTACAGTAGCTAGAATGGTCTTCCTCAGGGAAGAAGGGAGCTCCTGAGTTTTGAAGGATGCTAGGGATTTTTCACAATGGAAGTCATAGGAAGGGGGTGCATTCTTGACTTGGGAGACAATGTGTGAAAGGGCAGAAAAGACAGATGAAATGTATTCTGTGAGAGAAGGGTCAATATGGCTGGACCATGGAATGCCCAAAGGCAAATAAAGTATAAAAAGGCAAGAAAAATCGGGTGATGACAGTTTGTGAAGAGTATTCAGTACTAAGCTGAGGAGTTTATATTGATCCCAGAGGTCACTAGGATCCACGAATGCCTCTTGAGCAGAGGAATGCCTTGCCAGACCGGTGCTTTGGAAGTGTTCCTTTGGCAAGTGGGGAGGATGGATTGGAGAAGGGGAAGGTGAGATTCTGGGGGACCAGTCGGGTGGCTATTGGTAATAGTCCTGGAGAGAGATGATGAAAGCCTAAATTAGGATGGTTATAGTGAGAGTGGAGATAAGGCGTTATAAATACAAGTGATGTTATGGAATTAGAATCTGTATAATTTGACAAGCAATTGGATTGTGGGGAGTTGAATGAGAGCGACACACTGAGGATGATTCCGAAGTTGCAGAGCCTGGGTGTCTCTAAGATTGGTAGTGCTCTTCATGGAAACGGTGGATTTGGGGGTTAAATTACTGAGTTATGGTCTGGACATTTTGAGTTTGAGGCACCTTTAGTTGTTATTGTCTGACAAGCAATTAGAGATGTGGGAATGGAGCTCCTGAGAATTTAGGGATATATAGTAGGACCCCTATATCTGCAGGGGATGTGTTCCAGGACCTTCCATTGATGGCTGAAACCTCAGATAAAAGCAAACCCCTGCTGACCTCCTATTTGGTGCTCTCTCTCCCCTTCCCACCCCCTCTGCTTAACCTCTCACCACCAACACTCCAAAGTAAATAAAACAAATTAAAACCCTTTTTAAAATGAGATTAATAGCAAAAAAAGAACTCATATGGAGAAACCACCAAACACTGCGCTGCCATGGAGTGGGAAATGAAACTACTGGGGAGGGGAGAATAAGACTATCATTTTATGTACCATCTTTGTGGAGTTGACATTTGAACCCATAGGAGCTGATGAGACCCAGAAAGGAGAGAAGAGAATTCAGGATAAAGTCTCCGTTTATATTTTCTTTCCCTGCAGGCATCTGTGTATGTCTTGAAGTCTTTGGGTGGGGCTGGTCTGAGTACCATCTTCTCCCATCATCCTGTGGTTCTCAACTCCATATTTATTCTGCGAACTATACTCTGTTTCCTTAGCATTTCTCCAACTAGTGAATTGGTATAGATCCTTTTGGAATTCATCACACTCTGTTTTAAGTAAGAGTTTTTAGAATAATTTTTTTAAAGAACAAAACAGGTGCATGCTGTTTGTTATTTCAAGGAAATTGTGACCAGATGCTGTCTTTAATAAAAAAGAAAAATGATCCTCAGGCTGTTGCAAATGTTTCTAGATGGGTCTGGCCTTTCATTCATTCTTTCCTTCTGGTCCCCCATCTCCTCCCCACCTCCCCCAGTCCCCTATTCAGGAGACTTAAGTTCAATACTCCTTGTCACATTGATGTTGCCAGATGACAGATTAATTCCCAACCTCTGTGACCTTTTCCCACAGGCGGATTTAAACTGCAACATTCAAGATGATGCGGGGGCTTTCTATGGGGTAACCAGTCAGTATGAGAGTTCAGAGAACATGACCATCACCTGTTCTACCAAAGTCTGTTCATTCGGAAAGCAAGTAGTGGAGAAAGTAGAGGTAAGATGGTGATTTCATTTCCGTTGCAAACCCTCATTTCCCTGGAACGGCGGTCTGTAAGGCAGAGGGGCAGAATTTTGGTCTGATTGTTCTTCTGCCCCTGCTGTCCTCCATTCATTGTTTCTAACAGAACACTTTCTAAGGCGGAATCCGATAGGGTTGAGTTTCACTTGGAGGTCCCATCATGACTGCCCCGTGGTCTGATAAAGCTGAAAATAACCCCTAAGGCTTGTCATGGTTGGCTTAGCCAATACTCTATAGATGAGAAGGGGCCACTCTTCTGCGGCTTCAGGAAAGCCATCTCAAGATTGCAGTTCAGCTATTAAGGAACCACTTCTTGAAACGTTCTACAATGATATCTAATTTTCTAAAGTGACTTACAATGGAGAAGGATAATATCTGCCTCTTGTTTTGAGGTTCACATCCCTGGTGACCAAACCATTGCATTGTTTTTTCCATCCAGGATATATTGATATTTTTTGTTTCTTACGCTGCAGTTATTTCCCAATAATTCCACCTCCTCTCCTCCCATCCCCATAAAACCATTCTTTATAATAAAGAAGAGCTTTTCATGAAAACCAGCAGACACAGCAACAGGATATAGAACATTCCGCATCTGTAGCCTTCTGCTTCTTTATGGAGAACATATAAATGGGTTTCATCATTTAGGACCAAGATCTATTGTATTTCTCTTTGTAGGATGAACCACTGATCTTTGTATAATGAATTCCAGTAACCCATGTTCGGTTTACTGTTATAATGGTAATAATAGCTAGCATTTGTATAGAGCTTTAATGTTTGCAATATGCTTTGCATATATCATCTTATCTGATCCTTACAATAGCCCTGGGCAGTAAGTGCTCTTATTATCCCCATTTTACAAATGAGAAAACTAAGGCAGACAGAGGTTAAGTGACTTGCTCAGGCAACACACTGTGTCTGAAACCCTATTTGAACCTAGCTTTTCCTGACTGTAGATCCAGCTCTCTATCTTCCGCCCTAAATGTCTATATTTTCCCTGAGTCAGTTCATTGGTAGGTATATATATATATATAGTGCTAGTAAGTGCTCAGCCTCTGCTGGACCCTGTGGAAGATATCCAAGATATATAAGACATAGTTCCTGCCTTAACCAGTCTTGTTGGAAAAATAATCAGAGATGGAATAGAGATGACACAAGATAGTCTGCTAAGTGCTCAGTTCCATGTTAGAGACTAGATTGCTATAAGAGCTTAGAAAATGGATATCTCTGCAGATTAATAGAATTTGGGAGCAAAATCTGGGGGTGGGGATGGGGAAAAGGGAAGGAACGTGGTGGCAAAGATGTCCAGGGCCTTTGAAGGCTAGCTAGTCCTTAGATAAGCTCTGAGAGAAAGAGGAAAGGCATGCTAAGTGGTGGAAGCATTAGGAAGGAAGGAAACTTGTGATTTTATAAGTTTAGAGAACCTCCTAATATTGAACCATCCCTTCATTCCTGGTAGAAAACTTATTGACCTCCTTGCTAGTATTTTATTTAATTTTTTTACATCAATATCCATTAGGGAGATCTATAGTTTTCTTTCTCTGTTTTTGCCCTTCCTGGTTTCAGCATCAATTCCATGTTTGTGTCCTAAAAGGAATTTACTGGAAATCCTTCTTCACCTATATTTTTTTTCAAAATTGTTTCTGTAAGTATTGGAACAGCGAACTTCCACCACTTTTGAAATTAAGAAGAGCAGTTTGTTCATGAGGCTTAGGGGGCTGACCAGGACCATGTGCACATGATTAGTGTGTGTTAGAGAGAAGACTTGAACTCTGCGTTTTCCTGAGTGCAGAGCTGGCCCCTCAACCATGATCTCACACTGCCTTTCAGTGGAGGCATAAAGGAACAAAGACAGAGGACAAAGACCCAAGGCCAGACTTTGTGCTGAATAAGTAATAAGAGAGAAGGTTCGAGAGGTGAACCGGGTCCATATGATGGAAGAATTGAAATGCCTAAATGGGGAATTTGAAATGGATTCTGTTGGCAGGTACAAGTTCAGAACCAGAGAACTGAGAAGATGAAAAAAATTAGTTTTAAGAAGGATCATTGTTAGGAAAGCATGTGGGGTGGTTTGGAGCAAGGTGAGATTAGAAAGAAGACAGGAAGTCAGCCAGATCATTTCAAGTTTAGGTGCCTGGGTGTGTAACTAGAGTGACAGATCAATAAAGGAGAAGGGATGCCCATGAGGGACATGTGGAAGAAACAAGGCTTTGTGGCTTAATAGAAGGGCAAAGGAAATGAAAGAGACACAAAGACTGACTCCTGAGTTTTGAGCTTATTTAATTAGGGAAAACTATTGAAATGAAGAGGCAATGCAGGATCAACTAGATGACTCAGTAGATTGAGAGCCAGTTCTAGAGCAGAAGGTCCTGGTTCAAATCTGGTCTCTTACACTTCCTAGCTGTGTGACCGTGGGCAAGTCACCTAACCCTCACTGCCTAGCCCTTACTGCTCTTCTGCCTTGGGACCAATATTAGATACTGATTCTAAGATGGAAGGCAAGGGTTAAAAAAAAAAAAGAAGCAATTTGGTATAGTAGATTCAGTGCCACGTTTGGATTAAAAAAGACCTAAGGGTCAGATCTCAAGTCCCACAAGCTCAATGACTCTAGGCAAATTATTTAATCTGTCATTGCTCCCTCTTAAAACTGTAAGTTGCAAAGCAGGTGTCTGTCTTCATTGGTACAAGGAGTTTCCTATGCCGATGGATGGAGAGGGGTTTTTTTGTTTCCTTTTCTTTTTCTACCGACCAACACACTATCTCCCTTCTCTCCCTTTCCCTGCTAGGCAAACACACCTGAGCAAACAGACCCTAGGCTAGGCAGATTTTTGTCAGCACTCATGATTTGTACGTTTCTTAGATGATGGCCTTTTGGTCATCAAGCCCATGGCCAAGCTGCTCAGAGCTGGGTCTCAGACTAGTCCTTTCCTGTATGTGACCAATAAATCTCCTTCTCAATGTCCCCAAATAGGGAATCTCCTAAATGAAGATCTCAGTGAGGGGGAGGGAGGCCACCTCCCAAAATTTTCTCTTTTGTAGGCTATACTTTAGCCTTTTTTCAAAATGTTCTCCATCCTCTTTCCCATCTTAGTTGACCCCTTCCAGATTTATATCAGCTCGTGGCTACCCTTCCTAAAATATGTGACCTCCAGTCCCGCCAAGGTGTCTGACCAGTCAGAGTATAGCAGAAATGTCATTTCCCTCCTTCTGGATACTTTAACTCTCTTAAATTTAGCCTAGAATAAAATTAGCTTTTTTGGCTGCCATATCAGTTTCTCCATCTTTTTTAGCGAAGGTTTAGACTATATGGTATCTGTGAATCCCTTCCCAACTGTAGCATCCTTTGATTTCTGTGAGTTAAGATAGGACCTTTCTGGTCATTGAATTCTTGTTAATTAGGCATTTAACAAACATTTATTGAATACCCACTCTAGAATTTCTTATGCTAGGCCTTCTGGGATATGCTGCTCAAAATCGTATTTGTCATCAGTGTAAATTTCCAAATTTCAAAATGCCTTCCATCTTTAAAAATAATTAGAATGTAAGATATTGAGTGATAAGTGCTAGGGAAAAGATATAACTTAAATGCTGTGGAATTTTGGGAAAGATGATTTCTGCCTGGGAAGATCAAGGAAAACCTTAGAGGAGGTGAAAGTGGTGCTAGGTCTTGATGGATAAGTCGGCTTTAGAGGCAGAAATGGTGGTAGGGCAGGTCATTTCAGGAAGACGGAGCAAAAACACAAAGGTGAGATATTACAAGACATTTTTTAGAATTTCAGACATCATTTTGGTTATAATGACAGTTTTATGTTGGAAAGAGCTAGAAAGGTAAAGGAACCTAGTTTTGGCGACCTTTGTTTAGTAGACATGGGGAAACTCCTTGCCTGTTCTGTTGAAAGCTCCCCATTCCCTTGGTTGGGTAGTTATAATAATCACGACTGATATAGTTGGATGGATGGATGGATGGATGGATGGATGGGTGGGTGGGTGGATGGATAGATAGATAGATGGATGGGTTAATGGGTAGACAGACAGATGAATGGATGGATGGATAGATATGTTGTAATAATAACATATATGTACTATATATACATACGTGTAGGTATATATAGGTATTTGCTACAAGAATCATTGGGCAATAGTCAATTATTGAATGTATTTTGAAATTTACAGAAATGTTCATCTTTTTGTTTTCTTCCTCAGACGGAATATGCGAGGTTTGAGAATGGCCGATTTGTGTATAGAATAAACCGCTCTCCCATGTGTGAATATATGATCAACTTCATCCACAAACTCAAACATTTACCAGAGAAGTATATGATGAACAGTGTGTTGGAAAACTTTACAATTTTGTTGGTAAGGGACTAATTTATTTCCAATAATACAGGATAATTTCTCTTGTTCTTTTCCATTTTGCCCCTTATTTTGAAAAAGGAGGCAGAAATGTGTTCTGTTAAATGGGAGGAAATGTATCTGCTGCCAACTTGCCTGGATTGTTGGTAGGAAAACTTTTTATAAACCATAAGGCAGCAACAACAAAATAAGTCTCGTGTATGTAGCAATTCAAATTTTCATTATTTACTTAAATTATGCCTTGTAAATTTACAAATTTTCATAAATTATCCCATTTGATCTTCACAACAACCCTGGGAAGTAGATAGAGGAGAAAACTGAGGCTGAGAGAGGGTCAGTGACTTGTCCAAGGTCACAAAACTAACATCTAAGGCAAGATTTGGACCTAGAACTTCCTCACTTCAAGTCCAGCATTCAACCCAGTACCCCATCTAGCTGCCTCTGAATCAGTTTGAGCTTAGTATTATTATTAATAATATACTTTACGATGGGAAGCAACAGATCGCATGGTACAAGAGAAAGAATGTAAGATTTTGGAGTCAGAGGGATCTGAGTTCAAATCCTGGATCTTCTGTTTATTGCCTGCGTGACCTTGGTCAAATCACTTCAGTTTTGTGAGCCTAATCTGTAAAATGAGGGATTTGGACTGCATGACCTCTGAAATCTAGCTCTAAGTACGTGATCCTATAAATGAAATCTTAGCAGATGCCCATATCTGTCTCTTTGTTTCAATAGGTCCTATCCCTCTAGAGGTGACTTCCTAGCAAAGTGCTAATTCTTTTTACAGATGAAATATTGTCCCCAACTGTGTTCCCAGGGTCAGCTGGACAGCAGAACCCTTCATAGACTGGAAAACCCAGTTTAGAGTCACCTGTGATGGTGGTACTTTATGTAAAGATGTGAATTTGCCCCAAAATGAAAATGGAGCTCAAAAATCCCATTTCTCAGCAGTTTACAGAAAAGAGAATAAAGCCCAGAGGTTCAGCCACATGGGAGAATATGGTGGGGATGAATATCAAAGGGCACCCGGCCCTGGCAGTGTCGTAAATCTTCACAAGCGAGCGCAGTTGAGCCAGATGCCTCTACACTTTTGTTGTGGGGATGCCTAATGAGAAGGAAGACTTAGAGCACTAGAACTTGGAGGCAGGACCTAAATGCAGGGTCCTGCTGAGAGTAACTGAGTCTAACACACATAAAATGGGGAGAGACAGAAAGAGAAAAAGAGTTGTTGGATATTCTATAGGCAGCCAGTTAGCTTCTTCTTCCACAAGCACACGACCTCTCTTCTGCATGATGCTAGCTCACAGCAGTGTTTGATCTGAAATGAAAGGTAATAATAAAACAAAAATAAGAGGATTCCTTGCCCTGTAAACTGTCCAAAGGAACCAGACCACATGAGAGCCTCCAACATGTTGATTTGTTCCCACCAGTATAAAGAGATCATCTTTCCCTGAAGTCTTCTGGTGCCTCATACTAACATGAAGGTGCCTCTGGGGCTCGAAGGCTGTTCTAACAGAGCCCGAGCTCTGGCAATTCCCACCAAGCTATAAAGGTTTCAAGTTGAAGTCCAGCATCTCTCTCCTTCAAGAAGCAGACCTAATCTGGCCTCAGATACTTCCTAGCTGTGTGACCCTGGGCAAGTCACTTAACCCCCATTGCCTAGCCCTTACCACTCTTCTGTCTTGGAACCAACCAATACACAGTATTGATTACAAGATGGAAGGTAAAGGTTTAAAAAAAAAAAAAAAAGAAGAGGGTAGCTCAGTGAATTGAGAGCCAGGCCTAGAGACAGGAGGTCCTAGGTTCAAAGCCGGCCTCAGACACTTCCCAGCTGTGTGACCCTGGGCAAGTCACTTGACCCCCACTGCCCACCCTTACCACTCTTCCGCCTAAGAGCCAATACACAGAAGTTAAGGGTTTAAAAAAAAAAAGAAGTAGAAGCTTTCCTGAAGAGAACCAAGAAGCTCCTCTGTAATCTGTTGGTCACTGGGCAACACATTCTTTTCATTACTGTAATTCATGACACCATCTACCAAAGCATAGAGGAGCTACAGTCTATAACAATGATGAGGAGAGGAAGAAAGAAGACGAGATGAAGAAGAAGAAAAGGAAGGAGGAGGAGAGGAAAAAAGAGGACAAAGGAAAAGAAATAAGGAAGAGGTAGAGGAAGAGCAAGAAGAAGAAGAAAGGGAAAAAGAAAAAGAAAAGGGAGAAGAGGAAAAGGAAGAAGAAGGGAGGAAAGAAAATGGCTTGTATATAGCACTTTTAGGGTTGGCCATGTGCTTTCCATGTACTGTCTCCTTTGACCCTCACAAACAACTCTGTTAAGTACTTGCTATTTTAACCCCATTTTGCAAATGAAGAAATTGAGGCACAGATTGCTTAAGAGACTCTCCCAGGGACATACAGCTAGTCACTGTCTGAAGTAGGATTCAAAATCAGATCTTCATGACTCCGAGTACAGTGCTCTACCCAAAGGTGCAGCTTCCCTGGTGGTGGCCATAAGGAGCTTTGGGAGCATTGAAGTGCCGAGCTAGACCATTGAGCCATATTGAATTTTTTTCAAAAACGTAATCAGTAAAGACACAAAGGCTGACATTCCGATTCACAAAACCCAGTTCCCAAATACAAGATGAAGGAGTCAAGCCTGGAAGGTATTCTTCCTGAATAAGATCTGGAAGTTTTGGTGGGTCGCACCCTCATTGTGATAGGATAAAGAGGAGATAATCACAGGTTAAATGGAGAGGAGTTCAGTGTCCACACTTAGGGCGGTGACCATCCCACTTGCTGTACCCTGCCCTGGTTGGACCTCATTCTAATCTCTGGTACAGTTCTGGGCACCACATTTTAGGGAGGATATTGATTATCTGGGAAGTATCCCCGAGACTACAGGTTACGGCATATCGATCAGCATTTTTAAGTGCCTACTGTTACCAGGCACCAGCTGTGGAAACCAAAAGAGGCAAAAGACAATCTCTGCCCTCAAAGAACTTACAATCTAATAGGGAAGAAAACATGCAAATAAATATATGCAAAGTAAACTTCTATAGAGAGGATAAATAGGAAACAATCAACAGAGGGAAGTCACGGACATTAAGACAGGTTGGGGGAGACTTCCTGTAGGAGGTAGGATTTTGTTTGAGGCTTTAAGGAAGGAAGCCAGAGAAACCAGTGGGTGGAGATGAGGAACAACTCATTACAGGCATGAGGGATAGCTAGAGAAAATGCCTGAAGCTAAGAGAGAGATGGAATGTTTTGTTCATGGAACATCCAGGAGGCTGATGTCACTGGATGGAAGAGTATGTTAGGGGGTGGGATAGAAGACTGAGAAGGTAGAAGGGGGCTAAGTTATAAGAGACTTTGAACATTTAGCAGAAGAGTTTAGATTTGATCCCTGAAGGTGATGGAGAGCCACTGGAATTTATTGATAGGGTGTGTTAGAGCCACTGGAGTGTATTGAGTAGGAGGTGTTACCACTGGAGTTTATTGAGTAAGGGATGTGACATGAGTGGGACTATTTGTGACTTCTCTATGATGTGTGTAACTGTTATATGAACTTTTAAAAAATCACTTTAGTGACCAAATGGAGGATTGATTGGAATGGGGAGAGACTTAAGGAAAACTGACCCACCAGCTTTTCAAACAGTAGTCCAGATGTGAAGTGATGAAAGCCTGCCCCGGGGGGATGACAGTGCCTGCCAGAGGAGAGAAGGAGGCATATTGGAGAGATATTGCAAAGGTGGCATTGAGTGGCCTGCCTATGGGGATAAGAGATAGTGAAGAATGCAGAATGACTTCTAGGTTGCAAGCCTGAGGGACTGGGAGGGTGGTGCTGCCCTCTATAATAATAGGGAAGGAAGGAGAGAGGTTTGAGGCATATTGAGTGTTGAGGGCTTGACTGAAACAACTGTAGCTGTTTGGCCTAAAGAAGAAAGGGCTTAGGGGAAAACTGAGAGTTCTTTTGAAAAACAAGAGGGTTTGCATTTGACCCAAAAGGATAAAACTAGGAGTAGGGAGAATCAATAGTCAGGGTTAGATTTGATGATGAGAGCTATCCCAGAGGAGAATGAACTACTTCAGGGGTGGATGGAAGGCAATGTAGTGTGTCAACCATCTTCACTGGATGACCATCTGTCTGAGAGTCTATAGAGAAGGATTTCTAAACCTTGGGTCCGTGAACTTGTTCTTAAAAATATTTTGAGAGCCAATATTGTGAAAATGATAATCTTCCCTAAATTAATATACCCATTCAATGCCATACCTATCAAACTGCCCAAAAATTATTGCATAGAAGTAGAAAAAATAACAACAAAGTTCATCTGGAAAAACAAAAGGCCAAGAATATAAAGAAATTAATAAAAAAAAATATGAAGGAAGAAGGCCTGGCCATACAGATTCCAAACTATATTATTAAGAAGTAATCTTAAAGACAATCTGGTACTAGCTAAGAAATAGAGTGGTGGATCAGTGGAATAGATTCGGTAATTAACACACGGCAGTTCATGTCCACAGCAACTTTAATGTTTGCCAAATCCAAAGATCCAAGCTTTGGGGGAAAGAACTCACTATTTGACAAAAACTGTAGGGAAAACTGGAAAGCAACATGGCAGAGACTGAGCACAGACCAACATCTCACACCATACACTGGGATAAAGTCCAAATGGATACTTGATCTAGAAATAAGGGTGACTAAACAAATTAGGGGAACCTGGAAAAGTTTACTCATCAGACTTATGAATAAGGAAAGAATTTATGATCAAATAAGACATGGAAAAAATGGAATAGAATAATTTGGGTTACATTAAATTTAAAAGGTTTTGTCCAAATAAAAACAATGTAAACCAAGATTAGAAGGGAAGTAACAAATTTTGGGGGAAATCATATAGCAAAAGTCTCTGACAAAAGCCTGGTCTCTCAAATATAGAGAGAAGTGAGTCATATGTATAATACAAAGTATTCCCTCAATCAAAAAATGGTCAAAGGATATGAACAGGTAGTTTTCAGAAGCAGAAATTAAAACTGTTCTTAGTCATATGAAAAAATGTTCCAAATCACTATTGATTAAAGAAATGCAAATTAAAACAACTCTTGAGATACCACCTCACACTTATCAGAATGGCTAACTTGTCCAAAAAGGAAAATGATACATGTTGGAGGGGATGTGGGAAAATTGGGGCACTAAAACACTGTTGGTAGAACTGTGTACTGATATAACCAGTCTGGACAGTAATATGAAACCAGGCTGAAAGAGCCACAAAACTATGTTGAGCCCTTTGACTCAGCAATACCAGTATTGGGTCTGTATCCCAGAGATCAGACATAAGGGGAAAGGACCTACCTATACCAAAATATTTTTAGCAGCTCTTTTCATAGTGGCAAAGAATTGGAAACTGGGCGGCAGGGGGGGGGGGTGTTCATTATTTGAGGAATGGATAAACAAGTTGTAGTATATAGTTATAATGGAATACTACTATGCCATAAGAAATGATGAATGGGATGAGTTAAGAAAAATCTGAAAAGACTTCTATGAACCGATACAAAGTGAAGTGAACAGAACCAAGAGAACAATATATACAGTAACAGAAATATTATATAATGATCAACTGTGAAGATCCAAACCATTTTCAGTGATACAAAGTGAAGTAAACAGAACCAAGAGAACAATGTATACAGTAACAGAAATATTATATAATGATCAACTGTGAAACTCTAAACCATTTTCAGCAAAGCAAGTCTCCAAGATAACCACAAGAGACTCCTGATGAAAAATGCTTTCTATAGCCAGAGAAGGAACTGTTGGAGTCTGAGTGCAAATCATAGCATGATACCTTCACTACATTTCCTTCATGAGCTTCCTATTGTATGTGTGATATATGTCTTCTATGACAGAAGCATATGGAAATATGTATTATGTGAAAGTACCAGTATAACCTATATTAGACTATTTACTGCTTCATGGAGAGGAGGGAGAGAAAAAAATTCAAATTCTAAAATGTCAAAAACCAATTGTTAAAAATTGTTTCTATATGTGACTGAAAAAATTAAAATAATTGGGAAAATATTTTAATCATTTTGCAGTATAATTGGTTGCTTTGTAATCCTATTTTTTATTTTAAGCATTTAGAAATGTTATTCTAAGAAGAGGTTGTAGGCTTCACCAGACTGCCAAAGGGGGGATCCATGACATGCAAAAGATGAAAAGAATCCATCATTTTGAGAGAGTTCTTGTCTAGATTTGAGTTAGACAAGTTGGGCTTGATGGTCCCTTCTAATTCTGAGATTCTGTGCTCCATAGAATATTTTCCTGCCCCCCGTTACCATATATGCTCAGAGTCTGCCAGGACGCCAGCATTATAGGGTGGCCCCATGTCAGAACAAAATCCTGGAAGGTTCAGGTAGTTCACCCAAAATGTTTCATTGGGCAAAGTTCCAACCAAACCCCTATTTTAGAGCAGGTTCTGTGGCTGTGCGCCAAAGCTTACAAATATTTATTTTATACTGAATGATGGTTGTTGTAGCATGGAGTGAATGGAATTTGAACTGTAGGACACACCTGTCCCAACCCCTACTTACCTCATGTGTGATCTCTGTCTCTTTACAGGTGGTAACGAACAGGGATACACAAGAAACCCTCCTCTGCATGGCCTGTGTATTTGAGGTTTCAAATAGTGAACATGGAGCCCAGCATCATATTTACAGGCTTGTAAAGGACTGAGCACGGTTATTTATATATACAGATACACACACATACACACACACGTCATCATGAAACTACAGACTGTAAACCTCAATACTTAGTGGCAGGACCCCTGGCCCAGGGGGGCCCCCCACGGTTTTCTAAATCCTGTTGGAGTCATTTTTCATGTGTTCATATATCATTGTAGCTGTGAAATTCTGGTACAGTTGTAAAGAAAAAATTCTTTCTAAAACGATGTGTTCTTCAGATTTGTAACCCATAGTTCTTTGGGAAAGATGACACTTAAGAAGCTGAGGTCTCTGTCTGGGGAGGCCAGTTTTTAATTGTGGTAGAAAATGTAAAACAGAAACATTTGCCATGGGAAATTTACAGCATTTATACAAATGTATTTAGTTTTTTTTTTTTTCCAACATAAAATACTTGTTTTAAGATGCAAGTAAAATTAAAGTGAAACTTTAAGTATAAATGTAAATGAGTACACAAAGTGAAGAAACTTTAGAATTATCTTTGTAACTAATTAGGGTGAAACGAATGTAATTCACTAAATTATTTTTTAAACGAAACCTTTTTTTTTTTTCCTTTTTGAAACCAAATGTTAAAATGTAGCCTTAAGAAATGCTTGGTAGGAAGAACCTAATGAGGCAAAATTGTATTTTTTTCCTCACCATTTAAAACTAATTCTCTAATCCATTAAACATCCGAACAGGTATTGCAAAGAAAGAAAATGTCATCCCTTATACATAACATATAGAGTGTATTTAAAAATATAAAACTGTATTGTACTAATATGAAGATTTGATTATTTAATGAAAAAGATGGCTTGTTTTGCAATAAGTAGGTAAATACTGAAATTTTAAACTTACATTGTAGTCGTGTGTGCAGTTATATTTTATATGGACAACTAAATTTTCTATTAATTTGGGTCGAAGAATTTAAAACACTGAAATTACGAATAACAAAATGAGAGTTAAAAAATTGGCATGAATACTGCACTGTGAGCTGCAAAGTAGAGAGTACTGTGGTGGGATGAAGATTTCATAGACCAAACTCCAAAAGGCTCATCTGCTTTAGTATGGCTGCTGCCCAGAACATCAGAGACACCCCCCCCCCAACCCCCGCCCCGAGCTTTTCTAATAGACCCATATGCACTTGAATATCTAAGGTTCCTGCATGGACCCAGACAGACATTTTCTGAGCATCTCCGCAAACCCTTAGAGTCTTTGTGCCAACCCCTTTAAGGTTTGGGCACACCATTTGTGACTAACCTTAGTGCATATGTCCATGCTCATTCTTCTGAAACAAGCTCATTTTGAGGGTTCTTTGCCTGTAGAAGACTTAACTTCCCTCTTCAAATACCCCAATATATTCAGCAGGTAGAGTTGGTAGGGAGAGTGATAACCTGGCTTGGGTTCATTCTACTCTGATACTATGTAGGTCATTAAAAGACCCAGATTACAGAGCATGGTGCTCATTCCCTCTTTCCTTCCTTCTTTTCTTCCTTCCTTCTTTCCTTCCTTCCTTCCTTCTTCTTTCCTTTCTTCCTTCCTTCCTTCCCTCCTTCCATCCTTCTTTATTAAATGCCAGTTTTGTGCCACTTAACATCACACAAGTGAAAAACACACCACAGCTACAGGGTACAACCCCTTAACCCAGCCTGGCATAGAAGACATAGAACCACAGATTTAGAGCTGGAAAGGGTCTTCGTCATCATCTATCCCAAATCTTTCCTTTTACAAATGAAGCAACTAAAGCCAAGAAAGACCTAGAGACTTCCCTGGCATCACACAACCAGTGTGTAGCAGAAGGGAACTCAGATATTTTGAATCCAAATCTCCCTTTTCCTGACACACCTTACATTTCACAAAGGTGTGCACTTTGTCCTTGGGAAGACAAGATGGAAGACAGATCATTCATTATACTGAACTGTGGAGGCAGCCACTGTCTTCTGAGCTGAAGAACAAATAGTTCTGCGTTCCAATCCTTTATTGGCCTCTAGGCTACATGGCGTGGCCGCAGTGGGACAAAGTCCTTCAGTATACTCAACCTGGGCCAGATTCAGATCTTTTACTGCTATTTCTAGTGTCCATTTGGCCCATGCACAGCCATTCCCGGGCAGTTCTTTATTTCAAGGCTGCATGCATCTTTTTTGGATTACATCTTCTTGTCCTGTGTCTGTCCCCAAAATGCAGGTGTCCCAAAAGCTTTTGTGCAGCTTTAAATCTTAATAGCTTAAAACTGAACCAAGACTTTTCATGTCTCACCCACCTTCTTCCCATGGTGGTCCCATTGCCCTCTCGGGCACTTATACCTGAAGGGAGGCATTGGTCATTGTGTGTGGCCAGCAAGCAGGAAGTTTTTCATTCTATTTTTCAAAGCACACACAAAATTTTTAAAATCCCACAGAAACTTAGAAATATCAGATGGAGTGGCGCTAGATACAAGGAATAAAAAAGAACACTATTTAGTATCCTGGGCCTCTCCTGCTTACTTCATAAAGCCCTAGTCACAACTGTTGACTTGGATGCATCTCTGACTCTCAACACTACTTGTAACAAACCACTCAAGTGGTTTTTGACATGGATTCCACCTCCATTTTCTTTCTTTTTCTTAAATCTTTGTTTTGGGCTTTGGGTGTGACTTTGGAGATGCTTTTTGTTAAAAAAAAATGCTGATATCATTTCTTATCTCTTTTAAAATTTGGGGTGGTTTTTTTATCCTTTTTGTTTTTCAAAACTAAAGCTTTTTCTCATCCAGCACTTCTCGGCGGTGGACTAGAGTCCTGCCAGATGTGCTTTGGCCCCCTTCAGCAGCACCTTCTGTGTTTCTTCCCTTCCTTTCTAGCAATCCTCCCTCCCTTAAATGCACCTGAAGGGAGCTGCAGAATTTTATCAGAGATCCTTCTGCAGGATCTCCTTTGTTATTTCTTCTTGTACAGTATTCTGGTCATCGAACTAAAAACCTCCAGGAGTGAGACCCACATCCTCTTAAACATTGATCCCCTCTGCTTTCTGTTTGTGTTCATCATTTCTCAGTGATGTCTGACTCTTCAGGACCCCATTTGGGGTTTCCTTGGCAAAGATACTGGAGTGATTTGTCCTTTTCTTCTTGAGATCATTTAAAGATGAGGAAACTCAGACAAATAGATTTAAGTGACTTGCCCAGGCTAGATTTGAACTCAAGAAGATGAGCGTTCCTGCCTCCAGACCCAGTGCTCTATCCACTGTACCACCTGCCAGCCTTTCTACCATGCCAGTTTTCAAAAGAGAATTTGAGTCCTCTCCCATTATTTCCTGAAGTCGGTGTATATTGACAGAAGAACACTAGGCTGGGCAGTGAGGAGAGTGAAGAGCTCAGATCTAACTATCCCCATTCCTATTGTTTTCCTGAAAGACCCGGCATAAAATCAGGGACTACTTTGGAGACTGTCTCAAACAGAATGTTAGCACTAGTCAGGCCCTTTGGAGGTCATCTAGTCCAGTGTTTCCCATCCCAGACTAGACTGACCTCACAGGAGTGGTGATGGGGATCTGGGAAGAAAGAAACTGAAGTTAATGCCCAGGAATGCAGAAAGGAGGTCAGTCAGCAGGTTTGCTTAAGTTTAGAGGTTTTAGGAAGGAAAGGACTTTAGTAATCAAAGGTTTTGACACTGATATTTGGGAAGCAATGATTTGGTCCAACCTACCAATTTACAAAGAAAGAAACTGAGACCCAAAGATATTTAAGGAATGTGCCCAGCAAAGCTGAGACTCGAGTTTTCAGAACCCCTTCTGTCCCAATGCCCTTTACCATCACACATTGCCACATCTTGGCTTCAGCACCCAGCAGAGATGGGGAAGAAAGAGGAGATTCTAGTTCTATAGCTAGTCAAACCCCAGAGACCACCTCATCCAGCAATCCTTCCCCCACTCCTTTCCCAGAACAACTCCTTTATAAATTGCCTTCTTGCTTACAATGAAGCTCTGTTCCTTCCCTTCCTGGTAGAAATGGTGAATACCTTGTTCCCTCTTGTCCACTCTCACTTACGAAGAAGAGGCCTTTTTTCTTCATCTTTTCCCATCATTCCTCAAAGGATCCATTCCTAGCATCTTCACCATTTTGGTACATTTCCTATGAGCCCTTGCCAAGGTTTTAGTTCCTAGGGACATCCCATTAGTACTTCTATTGATGCTTGAGGGGAAATAACTCTTTTTTTTTTATCCTAGAAGATTTAGAAGGAAGGATCTTGACTGAGAGAGAGTTCCCCCAGACTTTGAGAGAGAACGAATGGCACGAGGAAGGGAGTCAGTTGAGATCTGAGAGGCTTTTGGAGGAGGCAGGGCAGGATTACTGTTTTATAGAGGCAAAACCCATCTTGCTGAGACACAGCTCTTTCTGAATATCATTTGGGGCCAGATGGCTAAGAACCCTGACTTATAGTCATATCGTTGATATGTATGCACATAGTAAAGCCAATGAGCCTTTTAGTTGTCATTGTGTATGGTTCACCTTCCGCCATAGGCTCCCGTAGACAAGTTTCCAACGCTGATCATCCTGTCAACAAGAGCACGGCATCCCGACAGCCCAAAGGTCACCCTCTATTCTAAAACTGCTTTATAAAACTAAATCTCCTTCAGAACTCCGATACTCTAGTAGTTTTAGTGGTTTGCTTTTGTAGAACAGTCAATGATTTGAATTGTATAAAAACCGAACAGTCCATTTACAAACCAGGTACAGTTTTCTATGCTCCGGTACTGCATCTGTCTTGACGTCAGGTTTCTCCAAGCCTGGGTATCAGTGTTGTTCATGTGTCATTTTAGGAGGAAGTGTTTGCTCTGCTTTTTCTTCACCTTTTTTCTGTACGTGGCTAAGCCCTGCACACGTTCACATTCTGAAAAGCCTTAAATCCTTGGGATGTTCAACGTGGGGTGTGTGGTACAAAAGGCTGCCTGGAAACTGTGAGCCCTTTTGTAAGCTGGAAGCATTTCTCTTGTAACTGTTACTTTTCTAGGAACTTTTCAATTCAGAGCTGCCAAAGCATTCCAATATGCAGTGCCTTAGAGTTCTCTTAGACGTATGTGCCACCAGCCTTTTCGTAGAGCCGTTCTCAACCTTATTTTACAAATTGGCTCCAATCAAAAAACAAACAGACAAACAAACAAACACCTGTTTTCTTTGGTTCCACAGGAAACTTTTTTGACTACTTGATCTAAAAACATGAAATTATATACAAGTCGATCCCATCATTATGCTCTTAAATGTATATACCAAAATGAAAGGTTACAACTTCATAGTTTTCCATGAAAAGTACTTATGATGCTGCCTTTTGAATTTCACGACCAAATACTTAACTATTTTTGAATCTTCACTCTAGCGTGAAAGTGCCTTTGGTTTGCCGTTCCAGCTTAGAAAAGTGCTGCCATAATGATGATAATTTGTAGAGAGACCAAAAATATTTCGAGATCACCGTAATGCCTTTGGTTTATTGGAATGAGGGGAAAAAAAAACACACAAAACTCTAGGCCTCCATTTACAAGAGAGCACTGTGTATGGTAACCTGCTTGCCACCAGTCATCAGATAGTCGTGTCCGGAACCTTCTTCTCTCCGCCATCATTTTACAGCCGTGAAGACCAGTAACTGGGATGTTAATGTATTCAGATGACCCTTTTCAGCTCCTTCCCCAGTCTTGGGTCTGTGGAATGTGATAGCCACAGAGACCATTTGTCAGTGGACAACTGTTACAACTTTGGGTTCATTTAATCTCCCTTCTGTTGAGCATTTCAGTTCCTATGAAGGCTTTCCTTTTTAATCATAGTTCTAGTGTGCACTTATTTTGTTTACAGAATTAGACTCTTTGGAAAGTTGGAAGCACCAGACTGAGATGAAAGTACAGAACCAAAGTGAATTAGGGTAAATCAAATCCGAACCAGCTTTTAATTAGCCTGGAAATGTTGACTCTTGACTATGATTTCTGAATGTGCTTTGAAAAATCTCCCAAAGAGCACCATTCACAACTCAACATTTTCAAGAAATGTTTCAGCCCCGAGGAAGGCAACTCCTTAAAATTAATGTCTGCTGTTGTCAACTTTTGTGATCTGGGCCGTAAGGTATATGGAAAGTGAACGTGATGGGGTTGGGCGAGGGGACCAGGGAAAAACACCAGCCCAACCAAAACCTGGAAGAGAGATGTTTTCATTATAAACACAGTTTTACAGTCACTTGGTGAACTTTTGACATATATTGCCTATGCCTACGTACGTCTATCATGAGAATATTCTTACTAAATTTGACATTTTTATTTTAGATCTCTTGATTTCTGTACCTCTCTCTCCATCTTCTCTCTCCCTGTTTTCCTTATACTATGAAGATTTACATATGGAAAGATATCTCTCTGGAATGCCACTAAATTTAGGCCATTTCTATTTAAACACTACATAAGCTAATTAGCTACTTGAATTTCCAAAACATAGATCTTGGTACTGCACTCTGCCTTGAAAGAAACTGAAGCTCTCACAATACTTGTTTCCCCATTCGTCCCTTTTTCTCTAGCACAATTTCTTTTGGCAATAGTTTTCCAGCCTGATTACACCCATTACCTATAGCTTTCCAAGTGAAGCTTGTGTGATTAATGTTTAACTCAAGTAGTCAGCTAGCAGAAGTCAACACACCATGAGAATAGTTGAAAAACTAGTTATTTATTTTCTAATCCTCTTTGGTTTCCTTACGCTCTGTGAGGTTGGAGTCCGCATACTCTGAAGTGTTTGATCTGATTTTTTTAAATGACATTTAAGCTCTCTATCATTCAGTATCTATCGTTGTAGATTACAGTTTCAGCCCTCTCTCAGGTTGACCGTTTTTGTCTGCCTTCAATTATCAGATTGTGCATTCTTCTTCTCTTTCTCCTCTTCCTCCTCCTCCTTCTCCTCCTCCTCCTTCTTCTTCTTCTTCTCTCCTCCTCCTACTTCTTCTAAAAAAAGAGGCTGTTAGTGTTAAAGTACAAGCCAATTGGAAACTAGTCTCTGACTTTCCAGTTTCATATTTGTAATCTTCATTGTGTCAATTCGCTATTGAAAGCCCATGGTTGACAAAAGATGTTTTTCCCTGTTACCTCCTTGAAAGACACATTTTTTTTTTTTTGTGGGCCTTTTTACTTCAGGCTCATGACCGCAGACAAATAAATAAGTAAATAAATAAATAAATACAGTACGTGCCTGAAAAATGACAGAAGAATTTTATAACATTTAAAAAAAAAACCTGAATAGCCTTTAATTCTTTACTATCCGTACATTTTACGTAAACCCGTTGTTGCCATGTGCATCTGTTCACGTTGTAAATGACTTAATGGAATTCTCACTTTATGTTTATTCGTGTAATGTGTATAAAAAATGGGTTTGTGACTTAAGCATATTCATATATGGTCAGTGGTTACTTTATGATTGTACTGCTGCTGGTGACTTGATGTGGAAACCGTCTTTTGAAAAAGCGTTTCCTTTTTGTTAGATTGGGGGGTGGGGTATACCCTTTGGGGGGGGGAGGGAGGGTGGGCAAAGAAAATCTCACATATTTCTTTAACCTAATGGCAGAAATTTCCAAAAGAAGTTCACTTCAATCTCTTGGCAGTACAGTATTCTTGTATTTGTTAATGTCTGTGTGTAGGTACTGGTACCTTTTTTGTTTCAAAATGTTTTAAGTGTTGGCTTTAAAGTGAATTTATCTTTAGTATGATAGTAATATGAAAATTATAGGGTTTGTGTGCAGAGAATTTTTTTATAAAGTGCTTTGTAAAAAAAAATGTATTCTAGCTTTCGCGGTACATGTGTGATAACTTTAATATCCATGCCAGTTAAGTGCAATTATTTCATCACTCTAAAAATGCTATTTTTGTGTCAGTTACAGCAGGTGTTTTCATGTCTTTGCAAAGTGACACATTTTGATGCCTTCTTGAGGAAGTGGTAGACTTTTTGTAGCTTTCTAGAAACTTTGTATTCATACCGTATCGATTGAAAATAAAGAAAATCAAAGTGTGGGTCAACTTTTTCATCTGCAAAAAACCACTGAGTTGTTGCAAACGAGTGCTGAGAATCTGGGTGGGAGAGGGCACCTGGGTAAGGGGGGACAGACGGGGCAGAGATTGCCAACCCGTGCAAGGGTTGGACAGACACTTTCAGTTCAACTTTGCCTGGGCTATTTGATGACCAACCCATGCCTGAATAAGAAAGACTCTCCTATATAATATCCCCAACAAGTGGTCATCCAGGCTCTGATGATTGAAGGCCAGCAATAGAACTAGTTATCCCACTGCTGGGAGACCCTATATTGGATGGAAGAAGAACTTCCTTTGGAGTTTAAGGGGTGCATGCCTGGTTTACATACACTTGCCATGTGAGGAGCTGCATGAGGCTACCAAGGCAAACCTGTTTGGGTTTTTTGGGTTTTTTAACCATTATTTAGTGATAAAGAGTCCAAGATTGAATATCAATACTGTAGGGAAAGAATTAATACAGCAATATGGTACATTGTGTTATAGAGGAAATCCAATCAGAAACAGTTGTATTCATTTTTTTAAAAAATTTTTTTTTAAACCCTTAACTTCCGTGTATTGGCTCCTAGGTGGAAGAGTGGTAAGGGTGGGCAATGGGGGTCAAGTGACTTGCCCAGGGTCACACAGCTGGGAAGTGTCTGAGGCCAGATTTGAACCTAGGACCTCCCGTCTCTAGGCCTGACTCTCAATCCACTGAGCTACCCAGCTGCCCCCAGTTGTATTCATTTTTATCACTATCCTAATCCAAGCCTTTTTCAGTTTAGAGAAAGAAATGCCCAAACTAGCAAACTGCTCCTTCCCCTTGGAAGTCCTTTTCCATGAGTTCTTCTGGAGTGCTGATTTATAGGATTCTTGAGTATGTGTGAAACAGTCAAGGCGAAGCAAGGGCTCAGAATTTAGGTAGCACTTTAGTTCACAGTTTGCTTCATTAAACAAAAGAATAGTCACTTAACTTCCTCCCACTGGACATCATTTTCCTGAAAACATTCCATTTTTTTTTCTATCTCAAAACTCTTACCTTCTGTCTTAGAATCAATACTGTATATTGATTCCTAAGCAGAACAGTGGTAAGGATTGGACAAAGGAAGCTAAATGACTTGCCCAGGGTCACACACTAGGAGTGTTAGAGGTTAAATTTGAACTCTGGATCTCCTATCTTTAGGCCTGGTTTTCCATCCACATAGCTGCTGCCTTCTTTTAAAAAAGGAAACCCTTTCCTTCTGTCTTAGAATCAATATTAAGTATGGGTTCCAAGGCAGAAGAGTGGCAAGGGCTGGGCAAGAGGGGCTAAGTGACTTGCCCAGGGTCACACAGGAAGTATTTGAGGCCAAATTTGAACTCAGAACCCCCCATCTCTAGGCCTAGCTATCTATCCAAATGAGCTACTTAGCTGCCCCTCATTCAATTCTTCTTTAACCATGCCCTTCAAGGATTTTCCTTTCCAGCTGCTCAATACTGCCCTAACTTTCAAAAAATGACCCAAGAGATGCCCTTCTTCTCTCAGGTGAATCATTGCCCTCACCCTATCAATGTGGATCAATTAAAAGCTCCTCACCTTTTCCAAGTCACTGACTTAATTACTTAAAGGAAGGAATCCTTCTGGAAAGAAATGGCTCCTTGTTACAGAACTAACAGAGACTATATGGATTTCTCTTTCACATTGGGTCGTAAACTTCTGACTAGCATTAAGTCTAAAAGTACTTCATTAATTTTGTTAGTGGACAGAGAGGGGTTGCTTCCACAACATGCATGCAAATCTTACATACACAAGCATTATTCTCCCATAACCCCTATTATTTTCCTTCATGGTGTACTATTCAGGGCTAGAAGGACCAATCAGTTAGGACTTAAACATTGTATAGAGCAGTGATGGGCAAACTATGGGCCAGATGTGGCCCCCTGAAATGTTCTATCCAGCTGCGGGACATTATTCCTAATCTGACGAATACAATGAGTAGGATGCAATACAATGAAACTTCGAAAGAGTTGCCTTAGAAACAGACTGACTGATGAGCATTTCCTTTCCTTTGGCCCCCTCTTTAAGAAGTTTGCCCATCACTGGTATAGAGAGTTCAACAGAGGGCAATACCATCTTTGTAAAATTTCCTAGATCCAAGAGTCCATAAACTACCCTGGGACATCTAAAGATAGATATGGTAAAAAGCTATGCCCACAGAGAGCTTAACATTCTATTGGGGGGGGATTGTAAAGAATATGTGATCATCTCTGATCCCAAACCCAGATGAGAAATCTGAGATGAGGGTCTCTTTGAACCAGGGAAGATGCCTAAGCTCGACTTGGAAGGGAGAGATTTCAACAGAGTAGGTATCCATTCCAGATGTGGGATACAGGTTGAATAAAGGCTCAGGCACATGAACCAGAGTGATGAGTGCTCTGGTTTTCCTGGTATACCAATAAGGTCAAAGGATTATGGCCCTAGAGCTACAAGGAGCCCTAAGGGCTATCCCGTACTTTACAGGTGAGAAAACTCAGGCCAGGGAGGTGGAAGGTTATGCATAAGGTAACAGAAGTAGTGTCAGGTGGCTCTTCTGTCTCCCTCCTCTATCTTTTTATTCCCTCTTTATCTGGCACATCAAAGGTTTTTAATAAATTCTTGTTGATTCAGCAATTGATTCCAGGCTTGGGGAAAAGCCTGGGAAAGGCAGAGAGAGGGAAGATGGGGAGAGGGCTTTAAGAAACTCTTGGGGAGATCAATTCCTCTCTGAGAAAGATGAGATTTGAGTCAAAATTCAACCCACTCTTTAAATCCCAAAAGAGAGAGAGGGGGGAATAGAGTGAGCAAAGTCATGGCAGAAGGAGAGTACAGAACAAATTTAGAGGACCAAAGAGTAGATTGATTTGGTAAGACCATGGTGTATGGAAGTAATATGCCAACTATCAGCAGCAGCAATAGTAGCAACAACAATAATAATAACCATATTCATATTAGCATTTTAAGGTTTCCAAAATGCTTCACATAAGTTATCTCATTTAATGGAGACGTTATACCAAATTCACATGGAAGGGAAGAGAGAGGGAGTAGAGGGAGGAAAGAAATGAAGGAAAGATAGGGGAAGGAGGAAGCCCTTATTAAGTAACTCCTGTGATAATAAAATTAATTCTGCCCTGCCCATCCTTATTCGAATCACCAAAGGTGAGAACATCCCCACTTAATTCACAAGTTGGGAGGTCTGTGACCCACATGTGTTAGAGTGAGTGACAGATCAAAATTTACTGACTGCCTCCTGGGCAGTCCTAAGAAAAGCATCTATTGTGATTGGACACATAAACTAAGAGGAAAGCACAGCAAGTGACACAAAAGAAGCCCCTTTAAAAGAGAATTCAGTGAGTTCAGCTCTTTTTGTTCAGGACTTGGACCTGGAGGAGCACTGGACCTTGGTGAAACTGTCGTTAAATCTTTCCTTTGAACTACACATGGTAAGTGAAGAAGGCTGACCACCTTAGCCTCTAGAGGGACCCTTGATTGGGAGAAGCCCTTGTTACTAAACCCCTTGTTAATTGACTTTTAGGTTCAACTGGGCCTCTGGAGCCCTCCTGGAGTAAAGCCCAGACTTGAATACAAATCTAGTTCGTTAAGTTAGATCTCTTACTCTACCCTTTTCTCATCTCTCTACTTCCACTCTCTCCTAAATTTTGTAAATAAATTACTAAAATCATTTTAGGAATTGGTATTTATTCAATTCCTTGGTGACCACACCTTTAAATATTAATATATCCAATCAAAAAAACCCTTTTCCCTTTTACTGTATGCCAGCTATTGTGCTGAGCACTTTACAATTACCCTATTTGATCCTCAAAAGAACTAAGGGAAGGAGGAAGGTGCTATTATTGTCCCCATTTTTCAGGATTTTGTTTTTGTTGATACAACTGATCTAGCATGGAGCTTTCAGAGATTGAGCTCTGGAGATTTTTTTTAAGCCCTTACCTTCCGTCTTGGAGTCAATACTGTTGTATTGGCTCCAAGGCAGAAGAGTGGTAAGGGTAGGCAATGGAGGTCAAGTGACTTGCCCAGGGTCACACAGCTAGGAAGTGTCTGAGGCCAGATTTGAATCTAGGACCTCCCATCTCTAGGCCTGGCTCTCAATCCATTGAGCTACCCAGCTGCCCCCAGCTCTGGAGATTTTAAAGAATTTCCTAACACCTTTCCAAAAGTGAAATAAGTTGTCTTGGCAAAGAACGAGTTCCTCACCTCTAGAGTTCTTCAGGTAGAAGTTGGATGGCCTCTTGTTAGGGACATCAGAGTGGATGTGAGTCACTCAGAAACTAGGGATATAGTAACTAGAGTGTTGGACTTGAAGTCAGGAAGCCATGAATTCAAATCCTGCCCATATTCTTACTTAGCTGTGTAATTCTGGTCTAGTCATAACTTCTGTCTGCCTCTGTTACTTCATCTATAAAATGGGAATAATAATGCCTACCTCATGAAGTTGTTTCAAGGACCAAATTAAGTAATAGGTAAAGTTCTTTACAAACCTTAAAGCACAATATAAATAAAGTGTGGTATCATCATCATCATGGAGCACAGTTTCTAATAATTTGACCAGTTCCAGACATGTTCTCAATCCCATCTTTGCTATCATATACCAGTGACCTCCACCAGGAATCCATGCTCTCCCAGGGACCCAAACCCCAAGTCCTATAAAGCCCTTAAGGCTCTGCTTCTGCTGTAGAATTGCAATGAAGCTAAACTGGTGCCCAAAGTTTACTGGTCTAGAAGCAAAAACATGCATGTTCATAAAGCAGTGGTAAGGGAAAGGTAGGATCAGTGACCAGTCACTGTAAGACCTGGGCTCCTCAGATCCTCTATAGAAAAAGTCCTTCATGAGCTCACTAGTGGAATCTTGCTCAAAAGTCATGCTCCATATCAGTTTATAGGTAGCTTTACTGCCCAGCTGGGATAAAAAATAATCTTGAGAAATATCTCTGCTCAAATTCCAAATAGCACAGTGAAGGCTGGGTTGGTAAGACTGTTTTGGGAACCCAGTAGTCTCCATGTGGGAATAGTTAGCCATTGGGTGACCCTTCCTCAGGCAGCATATTGCAAGGACACCAGCACCCTCTCCTTGGAAAGCCTGCCTTGCAGCAATATGGTCAGACAGACTTATTGTGGCACATAGGATAGGGGTGGGGTCATAGGAAAGCTAGACTATAATCATGGAACAGCTTTTGGTGGACTTGAATGATTCCTGATCAAGTTCCCAAAAGCAAAGTAGAGGCACAGATGGCAGCCTGGGATTTGGCAATCAGTGGTGTCCCTAGTTTGTTTGCTTGTTTGTGTTTGTTCATTTATTATTACTTTGAACATTCACCAGTCTTAAACCAGTCTTGAAATCGCCTTTGGGTTGCCTTGTTTGACTTTATGGACCTTATTCTTGAGACAATTAAAAATTCTGAGAGACTGCCTTTTGGGTAAGAATATCGATTGATTCAGCTTACATTAACCAATAAATTAGTTAATTGACCAGTGATCTCTCCCATTGATCAGAGGCCCTTCATGCAGATCCCTAAATAGACAATTCAGCCCTCGGACATCCCAAGACATCTTGGATTGGCAAACAGCTAATGGAAAGGTGGTCCATCAAGACTCTCAAATTCCCATCCCCTGGTGATGGTGGGTAAGTCATATATAGGTCTCATGCTTCCCCAACTACCTGGAAGTGAAAACAGTTCTTCCCAGTCAAAATTGACCACCACAATGATTCCCAGCGAGAGGTTGAAAGACACACTGGGGCTATGTGTGGGTACATCTAGCCTGAGATGGTTAGCTAGGTTGAATTTCATAATCCCTACCTTCCATCTGCTTATAGTGGAATATTCTCAGGGTTGGACACTTCTCTGAATTCTCTAGGAACAAAGGAATGAGGGAAGAGTCAGCACCTCATTTCAGTTCTCAGGAATAGAAATATTGAATAGAATAAAAAATAAATCCCATAAGACTTTGCATCCTTTCCTAATTGTTCACTGAGTTTTGCTTACTTCTTTTAGAATAGCTTCTTTTAGCTTGCTTTTTCAGCTTATCAAAGAGAGAGAGCACTGTAGGAGACATCAAGACCCTCGGCTCTATCCCATGGTCCTCTAACTCTACTTTCAAGGCTTGGTCTCTGTTGCTTTGTCAGTTTTTCCCATTCATTTCCTAATTGGAGTCCTCAGACTGTAAAACCAAGGATACCCCCAGTTTATACCTTAATGCCAACACTCAGGACCTCTAGCTTCACCATTGCTTTCCCCAAGGGTCATGGGTTTCTAAAGAATGGCAACTTCACCTTGTCTTGACCCCTTCCCAGTGAAGCCTAGGAAATGCAAAGACTAAAACAAAACAATCACTGCCTTCACAGTGCTTACATTCTCCTAGGGAAGTGATGGCTAACCTTTTAAAGGGGTGGGTTATGTAAGAAATGTCCTCAGGTGCATGTGGAGAAGGAGATGGGAACGGCCTGGCCCCACATCTCTCTGGCTCTCTAGTAACAAACTCTGGGAAACTGTGCTGGGGCAACAGCATGTGGGCCCATAGAGAGGGCTCTGAGTTCCCCCTCTGGCACACGTGCCATAGATTCACCGCAATAGCCCTAGGGGCTTCTGTTCCATCCCTTTAGGTAACCTTTTAGCATCCAGTGCAGTGTTGGGCTCCAAGTTTGCTCTCAATGGAATCCTGGGCATTTGAACATTTCAATTATTCCCTTTCCCTGATGGGCCCACATCTGGTGAGTTGTGCCTGGGAAGGACTTTCTGAAGCCAATTCAGAGGAGGAGGAGGAGGAGGAGGAGGAGGAGGAGGAGGAGGAGGAGGAGGAAGA